>NC_059354.1:3717500-4087500 GCF_019703515.2 Myxocyprinus asiaticus | reverse complement strand
GTAACGTCTCTAGTTTGGTTTGATATGCCGCTATAAAAAATCCATTCATTTTTCACACGTCAGCACACTGATAAACATGAAGTCCACATATGTGGAAAATGGGACCTTATTTCCTAAAAAGTTGAAAAAACATTTCAACATTAACACGTCTGGATCATTTCACTTCATTTTAATATAAATTTTGCTAAAAAAATTTATCATCATTGCACAATACAGTTATATTCATTAACATTAATAAATTCATTCCTACATATTTACTGTGCATTTTCACATTGAGAATAAATGTATTCATCCAAAAGCTGAAAAATGTTGCTTTCAGAGGCTTTACGTGGAGTTAGGATGAAAATAAGGTGCATTTTGAACTGTTCTGAGACCAGTGCAGACAAACAACACACTGGAGGTTAAGTCATTCACTAAATAGGGAGCAAGGAAGCATCCTATAGCTCTCTATGCAGCCAAGTGCATTCACTCCTAAAATCCGACCAAAAGTTCAGTTTCAGTCTGCAGATGATGTTGGGACCACTCAACGTGTTTGGCAGACATGGGACAATCAGTACTCTATATAGATTCAGACTATTATAATGCAATTTTTTTTTTTATTTTAATATGGTTGGCAGTGATTTGTTGATGCTGGCCATTACTTTGAATAAGAATTAATTATTCAGCTTTATAGAAAATCAGCTCTAATGTCTATAACGTCTCAAAAACATGCCTGGAAACAATATAAACAATTTGATGATAAAAAATTTCTATAGCTTGGTATTATTTAAAATTTCACAACTTATTCCCGCTGTCCACATATGTGGACATCAATTTTTAGGAAAACTATTTGCTCTAGAAATTATTATTATTATTATTATTTTGCATGTTTATTAGGTGCTACTAGTTATAAATCAAAGACTTTGAGTCTTCTCACGATAAAGAGATGTCCACTGGTTATTGCTGTGGCTAACCAGAGAACTACATGAGAATAGATTGAAATCATGCCAAGTACATTTGGAAATGTCTGATTATTATAACTCGTGGCACATAACAGAGCATCTCCCAGAGATATGTTGATGGAATATGAAATATGGTCAGCCTCCAGCATCTCAGAGGTGCCAGATGCTGATATTCAAGATTTCTTGATAATTCGCCCCAAAAATCAGGTCTGAGAGTGGCGATATGCCAGTAAGCACTTCAAAACAGACTTACGTTCACTTTCTCGTTGTTTGGCCCAATTCAAGATCTATGTAAACACAGTGGGATTTCTGTGATTTTACTGGTTTACCAAGGATAACGGCCATCTTCTGTAGTCTGTGCAATTTCCACAGAGCTGTGCGTATGTGTGTCATGCCAAATAGCCGCGTACAGGTGCCGGTGTCACTAGTGATTATAGAAGGTGTGGGTTTGGAGAAGCCAAGCAACACAGCGGCGGTCCAACCAATCAGCCAATTCCAGCCCATAAGTGCGGCTCTGGGGAGCTTTGGGAATGCTGACGGGACTTAAGCGAGAATAAAGAGTGGAATGAAAGAAAGCTCATAATGTGCACCAGACTACGGCAGCTGAGACAGGAGGAGATTTCTACACTCAAAGGATAAAGCACATTTCTCTCGGCTGAAGTATCCCATCGGTTAGGTACTGTGAACCTCTTTCCGAACATGAGGCACATTGAGGCTTCGGATTTCAGTTCTCAGATCCCCAAACTCCTCTTTAATAGTTTTTGGAAGCTTGCAGTGAAAGTAAATCCACTGTTTACACAGCCTTTTCGGAATCATTAAAGTAGCAGAAAATATCTCTAAAGCTCACGCACACACTGCTGGGTTTAAGGTTGAGCAACGTTTTCTTGTACTTCAAAAGTCTCTGCGAGAGCCGCAATTCCAGTCCAACCACTGCCTGGCTCCAATCCCTCGCTGATGAAGCAGCTCTCTGTTTGGTTACAGCCATGGACACAGCAGTGTTTAAACCCATAAAACAACCATGACTGCCATACCAAGACACAAAGATTCACTAATACCCTCCTATATCCGAAAAAGTAAACAATATGCTTGTTTACATGATTTTAGTGTGATAAAGTCACTTACTAACCTTACCTGTGTTAAGTTATATTCGATTTTATAACTTCATTACCATGATGATGTAAACCCTAAAACAACCACAAAAACGATGATTCAGACAACTGTACAGCTCAGACAACACCAGCCTAGTCTCACAGAATTAACGTTATCATAACTACATTTATGCAAACTGAGTTATATGTGCTGCGTTCTACATTTCACCGCAGATTCCTGGTGAAGTAAACATTAGAGGCGCTACAACAATTGTGCGTTTTATTTATCTTTACAAATCACAAGTACAGGAGTTGATTATGACTTCATAATCATTTATTTTCTACTCTATTACTCACACAGTATCAAAACACTTTTACTATAACACATTATTTGAAAAACTATTTATTTTAAAGCTTGTATTACCTGTAATTATACACTTATTCCAAATAACCAATGTATGAATGGCGCATATGAATCTTGTGAAATGTTTTCACAGAACGAGGGTTACAATCTAAACAATATTTAGTAACACCAAAGAGGTTTTTACATTCCCATTTCCAACATTCCCATTCATCTCAATGGCAGTTTCTTGGCTGATGCATGGCTGGAGCTGTGATGTCAAAGGCAGCAGACAGGAAAAAAAAAAATAATAATAATAAAAATAAAAAAAAATAAAAATACATTTTACACTTTTAAGAGCCCACAAAAAAATTTTCACAAATTTTTAACAAAAAAAATATTTTGTCACAACACATGGCTACTTTTAAATGCCTGTCAATGGAGAAACATGCTTTTGCCCACATAACGGTATAGTCTAGGGCTGAAACGATTAGTCGACATATTGACAACGTCAACAATAAATAATTGTAGACAAAAAAAATTGTTGTCGAATAGTCGTTTGATCTTATTTAACGCAATATAAGATCATTTGACATGCTAATGATAACGCAGGAGAGCAGCACTTCAGCTCGCACTTGACTGAGGAGAGGAAGAAAGAGCAGCTCACAGTCCAGACACACTCCAAACTTTCCAAACAGATTAAGGTGATGTAGATTGCAAAGTATGAGGGAATTATAATGCAAAAATACAAAATAAGTAAATATAGAAGCAGTGTCGTCTTGACGTGAAATAAAGCGGAGCCGTACCTGGCATTCCACTTGAGCAAAACTTGCCTGTCAGAGTGTCTAAAAAGGAAACACCCGGTGTTATTTCTTTAATGCATCCTTTATTAAAGTTCAAATAGTAAGGAAGCGGGTTGTATAAATAAGCACACACTCCGAAACTGGCATTTCTCTGTGTGGTCAGAGCCGCTTATATGAGTCGCATGAAAAACAGCACGAGAGTGTTTCAAACTTCTCCCGGCTGATATACTGTCTCATGCGGAGACGCTCATCACTGGCGTGCGCTTGCTGTAGCTAGATTATAACGTGATTGCTCACGACGTAGTGAATCATAATATATGTGTCACAGTGTGTATCTTATTGTGAAGAAAATCAGCGATTCAAGCTCTATTAAGAAGAGGGAGTTTGTTTTTTGTTAGTTTAAGATGAATCGAAATCAAGTAAACTAAAAGGTGGGTTGGTGTAGTCTTAGCCAATTATACAATTTTAAAAAAATATTTTTGATTTGTCTTTTTTGGTTTGTATTCTAATATAAATATCTAAAACTCCTTACGTACATTTACTTTAGCAGCTGTACTGCAGAAGATAAGATCTGAAAATGTTGAATATAATATTTAATATGTAAATATTTTAAAATATCTAAAAATCCTAAAATCCTAATAAGAAGCAACATATAAAATATTTAGGCTTGCTTTCAGAGAATGTATCTTGAATATAAGTATATTTTGTTTTACTGCACTGGCAGAAGTATAAACAAGTGAAAAATACACTTACTGTATATTCAAGATACTGTACATACTCTGAAAGCAAGTCTAAATATCTTATATGTTGCTTTTAAAGTAAATGTACAGTATCTTGTTTTAAAGATATTTAGATCATTTTAAATGGGAAACAAGACAAAAACACTTGATAACAATATTATTTTTTTGCAGTAATTTTTTTAATGAATTAAACAATAAAAATACAAGTATTTTTTTTCCTTGTAAATTCAGTGAATGTCATTTAGAGGTATTTTTAAAAGATGATTTTGTCCTCTTTATTGTTAGTAAGTACGTATAATACAACCTTTTAAGCCGAGGCACAAGCTGAATAATCAGTTAAGAGCTAACGATTAATCATTGCAATAATTGCACAAATAGTCGAATAATCGTAGTAGATTATCAAAATAATCGATAGTTGCAGCCCTAGTGTAGTCACTGCATTTACCAGCAGGGGACCCCTGAATGAAGCTGAGATAAACCCAGTTATGGCCTCAGACCCTTCACAATCCCTTATCATGACCTCTGACCCTCACCGGTTCCCATAGCATTCATCTACACAAATCCAATAATCAATTGGGATGATTTTCTGTACACACACACTTCCATATGAAGCCATGACAAACACCCCATTCACACAGCCCGCCTGACTTTTGTTCCATAACACAGTTTTATGTTCAACACGCAATGCATTTTGGCAAAGGTTCATCTTGATGCAAGAAAAAGCGTGTTCCCACTACCATATAATCAGTAGATAAAAAGAAGAGCCTTGGATGTTGAAACATGTCCCTGCTGACAGTGGATAAAACATTTCTATAATTACAAAACAAAGACAGAAATTGTTAATGGCTAAGTGGTGGAGGAGCCATTTATTCTCAGTAGAATCTGTTCAAGGAAAACAATGGCAGGCGAAAACAGTTAGCCATAAATTCATAAAAGAATAGTGTCTGTTTTATGGGCTGATTTTCCAGTTTTATTCACAAGTTTTGTTTATGACTGAGATAAAAAAAAAAGGAAAGAGATATGGTAAAACATACTGAGAGCCATAAAATACAGTAATATCAAAATTAAGGGAGCGTTTAATCTCTTGAAAATGCAACAAAGACAAAACTCAAATCTAATCTATAGACTAAACTCTAATAAATGAGAGTGTAGACGTTGAATCTAATGTAAGCGAAACTCGTTGACACAATAATAGGGAGTTGTGAGTGGTTGCCAGGGCATTGCTACGCAGTTGATATAGGTGGTTGCTATGGCATTGCTAGGCGGTTGCTTAGTGGGCCAGTCAAAGAAGGCCACCACCAAGTCATTATGATATTCTATTCTCTAGATATGACTCGGGTCCCTTCTTTAATGTATGCCTTGGACGTTTTATCATTAACCACACCTCTCAAAGTTAAAAAAAAATTGAGATGTCTGGAGAACATATGGTGAGGAACAGTGTTCCTTTTTGATTTTTTGAGATTTTTTAATAAAATTGTTCAAGAGATATAACCATTAAATAACTATCTATTAAACACAGACTTTTTTCCTTTTCTCTGAGGACACAGTCTATCAAAATCAACCGATTAATAATGGTTGTATAAATAAACGTTCAGCAATGCCTTGGCTTCATATATGTCTTGTCTTATAATATCCCGTATTAATAATCGTTCATTAGTTCATAAATGGTGACAGAGATTTAGCCTTGTTACAATGTAAGCATTCACAAGTTTTTATATATAGCCTATATATTCATTAGATGAAAGGTTTTGTAGATGTTTTTATTATTATCCACCAGATGACGATAGAGACATGGGGCTCTATTTTTATGGCCGTGCTAAGCGCAGTGCTACGCATTACAACCGTGCACTACGTCTTATCCAATTTTCATGAGAGCACTAATTCTAAGGGGAATTTTCGTGCCAGCGCAAAGCACAAATGGGCATGGGTGGGAACTGGGAATATTTGTGCTATTTGTGGGTGTATGTGTGCTAACTGTGGGTGTACTGCATGTTAATGAAGTGACATCTTAGATCTATTTCTAGAGAAATAGATCTAAGATGTTTCAAAAGCATGTCCGTTTTCAGCACAAAGTCCAAACTCAGTTGCTGCAATTGGAGTTTTGAGTCCACATGTCCACACTCTGATTGCTAGGGACATCATTTGATGTTCCACTATATTTTCAGAGTTGTAGCCGTTTTATGAAACAAAAATTAAGGAGATTTATGTTAAACTTTCTAGAGGTCATGGTTTATTTTTCAATTATTACTATTATTATGTTTATATTTACAATTGTATTTATGGTCTAATTTGTAGTGGTATTTTTCTACGTGTTGTCGAAGAGTGATTTTTAAGTCACCGCAAAAGGTGCCAGTGGTAAAAGTTGGAGAGGGTACAATGTTTGGATTTAGGGAGGTGGTTATATAAAAATTTTTGACCACTTCATTATTTTCATTTTATTTTAGTTTGAAGTGTAATTTGAATTTAGAAATAGTTTTTGTTGAAGTTTTTCATGTTTCAATAAATGAATTTAATTCTTAAGGCAAAATCAACCAGTAGAAGTGAAAAAAAAAAAGATCCCTTGATCCACAGCCTAACCTGGATGGCCGATACAATCACAGTTAATACTAGCTATGATTGGAGTGTCACTTGCTCAATATGATTCATAATACATACATTCCCTATCATTTTAACAGAGCCTACATCCAAATCCAGAACCACATTTTCCATGCGTATAAAAGGATCATGTCACTGTCATAGAAATATGCCTGACATTCAACAAGGATTCAGTAAATGCACAAAAGAATGTAAGTCCATATTTCTATTAATCTAATTCATTGCGTACAGTCCATTTACACTACCAACCTCTTATGAATGTGCTGTCTTTGTTTATATTTCTGGTGCTTGAGGGAATGGATGATACAGGACGCAGATGGTTCAATAACCGGAGAAGAACCTGAGAATTACATTGCAAACAACCCAGCCCATTAGCACCTTGCACGTGCAATTTTGCCAAACCCACTTGTGCATAAACTTAGTGCATGCTTGCACAAAAATACCCAAACTTCATGGCCATGCCCACTGACTGGAGATCTCCAAATGGGGGCAGAATCTCCAAAAGAGGGCGGGGTCACTCCAGAAGTGGGCAGGGGTTCTCCAAAATGGGGTTGCACCAACTCCAAAGGGGGCGTCACCTCACATTCGGTTAGGGAAAGGGTTGGGTTAAGGGCTCTCTATATCTTTTTGAATACATGTAGTTGTGCACATTTATTCAAAAAGTGTATATGCGGTTTGTAGCTCCCGTCCCTTTTTGGAGCTCATACTGCAGCTATATCCTTCTCATTGACTTTGTGCATATGACTTAAAGCATTGCGCTGCGCTCAGCGCTAGCGTTCTTAAAATAGGACCCGCAATGTTTGTGCTAACGGGGCACATTTCCATATTCTCACATTTTTCTTTGCATGCCCTCGCTTCAACTTAGACCACTTGACTGTCAAATCAAAATAACAAAATATGCATTAAAGTGAGAATAAATATATGAATGAATATGGTCAGTTATGAAGGATGTCACATATAGATACAGCAAATCCCCACGAGGTGTCAGTGACTGTTTATATTTCACCTCTAGAGAATGCGGTTGTACTGCAGACCCCTCCAATGCCGCACATGGGGAAAAAATATCTGTGAACTGTCATCATTGATTTTTTCTTTTTTGTTTGAAAAGCAAATGTCTGCACAGATTAATCAGCAAAAACAATAAATCAAATGTGAAAGTATCATTCATAGTAAGACTAAATTGTGGATCCAGCCATATGGAAACCTCCCACTGTACTTGCACTGTATGATACTGCTATTACACAACTACATGTATTCAAATGTAGAATATGTTTTTCTTTCAGGCAGTGGAAATGTGTTGCTATTTGGGTGGTTTCTTGTTGGGGACCACAGTGTCACCACTTTTTAGGGACCACAGTAGGTTGCGCTCAAGAAACAACATAGCCCCCCTATGCTTCACAAAGCAGCATACAAACACATTACTGTGTATCGACTGGCTCTCATCCTCTGGTTGGACTGCAAGCTTGCATTCCTCCCTGTTTGTGTGCAAGCATACACACACACGGAAAACAATCACTTCCACAGAGATCTGCATTACATACAGCTCCAGAATAATAGTTTTCACCTGCAGTCCGAGAGGAACATGAGATTACTGTGCATTCACCATGCAAAATATGAAAATCACATACGCAGGGAAAATGCGAGCCAAGAGCCTTCTAAAAGGCTCAACCTGTCAAACATCTATCGGAAAATGGCCTTGGAGTTGCCGTGACACCTTCATTACAGAGTCCAGTGGTAATGTCGAGCACAGACAGCCACTAAACAATAAGATTAAACACTTTTTTATTGTAACCCTGTCCGCTCCGTTTCTTGCTCTCACCACAAACAGCACATCCACTAATCAGAGCTCTTTTCCAGTAATGGGAAAGTCAATAGGTGCATACAATCAGTAAACAAATTCTGCTATTTTTAAAAAGAGCCTCCATCTCCATTTTAGTGCTGACAATTTAAATTATTCTACCATGTAACACCTTAATTGTGTAAGACAAAGACGATGTCGAGAGCACAAAAGAGACATGAGAGGAGCGTAATTTCTGTGCTGCCACGCAGAGATGACATGCGATAAGCATTGAGAGCGGACCGCTCTGCCGATGGCAAATGACAGTTTGTAGTTAGTCGCCATAATAATGCAGAGACAAACAGTTTGTCTTTAAGCTGTTGTGAATGTCAGCCTCTTAATGAAGATAAAGAAATGCAGTTACAGGTAGGAGCATATCAAAGTCAGGCCAGGTTGAAATTTCTTCTTGGATTTCATTCTTGGCAGTTAAACAACATGCTTTTTATTTGCAGAATTCAAAACATTGAGGATTGCCTTTCAAAGATATTGATCTTTTGGAAAGATGTATTTAAATCACTGTTTCACATGGGATTGCTATAATTGCATATTACATTAAAGACCCATGAAATCACAATTGAAGTCATGTTGTGGTTTTCAGTTTCATAGCTTTGAGCTCATCTGTATGCTAGTGTACTCCTTGTTGACAAAGTTAACTTTGCAGATATACATTTTTAACATTTAGTCTTTATTTATTATTTTTTTAAAGTGGCAGTCTAGGGGGACCTGGGTAGCTCAGCAAGTATTGGTGCTGACTATGAACCCCTGGACACCTGGACACTTAGAGCACATTGGGAGTTGGGCATTCCAAAAAAAAGTGGCAGTCTGGGAAAAATGCAAAAATATTGACGACTCATCTTGCACTCAATGGTGTCTAAACATTTTGACCAATAAAATGCTATCTAGAAAGAGAATAGCCATTAGATATAAACATTATACATGTTAACATGATTTTAGTATGATAAAATTGCTTACCTTATTAGTGCAGAGTTATGTCTAATAATACAACTCTGTTATCAGGACAACAAAACACTATAACCCTTATATTAAAATAAAAAATAAACTTTACACAGAAAAAGTTAGTAAGCTATTTTATTACACTAAAATCAAGTTAACATGCGTACTGTTTACATCATGTGTCTATACTTATGAAAAAGTGAGTATTTTAACATTTATCGATTGGCTCAATTCACTTCCACTGTAAGTGCCTCAATGTAATCCAGATTTTTGACACAAATGCTTTCTATTAAGCTTAACGTTCATTGAACCCAAGAATGTTAATTTAAGAAAACAAATGCTTTACTGACCAGTAATTCACAAATAAAAATAAAAATAGTTCTTAGAGCTCTATACATGTTAGAGGTGATTAATGTGACACTATCATGGTCCGCACCAAACACTTTCCTGACTAATGTAAAAACTATACACTGAATGACACCAGGCCTTGTGCTTTCTTTTAAAGCAACATTTCAGCATGTGGTTGCTCTTTCGCAGACATGTTTCTGAGTTCTTTGCAAGCAGTAATGAGAAATCATCACAATGACATAGCCGTAAAACTTAAGAGTCACTGCATTGCTCATGTTAGGTGCGGTCCCATCCAGATCTGGCCAGACAGACGCTTTTGTACATGAATCAATGCCGAACATAAAACTTTTGCGTGACTGAAAGACTTTACATTCCATACACACCCCCTTGACAGAAAACAAAAAACATACAGTATATTATATACACATCCTACACACCCTAAAGCTAAAATCTTCAGAGAAAACTGGCACAAGACTTCTGATCATATCACCCACATTAGAGCCCTGAAAAGAAACATTTCAAGCCCCTCCCTCTGTTTGCAGTCAATGGAAGAAAAGGCAAAAATAAAAATGTATAAGAAGAGTGTACAGTGGCCCCAAAGGTACAGTATTTAATCAAGCCCCAAGAAGGAATTTATTTTCGGAAAAATTTTCGCGTTCCCTCACAATAATTTAAGTTTCTTTACAAAAGTTTGTTTTATTTGCAATAGTTTCATGTTCCCTCACAATAACTTTCGTGTTCCCTCACAATAGTTTGCGTTTCTTTGCAACAGTTTGCTTTATATGCAATAGTTTCCTTTCCATAGCAAAAAGTTTTATGTTCCCTTGTAATACTTTGCATTCCTTTACAATGGTTTTCGTTCCCTCACAATAAGTTTTGCGTTCCCTTTTATTAGCTTTCATTCATTTGCAATAGCTTGTATTCCCTCACAATACTTTGCGATCCTTTACAATAGTTTGCATTCCCTCGCATTAATTTGCGTTTCTTCACAACTGTTTGTGTTCATTCGCAATAGTTCCCTCACAGTAATACGTTTTGGGTTTGCCCGCAATCGTTTTCGGTCCCTCGCAATAAGTTTTGTCTTCCCTTTTAACAGCTTTCATTCCTTTGCAATAGATTTCATTTCTTTTCAATAGTTTGTATTCCCTTGCAATAAGTTTTGCATTCCCTAGCAATACTTGCCTTTGTAATAGTTTCTGTTCCTTCACAATAGATTGTGTTCCCTGGCAATAAGTTTTGCATTCCCTCCTAATAGTTTTCATTCCGTTGCAATAGTTTGTATTCCCTCACAATAAGTTTTGCATTCCTTTGCAATTGTTTGTGTTCCTTCACAAAAAAAATTTTTTCCTCACAATAAATTTGTGTTCTCTCGCAATAGTTCGCATTCCCTCGCAATAGTTTTGCGTTCCTTTAAAATAGTTTGCCTTCTCTGGCAATATGTTTTGAATTCCCTCTTAATAGTTTTCATTCCTTTGCAATAGTTTGTGTTTCCTTACAATAAGGTTTGCGTTCCTTTGCAATAGCTTGTGTTCCTTCACAAAAAATTTTTGTTCCCTCGTAATACATATGTGTTCCCTTGCAATAGTTTGTGTTCATTCGCAATAATTTTTGCGTTCATTTGCAATAAGTTTTGTGCTCCCTCGCAATACTTTGCGTTCCCTATGGATACATTTTGTATTCCTCTGCAAAGCTTTGTGTTCCCTCGCAAATCTTTATTCTGGGTTCCTTTGTGTCCAATATCCATCCCTTATGGAAATAAACCATGGTTTTACTACAGCCACCATACAGTAGTTAAACTCTGGTATTTGTAAAACCATAGAAACCACATTTAACATGGTTTTACTACAGCAACTATAGCCCAACTATGGTATTTACAGTAAAACCATAACCACAAAATTTTACAGGGTTTAGTACAGTAACCATATTTCAACCAAGATATCGAGGTAAAACAGTAGTAATGAACCATGGTTAATTTTAAAGGTTTTTTTGTGCGTGTGGAAACCATGGTTTAAAAAAAACATACTTGTACCACAAATGAATCATGGTGTTACTGTAGTAAAACTTTAGTAACCATTTTTTTTTTTTTTTTTCTGTGTTATTACTATAGTTTTACTATGAATATCATGGTTTAAATATGGTTACTGTAGTAAAACCATGGTTAATATTCGTGATGGGTGAAAATATTGTGAGGGAATAGTTGCAAGAAAACCCAAGAAAACATAATTCAAAGTTAAATCAAAACTTGTTGTAAGGGAACACAAACTATTGTGAGGGAACACAAAACATAACCATATTTTAACCAAGATATCGAGGTAAAACCATAGTACCACAAATTAACCATGATGTTACTGTAGTTAATCTATAGTAACCATGTTTTGGTTTTTTTTTTTTTTTGGTTTTTTAAACATAATTTTGGTTTTCCTATATTATTACTATAATTTCATTATAAATATCATGGTTTAAATATGGTTACTGTAGTAAAACCATGGATAATTTTTGGGACGGATAAAGGTATTGTGAGAGAACCCAAAATAATTCCAAGAAAATACAACATAATTCAGAGTGAACACATAACTTTTTACGAGGGAACACAAACTATTGTGAGGGAATGCAAAACATTGTTTTTGTGCTCCCTGTCCTTTTTAAAATGCATAATATAAAGTATCAAAGCAAGTGTAATATGTTTTAAAGAAATATAGAAGCAAATAGTTTATTAGGTTTCAAATTATACACATAATGTTTTAAATTAAAACTTGTCACTTGTAAAACTTTAGAGGAACATTTTCATAGTTAATGTGATAAACTCCACCTGTGGTTATTGTGCTAGGACACCTGTGGGAACTTGAGGGGAACTGATTTCTTACATCCACTAAAATTCACCTTGATTCCAGTTGGTTTAAGACGTTAAAAGGGCTGAAGTGGTCTGAAATGTTCATTCCTTAATTCTTTTTTCATTCTTTAAGCATAAAAACACCTCCGCACTTTAACTGAAAAACTGTGCCTGGTAGAAACAACATGTCTGCAAAGCTGTCAACCAACACAGATAGACAGATGCACAGTGTGAGACAGACAAACCCCATACCTGGCGCGTGTGTGTGTGTGTGCGCGCGCGCGCGTGTGTGTGTGTGTGCGTGAGTGTGTGCGTGTGAGTGTGCGTGTGTGTGTGCGTGTGTGTGTGCGTGTGTGTGTAGCGCTGGCGGTGCCTGAATGCAGCGTTTTTATCTGGCTCAGTGATGCGGAAGAGGAAGCCTTGAGATGCGGCGCGCTGTTGTGTTGAGCTGACTTCCTGAAAATAGAGACACAGCACACACACTGACATAAGGTTCATGGCCAGATCAGAACTGTGCAAACATCACAGAGCATGAATGTAGTCATTTCCACTTAAATACAAAAGACAAAGGAAACAATGTGTATTATTTCAACGATGCCCTGGAATTATTACACTGCAAAGCCTGATAACAAGGTCTATAATCCCATAATGGATCTGTTGGATTTGGGATTCAGGGGTAAATTGTTTCTGCGGCTAGAGTGACTGTGTGAGAGCATGACCCCATGTTGAGCAGTATGAGGGATTTCTGAGGCGTCTAAAGAGTCCTTCGGTGACCGCGAGAGCAGCTGTCTCCACCTCACCTGCTGCTGTGAATGTGAATGACTGCTTTGCCGAAACTGAAAAAGCAATAGGGCTGAAATTGCTTTAGATTGATGACATAGGGTTTGTGGTCTTTTGCTGCCAAAATCACACATCCAATCTGACAGCACAACATAATTCAAGGGCAGTTTAAAAGTGACCTCTAAAGTATTGAGGAACCTCTCTGTAAACAGCTGAATACAATAGAGTGAGGTCCATCAAATCTATTTGTACTTGCTAAAGATGAAGGCCAAAAAATGATATCAATGGCAGAATTATTACCAAATATTTGCAGGCGATGCAAAATGATCACACAGGAAGTCGGCATGCCATTTCCGAAAGTTCCCATAACCTAACATCGGCGACAGTATGCCGACTCACTAACATACAACATTTCCTATCAGGCATCGGTTTCAGTTTGTTTATCATCTCACATGGCTCAACCAGCAGCACGCTGTGTCAGCAGTGAGAGAGACCTGGGTTCAAATTCAGGTTGAAACTAGGAAGTAATCATGTTCACTTAATCAGTGATGAGCATGATTTGTAGATTGCACTTTTCCCCTTAACATTTAATTATTACTCCACTAATGGCTGGGTTTGATTTGGTTTGGGGGTTACAGTCCATAAAATATGCATTCCTTTTCATTGTATTACATCCTGTACAGCTGAAGGGAACTTGCTTCCAGTGTTATATAAATTTTCCATTCATCATACTTAAGTTAAATTAAAGACATCTTCATGAAAAGTTAAAGTTAAAGTAGCTCATCGGAAAAAGACTTAAGTAAAAGTATTAAAGTAACTGATTTAATACTTATCAGATTTAAAAAGTAGCAAAAGTACAAGTAAATCGCATAAATTACAGAACAGCTAATTAAACCCATTGCAACTTATTTGATTGGTGGCACTCATCATTTACACACTCTCATGCCATCTCAGATGTGTATGACTTTTTTTCTTCTGCTGAACACAAACAAATATTTTTAGAAGAATATCTCAGCTCTTTAGGTCCATACAATACAAGTGAATGGTGATCCAAAACGGAGATAAAGGCAACATTAAAGTAATCCAAATGACTCCAGTGGTTTAAGCAATGTCTTCTGAAGAGATCCAGTTGGTTTTAGGTGAGAACAGACCAAAATATAACTCCTTTTTCACTGTACATGTTGCCATTGCAGCCTTAAGGCACAGTCATAATTTCAAGCCTAGTGTTTGACATGCTCAGTGAGCTAGATGGTGCAATAGGAAGTGTAATGGCAATACGTACAGTGAAAAAGGAGTTATATTTTGGTCTGTTCTCACCTAAAACCAACTGGATCTCTTCAGAAGACATTGCTTAAACCACTGGAGTCGTATGGATTACTTTTATGCACCCTTAATTTGCTTTTCGGAGCTTCAAATGTCTGGCCACTATTCACTTACATTGAAAGGACATACAGAACATAGATATTCTCTTTAAAAAATGGTTTGTGTTCTGTGTGTTCTGCAGAACAAAGAAAGTCATACATATCAGGGATGGGATGAGGGTGAGAAAATGATGAGAGAATTTTCTTTTTTGAGTGAACTATCCCTTTAATGAAGCGTTCAAGTCACATCAGAATGATCATATTTATGAGATTACTGTATATGAACACCACCACAAAGTCATAAATCCAGTGAGATTGTCTTGCAGTGCCAATTTTCTGAGATGGGGGCATATCAATTTAAGAAGCATGGCAAGAATCAAGCAAATTGGTGACTGTACAGTTTAGATTGAATGTATTTTTTGTCCTATTGATGAAGAAAAAAGTTTGCCAAAAAATAAGACTCATTAAGCTAGTTTATGTGAGATGACAGGCTTACAGAATAACGTTTCCCATCAGTATATGTGGCCACACAAGTATGATCAAATAAGACACACCTAATATGCAGTGTGTAGGTGAATACATGTACTGTACATGTCGTTGCATTGGTGCTGAAAAAGCTTCCTGCTTTTTCATAAAGTGAAAAAGATGAAAAATTGCTAAACGGGCCCATTCTGTCCAACTAAAATCACTTGAACGCTCATTACGTCAAAATTACAACTTCTGAACTTGTAAGTATGAACTTCCCAGGAGGGTTTAAACCACAACATAACTGAAATAGTGTTTATAATGTGTTAAAAATATGTGGATTAGACATATGATTGAGAAGAAGAAAAAAACAGTCCATAACAAACTGTAACACTGAAGCGGGGAGCTGAGTCATATTTAGTGACCAGAATAGAGACTGGGCTCTTTTCATTTGGGCCAATAAGCAACCACCCATAACACCCTGGCAACTGCATAGCAATGTGCTAAAAACACAGTTAAAACAACCTAACAACAGCATAACAACAACCTGACAATCACCTAGACACCCTAGCTACTGCATAGCAACGTGCTACAAACACAGAAAACAACTTAGCAACAGCATAGTAACAACATGGCAACCACATACCATAGCAATGCACTAAAACACACGGCAGATCACCTTGACAACTGCATATCATGCCCCAGCAACCATCCAGAATAACCTAGTAACCACATACTTGTAGCATCAATGTGCTAAAAAGCAAAGAGAACACTTTAGCAACTACCCAGAACACCCTTGTTTATAAAATAAATATTGTTAGACATTTTTATGAGCACTGGTAATTATTCATACACATCGCATCTTGGTTAAATGTAAAAGGTAAATGTGTTTGATTGACTTTTATAGAGTTGTGCTCAAAAGTTTGCATACCCTTGGAGAATTGGTAATATATGTACAATTTTTAAAGAAAACACGAGTGAGCAGGCAAAACACATTTCTTTTATTTCTTATGGGATTCATATTCAACTGTAGGTTATAACAGAATGGCACAATCATAAAAAAACGAATGAAAATGAAATGATCCCTGTTCAAAAGTCTGCATACCCTTAGTTCTAAATACTGTGTATTGCCCCCTTTAGCATCAATGACAGTGTGCAGTCTTTTGTAATAGTTGTCTATGAGGCCCCAAATTCTTGCAGGTGGTATAGCTGCCCATTCGTCTTGGCAAAATGCCTCCAGGTTGCAAAGTATTTGGTCGTCTTGCATAAACCAGAGTGGCTCGATGATATTAAGGTCAGGAGACTGTGATGGCCACTCCAGAACCTTCACCTTTTTCTGCTGTAACCACTGGAGGGTCAACTTGGCCTTGTGCTTAGGGTCATTGTCATGCTGGAAAGTCCAAGATTGTCCCATGCACGGCTTTCGTGCAGAAGAATGCAAATTGTCTGCCAGTATTTTCTGATAACATGCTGCATTCATCTTGCCATCAATTTTCACAAGATTCCCCATGCCTTTAGAGCTCACACACTCCCAAAACATCAGTGAGCCACCACCATGCTTCACAGTGGGGATGGTATTCTTTTCACTATAGGCCTTGTTGACCCCTCTCCAAACATAGTGCTTATGGTTGTGACCATAAAGCTCTATTTTGGTCTTGTCACTCCAAATTACAGTGTGCCAGAAGCTGTGAGGCATCAAGGTGTTTTCTGGCATATTTTAACCGGGCTTTTTTGTGGCATTGGCGCAGTAAAGGCTTCTTTCTGGCAACTTGACCATGCAGCTCATTTTTGTTCAAGTATCGTCATATTGTGCTCCTTGAAACAACAACACCGTCTTTTTCCAGAGCAGCCTGTATTTTTCCTGAAGTTACCTGTGGGTTTTTCTTTGTATCCCGAACAATTCTTCTGGCAGTTGTGGCTGAAATCTTTCTTGGTCTACCTGACCTTGGCTTGGTATCAAGAGATCCCCAAATGTTGCACTTCTTAATAAGTGATTGAACAATACTGACTGGCATTTTCAAGGCTTTGAATATCTTTTTATATCCTTTTCCATCTTTATAAAATTCCTTTACCTTGTTACGCAGGTCTTTTGACAGTTCTTTTCTGCTCCCCATGGCTCAGTATCTAGCCTGCTCAGTGCATCCACATGAGAGCTAACAAACTCATTGACTATTTATACACAGACACTAATTGCAATTTAAAAATCCACAGGTGTGGGAAATTAAACTTTAATTGCCATTTAAACCTGTGTGTGTCATCTTGTGTGTCTGTAACAAGGCCAAACATTCAAGGGTATGTAAACTTTTGATCAGGGCCATTTGGGTGATTTCTGTTATCATTATGATTTTAAAAGGAGCCAGACAACTATGTGATAATAAATGGCTTCATATGATCACTATCCTTAGATAAAAGACAGTTTTTTTGCATGATCAGTCATATTTTCAAAATCAATGCCAAAATTTCACAATTTCTGCCAGGGTATGCAAACTTTTGAGCACAACTGTATGAACAGGTTTCTTGGAAAGGTGGGAGACTGATAACATAACTTCCTCATTATTTCACAGCTGTCATAATGTTTAAGCCTAAGCTTATAAAATTAATTTGTCAAAAAAAAAAAATTTCAACTCACATGAGTTTCTTGTCTTCCCAAGTGGAGAAAGACGACAGAACGCGTTATCTGCCGCATGCTTCGATTGTGATTTTGATTCAGATTCGTGATTCGCAAAACGAAACATTCAGAACACTTTGGGATATTTTTGATCGGTTCAAAGGAATCAAATTTAAAAGATTCAACTCAAATAATCAGAGAATCAAATGATTCTTTCATGAATCAGACATCACTATTGCCGATCTGCATGCATTTTTGCATGTACAGCTTGTTATTTTTTGCTGTGTTCAGTCGCAAAATTAACGAAAGGGTCTGAAGAAATTTATCGGAGAAAAAGTATTAATTTTCTCTTCAAAATGTAGAAGTAAAAGTAAATGTCCAAAGAAATATTTATGGGGGGGGGGGGGGGGTTGTACTCTACATCCCCATCGCCCAGCCTGATCTCACAGTGAAATCGGAAAGAGTAGGTTGACATTCCTTCAGCAAAAATCGGTAGATGCTTACCGAAATTTAAAACACTGTCCCCAGTGGCCAAAGCGGTAAGTGTTGTAGGGAATATAGGCATGTGTGAGCTTTGTTTATGTCCAGGAGAGAAGTGAGCAGAGGTGTATAGTAACAAAGTACAAATACTTCGTTACTGTGCTTAAGTACAGGTTTAAAATATTTGAACTTTACATGAGTACCGATTTTTGCTGAAGGAATATCAACCTACCCCCCATGTCTATTGTGGTTACAGCCCTATCTGACTGCCATTCAGTGTGTTCTCTAATACAATATAAGTTTTCATTGAAGCTCAACATCATGCACGGTCTTTCAAAAATCACAAAAATAATATATTTAATTTTAAGACAAAAGAGTCATATCAGCTAAAGAACGGTGACCTCCATGGTTCCTGGTTCAGTGGTTGAATCAGATAAAAATCCTGCACAGTGTTATGTACCACACCACTATTCCATTACTATATTTATATACCATGATATTTAACTGTAAGGTACTTTAAAAAACACCAATGTATTACCATCATGGTAGTGGCAAAAATGGAATTACAATAGTTATAACTATTAATATATTTTTTATGGCACTTTAAAATATACTGTACCATGGTAGAGTACAACAGGGCTAAAGGCACCCCTTAAGGAAAATGTGTGTTTTTCTGGTCGCAAAGTGTATCAAGCCTGAAAAAAATGTTTATTGTTTTTGAATATTGATGGAGCAACATCATTTGTGTGAAAACGAATAGTAACCGAAGGTGGTTTTGATTAAAACGGATTAAAAATAATAATAGAAAAGGGCAGAGTATGCAAGTGTGACCCCACACTTGCAATAGTTATATTGGAAAATTTGTCAACTTATGCACATACTTTTGAGACAACAAGATGTTTTTTGTTTTGTTTTGTTTTTTGAGTAAAAAAAATAAGATAATGCTTATTCAGAATAGCCACTTTAGAAAAGGGTGCACCATTTCAATCACATTTTTATTTCCATAACATTTTTTTATCCTTTCTGTGCCCTGTTTAAATACATTTATACATGGTATTTAAACTGCACCATAAGGTACTTCAAAGAATACCATGATAATACCATTAAGGTAATGTCCAAACAAACATGGTATTACTATGTTTTTCATGGTATATTTTTATGATGATACCTGCATTGTGCTTTTTGTAAACTCTATGTCAGCTATATGGTTACAAAGGAGTGTGTGTGATCATATCTTTTATTTATTGGGTTTAATCGGCTTCTGTTTGTTTTTCTTTTTTTCTATTGTTTCTGAATGCAGTTGACAGAGCCGTCAGTCACACAGTCACTGCAGAGATTAGCGGTGGTGGACTGCAGTACTTTCCCCACACACAACTCATCCCTCTGCGCTAGAAATTACAGACGAGAGGCAGGTCGTGTAGTGTTTGAGCCGAGAATCGAGGGATTTTTTACTAAGCACCTGTTGGCGCGTGCGTTTATCTGAGCTGGATCCTCCGCGCGCCAGAAACATGACAGTGTACTGAAAGAATGAGTCTCTGGAACAGAATCAACTGGAATCACAGACACTTACGTGTAGCTACTGTCTCAGAAACACAGCGAACACGACCTAACATAACTTTACCCCCGTAAAAATACATAAATAATTGAAAATACAATAACTGTATTAAATAAACACACGTGTTTTAATTATTAAATAAAAGAATAAAAACTAAATATTAGATAAAACAATAATTAAAGACTAAAGAGTAATGTACAAAAATAGCATGATAGCACAGCTACATACCCAAAACGAAATAGTAAATATAAAAAATAAAAATAAAAATAAAAAATAACAAAATGCTACACACATGCAAATTTCCAAGAAGCAGGCATGCATTAATGTGTCGCAGTTGCTCTATTGTGACACGAGCGTCAGGCACGAGGAGAATAATAGATGACATTCACCGAACACTTAAGAACAAACACGACATCATTCGCCGTGACCTGCATGCTATTGTCAGAAAGATCCACCACAGGGTCTTAAACGCCATGTGCACTGATAAGATCATAGCGTTTGGATACTGAAGTGATCAGAGAAGGCTGTATTTTTGTAAAAAAAAAAAAAAAAAGAAAAAAAAAGAAATGTTGGATGATGCAGATAAACTGCGGTTCCCCAAAATGCACCTGACTCTGGACTTCGATTGGAGGCTCTACAACTTAAGAACAATGGACAATTTGACAAGTGCTTTAATTCGCAACAGCGATTCGATTGGCTTAATGGCACTATATTCAACTATATTCATAGCTGTCGTGAAGTACATTTTGACACGAATTGCACGTTCTATGTCCACTTTTACAGTATGTTGCCAAATCAGGCGCGTCACAGCGATATGGCCTATATGCGTTTCAACAAAGTGAAAGCAATGCCCAAACACCGAATATAAAGACATTGTTGTGGCATGAATAAATTAGTGAGTACATTAAGACAATACTTGTCTTGTGTATTATTATTATTATTATTATTATTATTATTATTATTATTATTATTATTATTATTATTTTCAAATCTAAAAACAAATGAAATAATTCAGTGAAAGTGTTCTTCTTTTTTGAGAAAACACAAAAGGAGTGTGCCTGGTTCATTGCGCTTTGTTTTGCGTCAAAAATGTGCCACCAGCATAATAGGCCTACATAGATATTCTCATAATAATAATAATAATAATAATAAACAGTGGTATTCTACTTTAGCATGCAAATAGAGGAGGACATATTCAACCAGCCTGTATTTGGTATATTTAACATGCTTTAACCTGTCAACGGATATAACAGGGATTTGTTTTACTGCTGGCTTCATAAAATTGTAAAGATAGATGCGTTTAACCACAAAACCAACCTACATAATCTCTCAAGAAGTGACACGATTTGCAAAAACGATGAGTTTAACTGAGATGCGAGTAAATATTTGTTTTGACTCTCTTTGAATTGTCAGAGGGAGGAAACCAGCCTGTTTGTGGTGATCAAGTGAAGGACCTGTGGTAGAGAGGGGTTTAAAATGAGTCAGATTAGTTAATTGTCCACAAATGCGCTTTTCCTCTTAAGGGTGGGAACAAATTAATCCCAGCGGCAACCGGCAAAAGAATTCTCCTCTCCTGCCTCTGTAAATATATAGGGGTTTCGAAGCCGGCTAGACCCTTGTGCTAATGAATAGGCCCGGATTAATCATTCATCTTGTGTTGTTTAACGCTGTGATGGATGTATATCGTCACTCAGGCTCAAGACAATAGATGCACAGCGTTTTGTTCTTACCAAATAAATCACCCACGTTGTTTAAGGTACATTGATCAATCTAATGACTTGTAATACGCTCCTAATTACCACCGAAAAGTGCTCGCCATGCACCAGCCGGACTGTTTTTATATAATTCTAAAATGATTCTTCATAGTTTTATTCTAAATAAGATGAGTGATCCTAGATCCTATAAGTATGGATAAGATGCAATTAATAAAAATTAAAAAAAAAATGTTGAAATTATAGTCTTAGTCATTTGTAAATGAAGAAGCATTTGAATAATAAAAATAAATAAAGGTTTAATAAACATGCTAGAAAGCCAACCCATTTTAAAGGAAAAGTACAATTTAAAGCAGTTGTATTATCAAATGATTGAACTCCCATTTTGAAACCACTCCAAGTTAAAACAATTCAATAACAATGCTATTCATAATTCATATATTAATTGCGAGAATTGCATCCTCTGTTTTTATCAACGTCTTTGACACGCTTTGATCATTTTATTTGAATTACACTTATATGCGGTGCATGCGCATACACACAGGGTGCATATCTAAATATGTAACCTAAACCTCTATGAGCCTCAGGCCAATTTGTTTATGCTGAGCAGTCGTTTAATAGTGTTAATTGCTCCTCCGTCAATTTGCGGTGATTGCAGAAATCATTTTCGACACTCAACCGCTCGGATTTGAATAAATTGTTTTATATTCCCTAGCTCTCTCCATAGGAGGGAATTTAAAGCAAAGCGCTTTGGAGTAAATTGCATCCAGGCTGACTGGCAGCGTTCAGCCGCTATAATGGCGCATTATTTGGTCATTTTGAATACTGTAATGCACAGCGTTTCGGCGGGGCCATTCTCAAGAAAATTGCTTTAACTTTTAAAAGGACGGCGATTCGCTCCCAAGCAGCACCATTGTTACATTATGTCATTACCCTTAAATGGTTTAACAAGCAGCGCAACACACTTTTATAATGCACTGATCTTTACATAAAAAAGGCAAAATAAATCAATAAATCAAATCAAAAACTGAGAAAAAAGACAGAAAAAATCGTGGTTAATTATTTTGATCTCTGTTCTTCATCCGAAAGGATTTGTGTATTTATTATTATATATTATCGATGGAATGGTATGAAAAGTAGTCAATCTGAAAAGCTTTTTTTAAAATGATTTCCTGAGGTTTTAGGTCATGTGCTTGCGTGCTTTTCTGGAGGTATTTAAAAGAAGCGCGAGGGTGAGCGCACGCGCGCATCAACACCGCAAACTCTAACCTACTACCCCAACACCCCCACACTCCTCCCTCTTTCCCTCCCTCACACAAACAAAAGTGTACACACCTGTTGTGATTTTAGTGGTGCCCCTCCGTCCTCTTCATCCAAGGTAACGTCTTGATTTAGGTGGCTGGTTCTAATTTGAAATGTGGACGTATTTGACATCCCCAATAATTACAACCAAAAAACTTCTAAATAAAAAAAAAAAAAAAAAGGATTTTTTTTAACACGTGTGACACTGACAATATAAGCTCTGTACAGGGTAAGAAAAACATACTTAATAATAACGCTTACGATCTTAAACAGAAATATCGTTTTAATCCTTGAACAAACGAACACTTACACATTAAACTGACAAAATTACTAACAATACTCATCACATTAGTCACATTTAAGTGCAAACGGTTACGCGCGTGAATCTTCCATTTTATGCATAGGCGTGTGCACATGCACAAACAAACAAAACACATATTTGAGGATCTCATACATAAAATCGAGATGAGAAGCTTACCACAGCCAGATGACTTTTAAATACCAATATGTGCTGAGCACTACAGTCTATGAAGATACTGCGCCTTCATGCCCATATAGCCTATATATATTAAACGTTGAAAATAGCTGATGGCTTATTGCTTGACGGTGGGATCAGTGTACCCCAGTCATTGATTGACGTGCAGCTTTAGTATTTCTGTCATGGTCTTGTCGCTTATTGGTTGGACGCCACTTGTCGCGCGCTCAGATTGGCTGAGTATTGCAGCCAGCTGTACTTCAAAGCACGCGCTCACTATACAACTCGAGTAGAGAGAGTAAAGCTTCAGCGCACTGTCACACTGGAACACGGAGTCATTGTTCTCGTCAACTATTTGGTCTAGGAAAGGGCCTGGATATGGCTACGTCTATACTTGGGGTAAGTAAGCATTTATTTGAGCTTGGACAACAAAGAGGTGTTGCATTTTCTGCATCATTAGCGTTAGTAAAATCCAATGTTAGCCCCTCGAACTTTTCAATGACTTTTATCTTCACTCCTAAAAATAAAAGTGCCAATTTGAACTAAAAACACAGCCTGATGACATATGGGGGAACCTTTTCAACTCTCACAAAGAACTTTTTTATTCACTCATCCTTTAGAAAACTATCTGTGTGAACCCAGACGCCATAATACGCTGATTTTAAGAACGTCCAGAACTTTGGAATCTCCAAAGAACAACATGAACTATGTAAACTCAAGACAAATATTCTGAGACGCTAAAAATGACCACTGGACACATATTGTTTCTGCTGTTTTTTCTTATGAAAATTGTGTTATTATGAAGTCTATGTTTTTAGCCTGGCATTTCATTATCGTAGTCTAAACGGGATCGATTTATGAAAGACATGTTTTACGAAGACATGAAGGCAAAGTTTGAACTCCTTTGAAAGTTGGTAGGGAAAAGTCAAGCAAGTCATTTTCGTTGGTGCTTTAATGGCGAGTGGTTTTCCAATTATTGAATATTGAAATCCCCCCAACTGTGTTTCACAGTGTAATAAACATCACAATCTTCTAATCCACACAGGAAGAGCCGCGGTTTGGAACTACCCCTTTAGCTATGCTGGCTGCAACCTGCAACAAAATCGGCAACACCAGTCCTCTCACGACATTGCCCGACTCCAGCGCGTTTTCAAAAGGTGGATTTCATCCCTGGA
Organism: Myxocyprinus asiaticus; assembly: GCF_019703515.2. Lineage (NCBI taxonomy): Eukaryota > Metazoa > Chordata > Actinopteri > Cypriniformes > Catostomidae > Myxocyprinus > Myxocyprinus asiaticus. The sequence continues at coordinate 4,063,111 of NC_059354.1, read as the reverse complement.
AAAGATCCTCTTCGAGCTGCAACTTGGGCTCCAGCCTGCCCGGATTCACGGTCGCGACAAGCCGAAGCACCTCCGGATTAACGAGCACCACCGGCACGGGCAACAGCGCTTTCTGCCTGGCCTCCACCTCGCCAACGTCCTCGGCGTTCTCCGCCGAATACGGCAGCTTGTTCGCCAACACGGCGAGCGTTTCCTCGCAGGAGTCGGGACAGTCCGCGTTCATTTCCAAAGTTCACTCCACGGCAGAGACTCTGTACCCGCGGGTAGGCATGGCTCATCCGTACGAATCGTGGTACAAGTCCGGTTTTCACTCCACCATCTCGGGCGAGGTGGCGAACGGGGCGTCCGCCTGGTGGGACGTGCACACGAACCCGGGCTCGTGGCTCGAGGTTCAAAATCCGGCCAGCACTTTGCAAACTTCGCTGCACTCCGGAACTCCACAGGCCATCCACTCCCAGCTCAGCGGCTACAGTCCGGATTTCTCCAGCCTCACGCACTCCGCGTTCAGCTCCACCGGCATCAGCCCCACGGCGTCCCACCTCCTGTCAACAAGCCAACACCTGTTGACGCAGGAAGGCTTCAAAACTGTGATCCCCACTTACACGGACGCGTCCGCCACGAACGCTATGATATCGGGCGCCAGCTCGGGCATAGGAACCTCCTCCCGGTCCTCAAGGAGATACTCCGGACGGGCCACGTGCGACTGCCCGAACTGTCAGGAGGCCGAGCGGCTCGGGCCTGCGGGTGCCAGCCTGCGGAGGAAAGGACTCCATAGCTGTCATATCCCGGGCTGCGGCAAAGTCTACGGCAAAACGTCTCACCTCAAAGCGCATCTGAGATGGCACACCGGCGAGAGGCCCTTTGTGTGCAACTGGCTCTTTTGCGGCAAAAGGTTCACCAGATCAGACGAGCTCCAGAGGCACCTGCGCACTCACACGGGGGAGAAAAGATTCGCTTGCCCGGTGTGCAACAAGCGCTTTATGCGGAGCGACCACTTGAGCAAGCACATCAAAACACACACAGCAGGAGGAGGAGGCAAAAAGGGCAGCGACAGTGACACCGACACCAGCAACCTGGAGACCCCCAGGTCAGAGTCGCCGGAACTGATTTTAGAAGGTGTAAACCCACGGGTCACTGTCGAAGGTCAGTCTCCACACCACGAGTCCTGAGCAACATGACCTCAAAATCCATTTTCCTCCTTATGGGTGAATCAAGAAAAGCAAACGGGTCTGGACTATATGACAAACTTTGAGTATTCTGCATTTCTTGGGGGAAAACGAGACGTCATGGCTCATAAGCATTGGAAACGGCTAATTCAGTACAACACTGGCTATTTCTACATTGCACAAACACCTCATCTTTCCGGACGAAACATTCTTGTCAAGGCTCAGTGGCAGTGCGCAAAAGAGGGAACTAAATAGCCACGCTTGCCGGTAGAGCTAATTGTGTATATCCACAAAAAGATGTGTTTTCTTTTCTTTTTTTTTTTTTTTTTCTCTCCTGTAAATGTTACTTAAGATTGTTTTGTGGTGGATCCTGAAATTCAGGGAATTTTCTTTCCTTTCGACGCACTTTGTGGATGTCAGTATGTATGTTACACAGCTATTTAAAATTCATTTAATCTTCCCTTTACCTTGTTAAAAATATTAATGTTTAATTGTAAAAAGTCATGCTTATAAGGCTTTCATTTTGTAATTAAAGGGATTTAAAATCTAGGGCTTGGGTTGTCTGATGCAATTGTTTTCATAAATTCATTTTATTTATTTATTTTTAATTTTAAGACAACGTAATCTTGGCATGCATTGACATTATTACGAACATTGATTTAAAGTTCAAAAGAAGAAGAAAACGAATTGAATAATGCTTGTATTTACAGACTAAATGTCAATAATATGGACACGTTTTCCCAGTGGCATAAATCAATAGTTAATGCCCCTGAAAGGCATTTTTGTTCAAATGAAAATCTTGTTAAATAGTATTAATTATGACTCGGAGCGCATCGCAGCCCCATGTGTCTTGTATTGGCGATTAGGGGATTCGTGTCTTATCAAATATCTAATTACTCTCCGAGACATCATTTGTTCAGAGGCTCTTTATCGCACATTTTCCGAGGGGATTCGGCGACAAAGGGCCTCTGAATATTTATTTGAATCGCTCAAATTAACTGCTTAAATTTGCATGTCAAACGGAAAATGTCCATCCAAGAGAGGGCTGAAGGCATAAAGCATCGTTCAGCTTTTATAAAACGCTACACTTGATTTGGTGTTATGGGAACAGTTTTTTCCCCAGTCTTTTTTTTTTTTTTTTTTTTTCCATCTTCTTCCCCCTTTTCTGGATGCCACTTTTGAAAGGGGAAATGAGGAGAGGCCTTATGCAAATGTTGAATTTAAAATGCTCTCGCAGTCAAATGGTCCCTCGCTGTTATTTGAATATCAGTGGCCCTGTACTGAAAAGGTTCAAGGATGCTCTCTGACTTCTTTGTGTTTATCCAGTGCAGCGTCCGATCCCACAGAAAACCCGGCGGAATAATTACAGCTCAAGCCCCAGCCTGGGAACTCGTTAGGGCTGTGCGTCTGCTCAAAACACTTGCCGTACAAGGTAAATTGACCAGAAGGAAATAGACTAAAATTGTTTTCATTTCCTTTTGTGTGCTGGTGGCCGGTTCCGAACAGGCAGTTGCCTAGGAAATAAATAAATACACAAATAGAAATCATTTAACGGACTAGTGAAAAATAAAAACATTTTGCATATGAAAAAAGAAAAAAAAATCATATATATTTATTATATCATTAAATTGTAACAAGTCTGGTCAAATAATTAAAGGTTATAAAAAAGAAAATATGATTTCCGTCTTGAAACAATTAAGGTAATGTTTTCTCCAAATAGCAGGTGCACAGAACGCAGTTCTGAGTCTTTTAAAAGTTAATGTAGGATGCAACGAGTTTATTGCACACAATTCAAAATTTGTGTTACGGAAATGGGCGCTATTTGGGCGTGAAGGCATTCACGAGCACGCTTTACAATTATATGGTTCTTTTAAGATTTACAAACGGGAGCTTATACATGGACAAGAGCTCAGTGCTTTTCAGTCTATTGGAGGGGAATGATGCGCCTGGGGCTGCGGACAGTAGCGCTGTCACTCACAGCTTTTTGTTCACGTTTTCCTGGAATGCCCTCTAACTGCGCGCGAGGCAGAAGTCAGCTTTGTTTGCTCGCGGCAATAAAAGAGAGATCAAAGCCACAGCGGCTGAGTTTCCCGCGCGTCCGGAGCGGCGCTTATGTTTGAGCTCTACTTTGTTGCAGCACTGATCATGTTTACAAATTAAAGTTAAATTATGAATAAGATATTAATCCATTAATTTTCCCTGCACGTTTTACTATCGCATTTGACTTTTCAATAGGCTATAGCCTAACATATTTTTAGTTTCGACAATGTCGAAAATAAAGTGTTTATTATTATTATAATAATTATTATTATTGTAAGGAAAAATAATTGAATTGTACATAATTCGACTTTTGGATACTTCAGCGCCACCCTTGTGCTCATTTAAATATTAGGCTACTGAATATTTATGAAGTGATATATGGTTATGTTGTCCTGATGTGGTAGTTGAGAGTCACTGGCGTCACAGAACGGCAGAAACGTAATAAAAATCAAATTATTCTTTAAAAAAAAAAAAAATGCATGTCGGATTTGCGTTTTAAAGCAAGTATTAGCCTGCAAAGAAAAAAGAAAGAAAAAGCACCATAATAATCCCGTCAATTATATGCAAGACACAAAATACTGAACAGGTTGTTACCATATTTTCTCAAATTTTCTCATAACAAGTGGACACGCTGAATTACGTTTTAAATGTTTACGTTCTAAACACCAAAACAAACTAATTGGGTTTACAAGTTATCAATAAATAATATGAGGGGAAACCCTCACAGACGAAAAGCGGAAGAAACCCATAAGTGACAACAGCCTTATCATTATTATTACTAAAGGTTTACTTAATTTACGGGGTTCCTTGCATCTGGGCCCTGACCCTTAAATTACTTTCGATGGTGTTACCTAATGTAGTCAGGTTGATTCAGATTAAATCTCATTTTGACAAGCTATATGTTACCACAAGAAGCACATTTTAAGGGTACCTGACATTTTTTACGCTGCTGAATTTAAAACCATCATGGCACAATTACGTGTGGAAAATCACAAATTAAATTTAAAGAAACAATACACTCCCATTTAAGTCCTTAGGAACAATTCAAGCTGAAAGAGTTAATTTATCCTAATATTAAGTTTTGTTGAAATTAATGCAATGCAAGTTTCAAACGAACTGTAATTAAGACATGTTTTCCCCAAAAGAATTTACAAAGAATCTACAGTTATTTAGCCATAAACTACATTTGGCACTATGTGTTTAGCATTTTATATATATATATATATATATATATATATATATATATATATATATATATATATATATATATATATATATATAAACATTAAAATGCACCAACACGTGTTGTTCCAAGACTTCACATTAACCATATTTAAAACACTCATCACATCTTTTTAATTCATTTTTTCTGAAGTGTACAGTTTCTACATTCTTATGGCGCCCTCTTCTGGTACAAATACCAACACTGTCACATGTTAAAGGAATAGTGCACCCAAAAATTAAAATTCTCTCATCATTTAGTCTCTCTTATGTCATCTCAAACTCATATGACTTTCTTTCTCCTGAGGAACACAAACAAAGACATTTACATAGATATATGGTGTGTTTATACAATAACAATTTACAATGCAAGTCAATGGGGTGCAAAACATTCCTCCACTGCCTTTATGTCCTTTTTGGAGCTTGAAAGTGTTGGAACCCATTGACTTGCATTAGATATAAACATATCTCCTTCAAAAAAAATCGTAGTTTGTGTTCCGCAAAAGAAAGTCATACGAGTTTGAGACCGCATGAGGGTGAGTAAATAATAAGAGTAATTTTTTGGGTGAAATATTCCTTCAAATTCCATGTTCATTTACTCACCCTCATGCCTATACCAACCTGTATGACTTTTTGTGGAACAAAGACATTTTAAGGAAAAGGGTAGCCAGGGTATTCTTTCAAAATTCGCCTTTTATCTCCCAAGAGAGAAAGCAAAGAAGTTAAGAAAGTTTCACCTTGAAACGAGGGTGAGTTTTCATTTTTGACTGAACCATTCTTTTAATCTGAGATGAGACAATATAATAATGGTGGAAGCCAAACTGATTTGTCGAGTCCAATTCAGCTATTTTCCTTTGCCATGTTCTTTCCTGTGCTCAGCATCTCTGCTATCACTTCTGCTGCCTTTTTCTTGACCCCTCCCTCGTTCTCCACTGACACTCCTTTGTTTCACCTTTCCATCACCCCTCTCACGACTTCGGCTCCTTTCTCTCTTAACCTTCTCTCTGCTCCCGTCTCTTCTTTCTCTCCCTCTCTCCCTGCTTGAGCTCCTGTGTCTCTCCTTACCTCTCTCTTTCTCATCCCTCCATCTCTGAGGACTTCTGCTCCTGTCTCTTTTTTCTCTTCCTCTCTCCTTACTCCTACTCCTGTTCCTCTCTTTCTCATCCCCCCATCTCTCTCTGCCATCCCGTCTTGTTCTGTCTTTGCCCTCTGGTGACCTTTGACCCATCTCTCCACTTCCGCCTCGCTCATTGTGTGTCAGAGAGCGTGCGTGTTTGGAGTCCAGACTGTGGGAGCGTTCATTCCCCTGCTTGTGTTTATCAAGCTCTCTCTCTCAGAGCTACTGTCATTGAAAGGGTCTCTCATTCTTTTGCTTTTCTTCTTGGCTTACTTTCTGGATTGAGTCACTACTGCTGCCGTCTGAAGGGCTGCTGGATGAACTCTCACTCTTGGCTTGTTTCTTTTTCTACTTCTTTTTGTTCTTCTTTTTCTCCTTTTTCATTTCAGGTGGTCAAGTTTACATATTTTTGTGTAAGACACAAATGTCAGGTTTTTGAATGTCAGATTTATCTCTATGGCACGCTCTCTATATACGCATGGAAACGGTGATGCTTGTTGGGACTAATTAGATGTAGGCTCCGTTAAATTTATAGAGAATGTAAATATAAATAATACTGATTCAATGACATACAACACGGCTAGTTTTAAAGGAATATTCTGGGTTCAGTACAAGTTAAGCTCAATGGACAGCATTAGTGGCATAATATTGATTACCAAAAAATTTTTTTTGACTCATCCCTCATTTTCTTTAATAAAAAGCAAAAAATCTGAGTTACAGTGTGGCACTTACAATGGAAGTGAATTGGGGCAATGAAGTTTTTGAACATTAAAATACTCACTTTTTCAAAGTATAAACACAAGACATAAACGATTAGCGTAGTAAAATCACTTACTAATCTTTTTCTGTGTGAAGTTATAGCCCTCCATTTTACAACTTCGTTTCCTTGACTATGTAATGTCAACAAATCCTAAAACCCTAAAACGACTGTAAAAATAACAAACTTTACAGCTCAAATACTACACAAGTTTTAACAGAATTAATGTAAGTGCTTTTATAAAATGATAAGCTTCACATTTCTGCCTTTAAACCCTCCAAAAATTTGTAAGTGCTTTACCATAACCCAGATTTTTGCTTTTTTATTTTGTTTTTTTTGTTTGTTTGTTTAAGAAAAGGAGTAACAAGTCTAAATTATTTTTTGCGGTAATCAACATTATGCCACAAATGCTGTCGATTGACCTTAACATGTATTGAACATGGAATATAGTAACTTTAATGGACATCATTTTTCAGATATTTTGTGCTGCGAATAGACGTGGTTCTCAAACTTCTTAAGTGCAATGACTTATTTCTCACAAAAAAAGCAAATTAGGCTTTGCGCCACTTCAATCATCCATTATTTTTTGCAAATGCACCCACTGTTTGCAAGCATACACCCACAGATATCCCAAAAACCCTCCACCCATGCCCAGTTGTGCATTGCCCAGGCACAAAAACTGCACTTAGATATAGAGCTCTCACAAAAATTAACTCAGGCCCTAAAGCCTAAATTATCCACAGTTTTCCTGAGCAACCTCTGGGCGTCACCATGACGACTCTACTTGCCTGTTTTCTGTTTCTGGTGTCAAGACTCAGTGTAAAACCTTCTGAAACGAGTGATCCAGAAGGAGAACAACAACCATTTTAGTGCTAACTAGAGTAAAAATGAATTTCAGGCTCAGCTTGTGCAGTTGTTGGCTGTCATAACCACTCAAAGTAGTTAATGATATCAACAAAACTATCCTCGGACCATCGCTTCATGTCTCTCAGGTGAGGCACTGTCAATATAAAATGGTCATCTTGACACTGGGAAGCACCAGCATGTTTTTTGTAAATTTTTACAAATGTAATAAAATAAACATCACATTACCGCTAAGAATATACGCCGATGCAAGTGAAAACACTGGAAACCGGAAATTGAAAACGGGCAAATCATGGAACACTTCTGCATTCAGGAAAAAGGTGGACACTTCAGTTTTGATGAGAATGCTTAGCATCTGCGTACAGAACGCGTGACGCAAATTTCATAATCAGCAGAGTACTCGAGCACTGAACGTTTGTGGCCCGATTTTTCTACCCATGCGTATTCTGCAGCACGTGTACGCTCCTGCAATTATTTGCACTAATTAGTAGGCCCACAAGATGGAAACACTCACAGTCGAGCCATCGCTGTCACATAGAAGCACTAGAATTTGATGTAATCATCACTAAACATCAGAAGACGAAGGTGGAAACAACAACAGTTGATGTGCACATCAAAAGCGTGTGTGTGAGGAGGTCACGAGATACCTGCATTTGTATAACTCGAGTCTGAAGGAATATGAAGACATCTTTACAGGTCTAATCTCCAGAAGAAAAAGTGGTCCAGTATCTCATAGCAGTCATTGCACGTAGCCTATACATCAACCACCTGTATATACTGTACGCACACACTCAAATGGAGTAGAGAATTTACCGGCTTTTACACCAAAATTTACACCAAGGTAAAAGTCGTTAGAAGATGCGGCAGATGTTTTCTATAGTAGACAGTTTGTATACACTATATCTTTGATTTAAATAATTCATGTCACTTCCAACCGTAAAGGTCAGACAATTTGTAACTAATTTTATTTACTGTGGCACTTGGTGAGTGTTTGCGTGTGTGTGTGTGTGATTTTGGACACTGTTCACATCTATTAACAAAGCAGACAGCAGAGACCCATCAGAGGCTGATGATGTTATTACACAAGCCCAAAAGCTACTAATTTCTGTAAAACTGCATTACCATTCAAAAGTTTGGAAACAAAAAGACATTTTTTGCTCTTGAGAGAAATTGAGGTTTCTCTTGTCATTTTGCTCTTGTTTTCACCTTGGATGCATTAATTTGATAAAAAAAAAAAAAAAACATTATTTAAAAAAAACAAACAAACATTTTGAGTCATAACTTTTAATCCGTTTGTCATAGAGTCCATTATAAGATGCCTAATATCATTGGAATCCTTGGCTAATATCCTGGGCCATACAGAGTTGACTGTTACCCAGTTTTTCTACGTTGGCCATTTTGGGTATCAGCCATATTGAATTTTGTTGTAAAATGCTGTATTTTACAAACGCTTTGGCGTATCATTACAAAACTTGCTATGCATCATCGGCGCCATACCCTGAGGGCACTTATAAAGTCTGGGGGTAGCGCCACCTTGGTCATGAGTCATAGCAAAATGCATAAAAATGCTTATAACAATTGGTTACTTTGGCCTATCGTCCTGTGACTGCACTCTTTACATTCCTTGGGTCATGCAGAGTATGATGATAGCCAATTTGCCACAGTCGGGCATACTTCCTGTCTGCCATTTTGAATGTCACTGAAAACATACTTTTTCTAACTCCTCCTAGGCCGTACATCCGATTTACACAAAATTTGTTGTGTGTAATCTAGGGAAATTCATGACTAAAATTTGTCAAAAGCTTTTCAAAAGAACAAATGGTTCTCGAATAGCGCATCAACAAATACATTGCAAGATGCCAAAAAAGGATCTAAGGCTGTATCTCACCAAAGCTTTGGGGAATGGAAGTGAAACTTGGTATATCTCATCAACACCATGCCCTGAGTTTACCTGAGCACTTTGGGCACAGTGCCACCCAGTGGTGCAGAAATCTGGAAAATTGCTATTTTTGCATACAATTTTTTAAATACTTCATGCTACAATTATGACACGAATACCAAACTTGATATTTTACACCATGATCATGTCCTGAGATTCCATGTGAAGTTTCAGGATGGCACCACCTAGTAGTCGAAAGCTATAATAATAGTATATCTACAAATACCCTTCAAACTGCTTGATTTAAAATGATGATTTTGGTCTCATTGGATAATTCAGCTTTGCTGCTTACTCTGCTTCTTAAGTGCTTGAACTCTGTTAACTGCTGCTTTCATCTATATTTTTAAAATGTAATTTTTACCCATCAGAGTCTCATTTTCAGTCATAATTTCCAGTCTACTAAGAAAATAATGTATCATCTAATGTTAAGAAATCATTCGAATGTGCTAATTTGGTACTGAAGAAACTTTTCTTTTTGTTAGAATCGTTGAAAATGGTTGTGCTACTTAATGACTTTTGAACATCACAATACAGTGCCTTTACCCTGTTTTTACAAGTAACTTTACCCTCATATGTCAAATTCTGGTTTTAAAAATTGTCAAAAAGAAAAATTTCTCAAGAAATTCATCAATCTATCACTCTTAAGAAATGAAGGCTATTCCATGAACTACTTGAAAGAAGAAATTAAACTGGATCTAGCCAGGATAGAGGGGGAAGTGGATGGCCCAGATGCTCAACAACAAGAAGACAAGTATATCAGAGGCTATGTTCACACTGCAGCTGAATGTGGCCCAAATCTTTCCAGATTTTTTCACTCACATGTGACACAGATCTGTTAATTGCATGATTGTGAGAACAGGCAAAAGCGCTTTGAATCTGACATTTTCAAATCCGATCTGGGCCACTTTCACATGTTGAAATAAATCAGATACGTATCTGATTTTTTCAAATGTGTCTTCGATGTGAATAGCCAAGCCAGATTTAATGTGATTTTTACTTGATCTACCTCAACATTCGTCATTTACACGCTTAATTTCCAGCGTATATTCGCCTGTTATATTTTAAAACTTTTAATTGCGAGTCATATCTGTCTTTTTTAAGGAAAGAAAATAAAAGTATAGGCTTCAACTGTTCGGTTCAGCGATTTGTTCAGATTGCACGTTAAATATGCATATGGGGGGCCTGGGTAGCTCAGCAAGTAAAGACGCTGACTACCACACCTGGAGTCGCAAGTTCGAATCCAGGGCGTGCTGAGTGACTCCAGTAAGGCTTACTAAGCAACCGATTGGCCCAGTTGCTAGAGTGAGTAGAGTCACATTGGGGTAACCTCCTCGTGGTCGCTATAATGTGGTTCTCGCTCTCGGTGGGGCATGTGGTGAGTTGTGCATGGATGCCGCGGAGAATAGCGTGAAGCCTCTACATGCGCTAGGTCTCCGTGGTAACATGCTCAACAAGCCACGTGATAAGATGCACGGATTGACTGTCTCAGATATGGAGGCAACTGAGATTCGTCCTCCACCACCCGGATTGAGGCGAGTCACTATGCCACCACGAGGACCTAGAACGCATTGGGAATTGGGCATTCCAAACTGGGGAGAAAAAGGGGAGAAAATCCCCCAAAAAACAATATATGTGTATGACAAGATACAGATTTAGATTTATATAACAGTGCTCTTTGCTTGTGTCACTCACTCAGAAAATACAGTTTCTATATTTCTCAAAATACAAAAGCAAGCCAGTCAATGGAAATATGAAATAAAGATAACTCTTCTTACCTTACATATATGTAATGCCGTTTTTACTGCTGTCTTTCGATTTTATGGTGTGTTTCACTAGGTGTTATTACACTTGAACTTCAAATGATTATATAAATTCCACTATACGAAGCCAAATGACTACATAAAATACTTTATACATCAAAGATCTTTCTCCATCACTTGCAGACATATCAGAAAGGCATGTGTCCTATCTGCTTTAAAAATGGATAATTGCATTTTTAATTATAATTTAATTCATTAGTCATACTATAATGATCAACATGCCGGAGTTTGTTATACGCATGCTCATGAGGTGCTGCGATGTGAACTTAGCCAGAGTCTCTAATTTGAGAAACAGACTCCTCACAGGTCTTAAACTGGCAGCTTCAATGAACAGTGTATGTCTGTGACTGAGAGGATTCTCGCCTGGCGCTGAGTTGCCCAATCAGCGGGAGAGAGATAAAAGGAGGAGCCGGGGATGCCAGAGAGAGAGAGACACACGCAGCAGTGTTTTGTGTGTGTGCTTTTGTTATGTTTCAGTTCAGTGTTTTATGTCGAATTCAAGTCTTTTTGATTGTTAATCTGGTTCTAGCTTCCTCCTTTCCTGATGAACCAGAGGCTTGTCTGCCACAATGTCAAACACCAATTTAATCTGCAACAGTTAGACTAAGAGAAGACTCTGGGACAGCCTTTCAGGTAGACTTTCAAAGAAGAAGCCACACCTGAAACTGGCAAATAAGAAAGAAAAAAAATGGGTAGAATGTGCAAAAGAACAAAGATTGAGTGGTACATTATTAGAAGTGTTTGAAGTGTTGAGGTGTTGATAGAAAAGCTTGGTTGGAAAATCTCTGAAAAAAGCCCTACCAGCCAATGACATGTTTGGGAAGTGCTGGAGAAAGCATGTGATGAAACTTTACCTGAAGATCAGGAATTAAAACGTGTCATTGCTGCAAGTGGAGCATTCTTGGATGAACCAAAAGTTTGAATACAGCATTTATTTAAATAGAAATAGTAGTTTTTAGCATATTAACATTTCTTAACTATAACTCTTAATCAAGTTAAAGCATCCTTAGTGAATAAAATTATCATTTTCTTCCACAAACATAAACAATCCATAGTTTTTCCAAAGTTTTGAACAATAGTGTACATTATAAAGTTTTAAAATAAATGACCGATATCAATTTCTTCTTTGCAATGACTATGGACATTAAAACAATAAAGTGTAAATCCCTAACTTCAAGTGTCAAAAATAGTAGCACATTTCTTCAGAGCAATCCCACTGTTTTGCATCTCTGCCATTAACTCGGAGGGGTGCATTGACAGACCTGTTAGGACAAATCACTCTTTCAGTACAAAATGTGCGACCGTGCGAGATGCTTTGTTAACACAAAGACACGCCAAATCAACTCACTTGTCTTCTAGCTGAGTAAAGCCTACAGTATTATTCTGCTGAGGCAGAGGTTTTAATCAATCAGAATACACAATAATGGCATATTTTTGCCAACACAAGAGTAGCATCTGCCTCAGCTTGACTGCAACATATACATTACATACAGCATTGGCATTACTACTTGAATAATAAAAATTAAATAAACACTAATATCAGAAACCAGTCAAATACCCAACTCTTTAACAAGTTAATGCTGATTTTATTGAGCATTGCACATCTGGAAATGGGTTCAAGTTTAGAGCATTCATAAATAACTTCAAATGCCTCTTGAAATAAATAGACTTGTAAAAGATTTTCATATAATTCAAAAGAAATAAATATAAAGCTGCAATCACTGTATTTATTTAATACCATCAAGATAAAGATTCATATTTTCCATCTTTAGAATGAAACCAATCTGCAATCACCATATTTAAATGGACAAAATCCCACCATGTGTTTGGTGTTTTTTTTTACACGACATTTCTACAGACCTAAGGGTCTGAAAGCGTATATACACCCTTATACAGGAAATATGTCAAACTATGTAGGTGTTTCTTTAAAGCTGCACTATGTAAGATGTTTTGGTTAAAAATGAACAAACTGCCATTACTGACTGAGCATATAAAAACAGTGTTCAAAACAATGTCCTTGCCTTGTCTGGATTCACTACGTTAAGCCTATAAAATGATTTGTATTTTGAGCTGTCGGGTCAGATTTGGCATAATATCACAGGTTTATGCCGTTCATCCTTACATCATTATGTCATGTCTGTAAACACAGAAAAGAAGTACCGGCTGTCATGTGTTCTGGCTGGGGAAACTACACTGTTCAGTTCAGCCAGTCACTGTCACACAGTTCAGGACAGCATTGCTGCAGTCTGGATGGATGTTAATCTGTTAACTGGAGGAGTTCTTACCTGTTATAATGTTTGGATATGTTGTCCAATGTCCCTTGTCATATTTGTATGAATCAAACATTACTCATGTGGGAACCGATCGCGATGTATCTACATTGTCCGGTGAAGTTACTGTGACATGTTAATTATTATGTATGACTTCTGAAATTGACTTCTTATGATTGTTACATTGCATATTTAAGCATATTATTTTCATGTTTAATAATGTGTATTTCATCCCCATCTTTATATGTTTTTACTTTACAGTGTTATTGTGTGCAGTGCATAGACGTACTATTGTAGTATTACGGTTTTACTTGCATTATCAACTGAGGCTGTACAATATAATATAAAATAATAAAGTCTTCTATTGAACTCATATCAACCATATGACGAGTTTCACCTCTTAAATTGATAAGTGAATTACAATACAAACATTGATAGTAGATAAAACACTTGAATAATCCTATTAAAATATATTGCTAACTGGTAGTGATTTGTTATCATTATAAAAGCGCTTTGAGTGTAGTGTCAGAAAAGCACAAAAGTGTCAAATTCATTCATTCAAAATATGTAAAGAAGAGTGTTGTTTATCTTTATCAAATTAAGTAATATTTCTGTTTGAAATGTTTAATAGAATAACATAATATCAACATGAAAATAGAACGTTATGACTCTGAATATCTCCAAGTCATGATCACACAGTCGATGTGCAGGTAAGCTCAAATCATGAGATTCATCCGCGCAGAAGAGCAGAGCCGAAACTCGCGTATAGTGTTCTTCCGCAAATTGCATGCTATTTTAAGTTTCAACCACAGATGTCGTGAGAGAGCACAACATTCTGTAGAGCAGCTTTAAATACATGCACTTTTATGTCCCAGAGGTTGATTTTTTTATTGGAACTAACAGATTTTAACAGTTACCTGCTAGACTTACCCCTTGGTAACATGGAAACTGTCGTAAAAGTTTACAATTCCTTCATTTATGATATGATAATCTAAAGGGTAAAATAAACAACTTCAGTATTTATTGTTTAAAAATTAATCATATACAACTTTACACAAATAACGACTCTCAGTGGTCATTTCTACCATTAACAAACCATTTTGACCATAATAGTACTTTTAAAAGTTAGTGCACTTGTTTACCTAAGAGACAACAGTGAGCACACTTCAAATGAAATAAGAGATGTAAGAAGAAAATAAAGAAAAATCAAGCTAAACAGAATATTTTGTGTCATTTCCAATCAAGCTGTCAAATTATGCAAATTAAAGTGAGAAAATATTATTTAATTGTGTGCATTTATGATACATAAATGCTAGATATAAATTAGCTTTAGCAAGACAAGAGAGTCTGCAATTTTAGTCCAAAAATGTTCAAACTGTCATCCCCACCATTAAAAGAAAAGGTGATTTGAGATGTGATGGAAAAGACAAAAATAACAAAAATGACAGAATTCTCCTGTGAAACATCTATAAACAATGTTGGACATTGTTAGTGGACAAATTAAAAAAAGTGCTAAGTGCCCATGCACCCTTACATGAGGAGAGAGAGGGAAGAATAAATGCATGTACGTGTGGTGATTTATGAGAAAGCAGTGTAATGACATACCTGCCTCATCACTGGCCATCCAGCTGGCATGGATCCCCGACAGGACAAAGAGAGGACACTCACGATCTGTTCACATGACCCCATTTATGACACTTGATACAGTGCATATTACGCAGCTAAAACATACAAATGAATTTAAAACAAGCACAGAGGCCACACAGGTTTATTGCAGTTAAGACTTCAGTGGACAGGCAACAATTGCTCATCTACATATGCGGATGCGAAAACCACCTGAATCCCAAAAGGCTGATTGCGAATATTCATGTCATCCTTTGCATACCTGAAGAAAGAAAATTGACAGATCAGTTTAAATGATCACTAACATGAGCATGACAAGTGTCCCTCATCTAGATAACAGAACTTAAGGACTTACTTTTCACGAGGAGCTACTTCCTGCCACTCAAACCTGTACTCAGATTCTCCTCCCTGAGCAAGAAAGAGATTTAATTTTGAGGTTATTAGCTGTGAAGAGGACCGTCTTGAGTGTCATTATGAGCTGTAACTCTAGAAAGTGTTTTTTTTTTTTTAATTTGACAAATATCAGCACTGAACAGCATTGCAGTGCAAGATCACTAATGAAAGCTCACTCTAATATGTAAATGAACGTTACCTCTTTAGTCTCTTCTGTTCAGAGTCAGGAAGATGGGGAGCACAGAGAGAACATGACATGGGTGAAAACATGTTTAGTTTAAAAGAATGCTTGTGATTAAGGTCTCTTGGAAATTTCTAACATATTTTGTTCTTTTATTTAGTTCATTTATTATAATAAAATAATTATGCAGAAATTAACCCTATAAAGCCACCTGTATCAAATCTGATATGTGATTTTCTAAAACCTCTGTAATGTTTAACAATCAAAATTTTGCCAAATATCTTGATGTATGCAATGTACTAGATGTCTACTGCCATCTGGTGGACGATTCTGTGCATTTCTCTAAGTAGAATTAGAAGTATTTTGGGGGTTTTTCAATACCAAAATGTTGGGAAGTACTCATCTTTTCTATGTGAAATCTTTGCTGATTTTGATAGAGTAAAAGTATGACAATAATGACTATATTGTTACTGGTATTATAAAATGAGCATTTGCTGAATATAAGCAACTTGTGCTTGGTTAAAATTTTGTACATTCTTTTATTGAAAAAGCATGTTGAAATCCATGTATCAAAAATGATCCAACAGGCTTTAGAGGTTTATCTCTTAAGCATCATTACACTTCATTCATGCCCACCACAAAAAAAAAAAAAAAAAAAAACCTTGAAAGTACTGACATCATTTGAAATATATATATTGAAAGTTTTAACTAATATATATTTTATTAGTTACCTTTGGATGCTCCTGGTGGTGCTTCATACATAAAATTAAGGCCATTTTTTACGCAATCATCACCAATCAACAGTCTGGAATGTAAAACAATCAACAGGTAAATCTCAGATGATTTGGTAACATCACCAGTGGGGGAAAACATTGGCTTTAAACATCTTCAAAAGCTTATATCTCCCAAGTTTATCGAGAAAACTACCAAGACATTTTCTGAAGAACATAGCCTTTCTAAAGATCTTGTCTATTCCATCACATGTAAGCATGGATGCTGTCCTGTCAGCTGGAGTCTGTACCTGTTGTTGTAGGTATCCTGCTCCTTCAGGTACGCCTGCATCAGATCCTCCTGCTTCTTCTTCTCGAAGGTAAACTTTTGCTCTGCAATCCATACCTGGGAAGGAGTTTAACACCTCTGACACATAGACTTTGTTTACTACGATTAACTGCGTAAACCTTGATAGTACTACAATGTTATTAGGTGTTTGTGACTAAATATATTGACCCCACCCATGGGCCTGACTTTACTTTGCTTAAATTAGTTCACATTTTCTATATACAGTTGAAGTCAGAAGTTTACATACACTTAGGTTGAAGTCATTAAAACTCATTTTTTAACCACTCATCAGATTTAATATTAGAAAATTATAGTGTTGGCAAATCGTTTAGGACATCTACTTTGTGCATGACACAAGTAATTTTTCCAACAATTGATTACAGACAGATTGTTTCACTTTTAATTGACTATATCACAATTCCAGTGGGTCAGAAGTTTACATGCACTAAGTTAACTTCCTTTAAGCAGCTTGGAAAATTCCAGAAAATGATGTCAAGCCTTTAGACAATTAGCCAATTAGCTTCTGATAGGAGGTGTACTGAACTGGAGGTGTACCTGTAGATGTATTTTAAGGCCTACCGTCAAACTCAGTGCCTCTTTGCTTGACATCATGGGAAAATCAATAGAAATCAGCCAAGACCTCAGAAAAAAAATTGTGGACCTCCACAAGTCTGGTTCATCCTTGGGAGCAATTTCCAAATGCCTAAAAGTACCACATTCATATGTACAAACAATAGTACACAAGTATAAACACCATGGGACCACACAGCCATCATACTGCTCAGGAAGGAGATGCATTCTGTCTCCTAGAGATGAATGCAGTTTGGTGCAAAAAGTGCAAATCAATCCAAGAACAACAGCAAAGGAACTTGTGAAGATGCTGGAGGAAACAGGTAGACAAGTATCTATATCCACAGTAAAACGAGTCCTTTATCGACATAACCTGAAAGGTTGCTCACCAAGGAAAAAGCCAATGCTCCAAAACCACCATAAAAAAGCCAGACTACAGTTTGCAAGTGCACATGGGGACAAAGATCTTACTTTTTGGAGAAATGTCCTCTGGTCTAATGGAACAAATATTGAACTGTTTGGCCATAATGACCATCGTTATGTTTGGAGGAAAAAGAGTGAGGCTTGCAAGCCGAAGAACACCATCCCAACCGTGAAGCATGGGGGTAGCAGTATCATGTTGTGGGGGCGATTTGCTGCAGGAGGGACTGGTGCACTTCACAAAATAGATGGCATCATGAAGAAGGAAAATTATGTGGATATATTTAAGAAAAATCTCAAGACATCAGCCAGGAAGTTAAAGCTCAGTCGCAATTGGGTCTTCCAAATGGACAATGACCTCAAGCATACCTCCAAAGTTGTGGCAAAATGGCTTAAGGACAACAAAGTCAAGGTATTGGAGTGGTCATCACAAAGCTCTGACCTCAATACGATAGAAAATTTGTGGGCAAAACTGAAAAAGCATGTGCGAGCAAGGAGGCCTACAAACCTGACTCAGTTACATCAGTTCTGTCTGGAGGAATGGGCCAAAATTCCAGAAACTTATTGTGAGAAGCTTGTGGAAGGCTACCCAAAATGTTTGACCCAAGTTAAACAATTTAAAGGCAATGCTACCAAATACTAACAAAGTGTATGTAAACTTCTGATCCACTGGAGATGTGATGAAAGAAATAAAAGCTGAAATAAATCATTCTCTCTACTATTATTCTGACATTTCACATTCTTAAAATATAGTAGTGATCCTAACTGACCTAAGACAGGAAATGTTTTCTATGATAAAATGTCAGGAATTGTGAAAAACTGAGTTTAAATGTTTTGGCTAAGGTGTATGGGGTCATGTCAGGTGTGCTGCAAGGCATAAATACACTATATTGCCAAAAGTATTCGCTCATCCATCCAAATAATTGAATTCAGGTGTTCCAATCACTTCTATGGCCACAGGTGTATAAAATGAAGCACATAGGCATGCAGACTGCTTCTACAAACATTTGTGAAAGAATGGGCCGCTCTCAGGAGCTCAGTGAATTCCAGCATGGTACTGTGATAGGATGCCACTTGTGCAACAAGTCCAGTCGTGAAATTTCCTCGCTACTAAATATTCCACAGTCAACTGTCAGTGGTATTATAACAAAGTGGAAGCGATTGGGAATGACAGCAACTCAGCCACTAAGTGGTAGGCCACGTAAAATGACAGAGCAGGGTCAGCGGATGCTGAGGCGCATAGTGCGCAGAGGTCGCCAACTTTCTGCAGAGTCAATCGCTACAGACCTCCAAAGTTCATGTGGCCTTCAGATTAGCTCAAGAACAGTGCGTAGAGAGCTTCATGGAATGGGTTTCCATGGCCGAGCAGCTGCATCCAAGCCATACATCACCAAGTGCAATGCAAAGCGTCGGATGCAGTGGTGTAAAGCACGCCACCACTGGACTCTAGAGCAGTGGAGACGCGTTCTCTGGAGTGACGAATCACGCTTCTCCATCTGCCAAACTGATGGACGAGTCTGGGTTTGGCGGTTGCCAGGAGAACGGTACTTGTCTGACTGCATTGTGCCAACTGTGAAGTTTGGTGGAGGGGGGATTATGGTGTAGGGTTGTTTTTCAGGAGCTGGGCTTGGCCCCTTAGTTCCAGTGAAAGGAACTCTGAATGCTTCAGCATACCAAGAGATTTTGGGTAATTCCATGCTCCCAACTTTGTGGGAACAGTTTGGGGATGGCCCCTTCCTGTTCCAACATGACTGCGCACCTGTGCACAAAGCAAGGTCCATAAAGACATGGATGAGCGAGTTTGGTGTGGAAGAACTTGACTGGCCTGCACAGAGTCCTGACCTCAACCCGATAGAGCACCTTTGGGATGAATTAGAGCGAAGACTGTGAGCCAGGCCTTCTCGTCCAACGTCAGTGTCTGACCTCACAAATGCGCTTCTGGAAGAATGGTCAAAAATTCCCATAAACACACTCCTAAACCTTGTGGAAAGCCTTCCCAGAAGAGATGAAGCTGATATAGCTGCAAAGGGTGGGCCGACGTCATATTAAACCCTATGGATTAAGAATGGGATGTCACTTAAGTTGATATGCGTCTAAAGGCAGATGAGCGAATACTTTTGGCAATATAGTGTATCTGTTTATAATGTTAGTAGCGTTTAAAACCTCCGACTTGCCTTCTTTATGTTGGATTTTGTTGCAGGATGAAAATCTTTTTTGCACATGAAATTTGCAAAAGATTTTCCCATGTTTGCACACCGGTTTAATGCTCAAAATGTCATTAAAACAAAAGCTAATGCTCTCCGACGAAAAACATCAAACGTCACAGGAAGTGGCGCTTCATTAAGTCACTAGAGTGATGGGCGGGTCTCCAAACAGCACATCCAATTTGATTGATTTTTCCTAGAGCCAACGACCAGCGGATGTAGGAATGGAAATCTCGCCTTACAGGTAAAAGAGCTTTTTCACAGACTGTGATGACGCGTTTCCACCTAGCAAACCTTTTATATATATGATCATTTTTTTAAATATTGAGTGTAAGTTTATAACATTATGCTTTGTGTTATATTACCCTGGAATTAGTTTTAAAAAACGAATTACCACAGCTGCGAGGGGGATTCTATTACAGCTGCTGAGAGAGTGACAGTAAATTTGTCATCTTCTCCCATCCACTGCTCTCTATGTATTAATTTTTTCTGGAAAGTCAATCAAATGTAATAGTGGATTTTTTCTTTTGCTCTTGGAGCAAAAGGGTAAGTGAAAATAATATCTCCCATTCACTCCCATTCACCACTGTCGAAGTTTACCCTGCAAACGTTTACTTCCGCGTTCCAAAACCTGGAGTGTGAAAAGGTCTATCACCTTTTACATATGGACTTCGCTAAATCGAATATGCGCGTGCACAGTAACTGAACCAGCCTGTAGTCAATAGCCAAAGTTCCTATCAAGGCAAGACAGTTCACTCGGCAGGGTGGACATCTATTTCTAAGGATACCAGCTAATGCATATTGGGTGTTCTAGAGTTGATTGACAGGCTATGCCTGTATCTAAAAGGTGATTGCTCGTTTACCTGTAAGCAAGTTATTTCTAGCAAGTAAGTCCACTGTAGGCCATCTTTGGAATGCTCTCAGGAGGCTATTTCCAGTCATGAAAGTGCAGCTCCTATCTACTTGAATGGAGATAGACCAAAGTCTCGAAAACTGTTGGTCAAGATTACGATCAGAGAACATATACCAAATCAGCAATAAAAATCTGACAATACTGGAATCATAAATTGTGATTCTTTGCCTCATATTATGCTAAAAAATCAAATTTTCCCAGCTTGTATAGCTAATGCACATGTGCGTTCTAGAGCTGATTTACAGGCAATGTCTGCATCTAAAAGGCTCTTTAAACTGTAAGGCAGGACTTCCTTTCTACATCCGTTGACTGTTGGGCACTCCAATTTCTCCCATTCATTTTAATAGAAGTGTCCCGTCTCTGCTAAATAGTCTCCGTCTGAGCTAACGAAGCACACTTTGTGATACCACTATTGTCAGATTTTACTGTTGATTTCAAATTATGATCTTTGAAGTACGTAGGAGCTGTACTTTTATGCCGCTTGTTTACATTAAAAATAGCTGCCCAGCCTGCCAGGGAGTATTCCAAAGATGGCCGCCGAGTGGACTGACTTGTCTTAAAAGGGACTTTGTAAAGGCTTGCGCAGAAGGGCTCTGATTGACGTACTAGCGTATCCAATGAACACCTGCCTTTCTCCTGTCGCCCCGCCCACTCATCCACTGATTTTACAGACATGTGCATGGACTGGAGTCATGGATCAGACCACCTGCGCTGATTGTCATACGATTAGAAATCTGATTTACTTGCATGCAGGTTTGTGTCAAAGTCTGCAGTCAGTTTTGTTTACTGAGAAAGGAAAAAGAAAGTATACAGATGTAGAACCTCATCAAATAGAGCAGTCACTTCTCTTCAAGGTCAATCCTATGAATTAAGTCATGTATGTAGTGTGCGAGTGTAAGAATTACTGCTAATATTTGTATCGTCTTTACGAACCTTGACATTTTCACAGCCTATGCACTTCATGAGTAATTTTGTTGACAATTCCTAACTCATGACATATGTTATCTAGAGGTAAAGACACTAAAGTTATGCTAAAACCTGTTTTGTACTAAATACATGTTCTTGATCCAGCATCAGTGGTAGATTTTGTGCAGATAAACATGCTCTAATTCCTTGCTACACTGATATTTATGAATCAATGTATGTAGTAACTCCTTAAACCACAGATATTACTGAGTATTACTGAGGTTTATGCTTTCCATTATGCATGAATGAAGATATTTCAGCATGTCTTCGGAAAGAACTCTGACAGACACTGAAATGAAGTCCAAGAGGTGGTCTACTTCCCCACCAAGGACCACGGACTCTGAGAAAAAGTGGAGGTATCTTAAGAAGCTCTGACACAGCTCTTTTCTCCTCCAAAGGCTTCAACTAAGTAGTTCACATATGATTGTGGGCCAAGATCTGATAATCAAGCATAAGAGCACATTTGTTGGCCATTCTCTCATTTAGGTTTGTCTTAAAGCATTAATTCACCCAAAAATAATTATTTACTCGCCCTTATGTTGTTTCAAACCTGACTTTTTCTTCCTTCCATGGAGCACTAGAGGAGATGTTAGGCACAATGACAGCCTCTCAGTCACTATTGACTTACATTGTATGGAAAAATGATGCAATGGAAGTGAATGGTGACAGACAAATATACATAACTAACATAATGGGCTTGGAACAACACAAGGCTGAGTACATCTTCCATTGTAATTGCCTCACTGTAACCTCGATTATTCCTTTTTTTAAAAAAAAGAAATGGAGGGACGTGTCAAAATTAATTCAATCATCATTATACCACAAATTCTGTCAATTGAGCTTAACTTGTGTTGAACCCAGAATATTCCTTTAAATATCATGTCAATCTAATATCACGCAGAGACAGAGGTGTGTAAAAGAAAAGTGTAAATAAAAAAACTTAAGTAAATAAACTTTATTAAATAATTGTGTTTAAGTCACCAGCTCAGAAGAAATCCATTCAGCACGCGCTCACAGACTGAGTTCAACAGCTGCACTCTCGCGCATGATCTCATTATAAACAACAAGGTGTAGAAACTATGTAATTAAGACATTTATTGTGCAGTGTAGTTATCTTCATTTATAAAAAACTCAGTCAGTGAGTTCACGCTGAACAGAACACAGTTCTTAGCTTGTTTGGGATGTGTAGCTAGCTACATAAATAAAATGGCCTGGAATAAATTTATATTAATCAATATTTTTAATAGCGATTACAATATAAATGGAAACAATCTTCAGTTATGATTTTAGTCATAATCGTGTAGCCCTACTCTGCCAACAATTTATAAGAATACTGGCCACTCCTGCCTACACCTGCCACAATGTAACAAGCTTATTGTGTCCCATGGCTACCACCAGAAAAGTCATGGCCTCTACATGCCAGTTATAACCATAAATCACTAATAATTGCTTTGTGTTGTTAGACCATAGTTCTTGAACTTACATTCATGTGATGACACAGAAGCAGAAGTACCTGCAAATTCACAGTAATGGTGAAGATGCCATGAAAACTAGTGGTTGAAATAATTATCACATTTAGTACTCTGGTAATACACTGTGGTCTTGACTAAGACCATAAGCCAAGACCCAGATCTAGACCAAGACTATGTGTTGAAACGCAGACCCAGACACTGAGTAATGAGATCCAGACCAAGACCGTGTTTATGTGGTTTATGTGGACCGTGTTTATTCTCAAGAGGTCTCGAGACCAAGACCACAAGATCAACAATCCAACTTTGCTCTGAGATGGAATTCTGATTAAAGACTGCAGAATATTCATGTGCTTTTAGGGTAAACCTTTACAGAAATGTTCCTTTTATTAAGGATTTATTAAGTGGTTCCTTAATGACTAATAAGTCATTTACAAATGCATTATAAACCATTTATATGCAGTTTTAGCAACATGCATTAAAAGGGCAACTTTCACCCAGTACTTGCTAAATAGTGAGCATTTTAACTTTCATGACATAAATGCTTAACACTTATTCGTACTTATTTTAATCAAAAACATAAAATGCCCTTTTTCGTGATACTTCCAAGTGTTTGTGCCATTAAACCAGATGCTATAAATTTATCAACAGTTTAAATAACTTACTCAGCATTACAGTAGTTGCCCTTAAAAATGAAATAAAAATTGGTAACACTTTACATGAGTTCCCTTTGCTAAGGCTTTATACAGGGGTTTATTAATGACTAATAAGTAATTTACAAATGCATTATAAATCATTGATATGCAGTTATAATAACATTATAAATAAAAAGGGCAACTTTTATACAATACTTGCCAAATAGTGAGCATTTTAACTTGTTATAAATGCTTAATAAATACACTAATTCACACTAATCAAAAACACAAAATGCATTGGTGCATTGTCATAATGCAGCAAAAATAGTCTATTACAGTGAGATTAAAAGGAGGGATTTTGTCATTTTGTATTTATATTCATGACTGTAATGTCTTTCTTGTGTTGTCACTTTTCTTGTCATTTTGATGTCAAAAGAATGATTTTAACTAGTCCTATTGACCTAAAGTCCTCTGCAAGTTTTCAGCTCTTCATGCTCATTCACAGTATATATCATATAATAAAGCCTGATGACCATTAAACCATACTGAACTATGAACATATGAACATACTGTACATAGGTACTAATGTAAGCAACTCTTCATATGTGCTTCATATGTGTTCACTTTACATTAATGTACATTTTCATAGATTACTATGAATAAGTGTTATTAAGCTTTTATAACATGCAAGGTCAAATATTAAAGTCACCCTTTTAATTTATGTTGTTATAACTGCATATCAATAATTTGTAATGCATTTGAAAATTACTTATTAGTCATTAATAAAACCCTTTATAAACCCTTAACAAAGGGAACATTAATGTAACGTGTTAAGAGTTTTTTGTTTTGTTATTTCGCCTTTTTATCTGATCAGTGTACATATATCGAGATTGAGCAGGCAGCTCACACATACGGTATGCAGTTGTGCTAAGTCGACCCGCCTGGTTGTGGGGGGCAGAAATGGGGGCAATCAAGCAGCAGGTGTGCATCAGGAATGAGGCGGTGTGGGGCAGAGTGAGCAGGGGTGGGGAAGAAGCTTTCCTGGGCATGGATCTTGTCAGGTGATCAAGCAATTGAATATTAAATTTCCTGTCCCTGTTGCTGACGGCATGCTGCATGAGTGTTTGTAGCCTGCTAGCCTGCTTAGCATTGCTTATTCTTATTCTCATATGTTCGTCATTTTATCCTTTGCCATTTTACCACGTGTTTCGGATTTTTCCGCTTTTCTACTGTTTCATCTGTGTATTTTACCTTTTGCTGCTGGCGCCTAGCTCGAGTCTGTGTTTGTAGCTTGCTAGCTTTTTTTTGCATCGCTTATCTCTCTGTTTTCAGCTTTTAATCCTTAACATCTGCCATTTTTCAGCGCGCATCAGGTTTTCCCCCACATTATTCTCTTATCGCGATTCAACTGCATGCATTTTCCGCGTGCATCCGCTTTCTATTTTTATCACGATTAAACTGCGTGCATTTTACAGCAAGCACCCATTTTTCTCCTCTGTGTTACACGGATTATTGCATCGATCTCAAAGCACCGCTTATCAAGAACAACCATAACAACAAACAATTGCATGAGGGATTCACATCAATCTCAAACACTCACCGCTCAGCAACAACAAACAACAACAATCAATTGCGGTAAGTCATGGCATCCGCTCATGTTATTTCTTCCTGCATTGCACGTCACATGTTTACAATAGCTTCATCCATCAGCAGTGAGGGATTCACATGTGATAAATGTAAGGAATTAGTCAGGCTGATGGAGAAGTTTAATGAGTTAGAGACACGCATCCGAACGCTAGTGGAGGTCAATGAGAAAGAGAACCGGTAGATACTGTTTTGGATGCGGGCAGTACAGAGAGCAACACACACACTTTGGTTCCGGCTGTAGAGCCCCTGCAGCAGGGCGTTTGGGTGACGTCTCGGCGGCATACTCGCTCAGCAAAGCGACACCACTCTGCCGTTCCTGTTAGGGTTTCCAATTGATACTCCCCAATCAGTGATGCACCCACTGAGAATCATGTTGAAAGAGCCCTTGTTATTGGTGATTCTATTGATAG
Organism: Myxocyprinus asiaticus; assembly: GCF_019703515.2. Taxonomy (NCBI): domain Eukaryota; kingdom Metazoa; phylum Chordata; class Actinopteri; order Cypriniformes; family Catostomidae; genus Myxocyprinus; species Myxocyprinus asiaticus. The sequence continues at coordinate 4,037,427 of NC_059354.1, read as the reverse complement.
GAACATGGAAATAGAGACTCCAGCCACTATTGTTAAATGCATTTCGGGTGCCAGAGCGTCTGACATCAGATCAAATTTACAAGTGCTGGCTACTGCTAACTGTAGATTTAAACGTAGGCACTAATGATGTCCGGTTTCGCCAGTCGGAAATCACTAGAGATAATGTTAAAGAGGTGTGTGAATTTGCAAAAATTATGTCAGACACTGTAATATGCTCTGGCCCCTTCCCTGCTCGTCGTGGTGACGAGGTTTATAGTAGATTAGTGTCACTGAATGGCTGGATGTCTGAGTGGTGTCTGGAGAATAGAATAGGATTTATAGACAATTGGAAGAGCTTTTGGGGTAGACCTGACCTGCTAAAGAGAGACGGACTCCATTAATCCAGGGAAGGTGCCGCTCTCCTCTCTAGTAATTTGGCTCATAGTCTTAATAATGATAGTATTTGACTAACTGGGGCCTAGGTCAGGAAGCAGACAAACTGGTTAATCCGAACGTCTGCTAGCTGCCTTGAGAAGTCACTCAGGTCACATAAACTACAACACATAGAGACTGTATCACCAAGATATCACATAGAGACTGCGTCTGTTCCCTGAACTACCAAACACAAAACTCTCACTAAATCATTTAGAAAAAATTTGATTAAGGTCAAACTTGAACAAAACAAAACAAAAAAATTAAACATAAACATCATATGAAGGTAGGGCTACTAAACATTAGATCTCTTTCTACCAAAGCACTAATTGTAAATTAAATTATTACAGATCATAGTTTGGATGTGCTCTGTTTGACTGAAACCTGGCTCAAACCGGATGAATATATTCGTTTAAACGAATCTACTCCCCCAGATTATTGTTATAAAAATGAGCATCATCTGAAGGGTTGAGGAGGAGGTGTTGCTACAATTTACAGTGACGTTTTTGGTGTTACTCAGAGGACAGGATATAAATTTAAGTCTTTTGAACTAATAATGCTTAATGTGACACCATCAGATATAAATAAAAAACTCTGTCATCTTTTACCCTTGCTACAGTATATAGATCACCTGGGCCTTATTCTGATTTCCTTGGTGAATTTGCAAATTTTTTATCAGATCTTGTAGTTACTGCAATGCAGCTGCATTTCACTTCTAGTGCTTTTAGATCTTAGTGCTGCATTCGACACGATAGATCACGACATTCTCTTAAATAGGCTAGAGAATTATGTTGGCATTTGTGGAGTTGCATTAGCATGGTTTAGGTCCTATTTAGCAGACCGCTACCACATTGTCTATGTAAATAAGGAATTGTCAAACCAAACAAAAGTAAAGAATGGAGTGCCACAGGGATCAGTTTTAGGGCCTCTGCTTTTCTCCTTGTATATGCTTCCCCTGGGAGATATTATCAGGAATCGTGAAATAAGTTTCCACTGTTATGCCGACGATACCCAACTTTATATTTCTTCAAAACCTGATGAGATTCACAATTCTCCAAATTAGCGGAGTGTATCAATGAAATAAAAGATTGGATGACCAGAAATTTCCTTCTACTCAATTCCGACAAAACAGAGGTACTAATTATTGGACCAAAAACCTCTAAAAATAAGCCACTAAAATATAATTTGACTCTCGATGAATGTACTGTTACATCGTCTTCAACAGCGAAGAACTGTCCTTTGAAAATCAAATTACCAATGTTTGTAGAACAGCGTTCTTCCACCTAAGAAATATCGCTAAATTACGACACATGCTCTCTTTTGCTGATGTGGAAAAACTAATTCATGCATTCATGACCTCAAAACTAGATTATTGTAATGCATTACTGAGAGGATGTCCAGCAAGATTAATAAATAAACTTCAATTGGTTCAAAATGCAGCAGCCAGAGTGCTGACTAGAACCAAGAAACATGATCATATTAGCCCCATTTTATCATTGTTACATTGGCTACCTGTTAAATTTTGTATTAATTTTAAAATTCTGTTAACTATGTACAAAGCTTTGAATGGTCTAGCTCCGCAGTAATTAAGTGACCTTCAACCACCCTATATTCCATTTTGATCGCAAAATTCTGGCCTGTTAATAGTTCCTAGAATATCAAAATCCACAAAAGGAGGTAGATCCTTTTCATATTTATCTCCTAAACTATGAAATAGTCTCCCTAACACTGTTCAAGATGCAGACACACTCACTCAGTTTAAGACTAAACTAAAGACTCATCTATTTAGCCAGGCATACACCTAATTTATCCTTTAGCTCACAATTAGGCTGCTTTAGTTAGGTCTGCCAGAACCAGAAACCAGAATCATTGATCGTGATCTATAACTCTGCAATAAATTGAATGGCATCTATGCTAATATTATTCTATTTGTTTCCCTGTCTCAACCTTGGGACTCCTATCCTGAGGTCACCAGAACCGGCTGGATCCAGCTCCATTCCTGCTTCGTGTTGGACTCCACTTCTACATGTTGCTAAGTGATGATGACTAATAGCAGCCGGTGCCAGCCAAACATCACTTCAGTCTATTACGATGGACTTCAGAGGATGAATTCATGGGATACTTCATATGCCATTGCCTGAACCTTGGATTTAGGATAGACCTCACCGAAATTACCGGCCAGGTTGAACTGCGATGCACCTAACTGATTTCTGCCTACATCACCTCGGTCAAATGATGGACAACACTCTTGAAATGGAATACATAGACTATCAATTAATTGCCAACAAAACCCTTCATCAGCCAACTAACAAGGACAATTGCATCTATGTGAACTTCTGCAGTTAATCCAGGATGGACTTCAAAGACATTAGTCATTCATCTTACAGTTCATACAAAATCTTTGTTTAAACACTGACCCTTAACACTTACTTAGTTTCATAACTTTAAACCATGACTTGCATTATACATCAGTAATATTGGCATTATATTCATGATGTTAGCCAGAGGGGAACTGGCCCCACAGTGTGCTTGGTTGTTTTTCTCCATTAACCAACATCTTATGGAGTTTTGTGTTCCTTGCCACAGTCGCCTTCAGCTTGCTCACTGGAGTTATAAATACAATTATTATTTAATTACTTATTTTTAAACACAATTCACAATCGTATTTAATCAAACTACACAATGATGACTCTAAGACATTATAGATATTACAGTTTCATTTTCTGTTAATACATGATCTTCTGTAAAGCTGCTTTGAAATGATGTGTTGTGAAAGGCGCTATACAAATAAAAATGACTTGACAATAAAGCAATTCATTTTCAGCATTAATTTTATTCAGCAAAGGTAATTGACCAGCTGTTCAGATGAAAAAATTATGCAAAGCAATGCAATTTGAAAGTGTCCGATTCATTCTTCATGTTAGTATGGTGGTAAAGCATGTGTGGTGGTGTGGCATAAGAAGTGTCTGAATACCGATACTTTTCCCAGACCACTCTGTTTTGAATGTATGTAGGCTGGCTCTGGAGAGGGCCAACACTGCTGAACGTGCAGTAGATGTTATAGCAGAACTACTGGAAAAATACATCCAGGGAGGGAACTGTACAGAGGATGAGTGTGGATTTACGTACCATAACAGCTTTCTCATATCAGACCGTGTAGAGGCCTGGGTACTAGGGACGGCTGGGAAATAATGGGAAGCAGAGAGGGTCGAGGGTAAATATACAATCTGATCTTGGATGGGAGGCCAAGATTCTGTAAAATAATATTGTTGATGCTGTACAATGACAATAAAGAGCTTGTATTGAAATTAACTATTTAAAAAGATACTGTTTCTCTCTATTAAGCCGGCTACCGCAACATCTCCAATCAGTACTCCATCACCACTAAGATGGATAAGGAGCACCCTGGTTTGAGGGACTATGCCCGAGAGCAGGGCTGGTGAGATGGACAGACTCAGTTCAGTTTTGCTGAGATGTACTTCCAATCTACAGCCTGAATCGAGGCTGCTGGCGGCAGATACTGTGAGGGCTTAAGAAAAACGAAGGTCAGTTTGGTGGTATTGATAATTATCATCAGATTCATGCAAAGTAATAATCGCTCCATTCACACATTCATGACTATGAGTCTGACTGTGTGAGCTGCCTTATTGTCTACTGAGTACAGAGGCAGCTGACTTGTAAAGCATCATCCTAAAAGTCCCTGCATGCTTCCTACAAAATCAAAGAACGTACGGCCAAACAACAAAATCTGGCCAAACAAAAGAAGGTGTTTTTGTGTTCGATTCAATGGCTTGTAGTAGCTCTATCATTCGCGTAGAGACATTTTCCAAGAACATGTCATTTTTTTGTTTAATTATTCAACAAAAGGAATCAAATCTACTTAAATACTCTTAAGTGCTCATTCACAGAGTCTGCAGGCAAAAGCCATTCACACATCTGCCCAAAGACATTCCTATCATCATTCTTTTGTCTGTATTCTACCCATTAGCACTCTTTTATACACCCATATTTGGCAGTAGTGTCAGTATCATCATAAAACACAATAACAAAGTGTAACCGGCACATATTATGGCCACGTATAGCATGTTAGCGCTTTAGCGCCATGAATGCAAAAGGTAAATATGACAAATTACACAATATATACTATATTTATGTTACTTTAAATCATCATCGAGTGATTAAAACAGCTTCTTTTACTGATCTCCTGTGAATTATATTCATATTATGAGGCATGAAGTCATTGATGACACATTTTAATGGCATATTACTTGATGTTTTAGTTGTAGTCTTGAGCGTCCTCATAATTAAATATACCTCTAAACGCCTCCCGCAACGGTGTGGCCGGTGTCTGAATGTTCACAAACAGTATGTTGTTGCTCAGCTGTTTCAAAAAGTCTCTGTTTTCGGTGGAGGAAAACGCCGTTCGAGTGTGGATGAGTGGCGTAAACATAGCAAAATCAATGCCTTTTCAAATTAAAATGGATTTGTGTGGATGTGGTCTTTAAGACCATTCAGAACAAACATATTATTGCGAAAAAAAAAATATATAAAAAAAAAAAAATAGGAGCAGCACAACGAATAGAACAGAATGCAGTTGTCTCGAGACACGTTGACGTTCTTTTCATCTAGACACGGCATCTAAAAAACATGCCATTCCTGCCCGAGATGCTGAAAACACACCATGACATTCGTCTAGTGCATGTTTACATAAAAAATATAGCACAACAGAAAAACAACGCAGATGGAAGCAAAAACATGTTCGGTGTGAATGGTCACTGAGATTGTAGCATAACAGAGTGCTTCTCTTAAAGCCATCAGTCCTCATTATTTCAATGTAATTTTTTTTTTTTAATGTAATTTTCTGAACAGAATTTCTGGTGAAGAACTACACTACCCATGATCCATCAGAAAAAGATACACTAATAAGAAAATTGCAGCTAACAAACTGTGTCAAACAAGCGCTGCAGTGACCGCCCACTAGCATGATGCACTGTGATCGAGTCGCTCTGCCTACACTCTCAAACTACTTACAGTGTAATAAAGTATTTTTTCACATTTTGTTATGTTGCAGCCTTACTCTAAAATGTTTTAAATTATTTTATTTTTTTCACATCAATCTACACTCCATACCCTATAATGACAAAGCAAAAACCAGATTTTTGATGCAAATTTATTAAAAAGAAAAAACTGAAATATCATATTTAGTATTCAAAATATTCAGACCCTTTGCTATGACACTTGAAATTTAGTTCAGGTGCATCCCATTTCTCTAGATCATCTTTGAGATGTTTCTACACTTTGATTGGAGTCCACCTGTGGCAAATACAATTGACTGGACATGATTTGGAAAAGCACACAACCTTCTATGTAAGGTCTCACAGCTAAAAATGCATATCAAAGCAAAAACCAAGCCAAGAGGTCAAAGGAACTGCCTGTAGAGCTCAGAGAAAGGATTGTGTCAAGGCACAGATCTGGGGAAGGCTACAAAAAAAATTTGGCTGCATTGAAGGTTCCCAAGAGCACAGTGGCCTCCATAATTCTTAAATGGAGGTTTGGAACACCAGGACTCTTCCTAGAGCTGGCCGCCTGGCCAAACTGAGCAATTGGGGGAGAAGGGCCTTGGTAAGAGAGGTGATCAAGAACCCGATGGTCACTCTGGTTGAGCTCCAGAGATCATGTGTGGACATGGGAGAATCTTGCAGAAGGACAACCATCACTGCAACACTCCACCGATCTGGGCTTTATGGCAGAGTGGCCAGACGGAAGCCTCTCTTCTGTGCAAGACACATGAAAGCCCACTTGGAATTTGTAAAAAAAGCACCTAAAGGACTATCAAAATGATGAAACGAAGACTGAACTCTTTGGCCTCAATTCCAAACATCATGTCTGGAGGAAACCAGGCACCGCTCATCACCTGCACAATACCATTCCAACGGTGAATCATGGTGGTGGTAGCATCATGCTGTGGGGGTGTTTTTCAGTGGCAGGGACTGGGGGACTGGTCAGGGTTGAAGGAAAGCTGAACACAGCAAAATACAGAGATATCCTTAATGAAAACCTGGTCCAGAGTGCTCAGGACCACAGACTGGGCCGAAGGTTCATTATCCAACAGGACAAAGACGTTAATCACACAGCCAAGACAACACAAGTATGGCTTAGGGACAACTCTGTGAATGTACTTGAGTGGCCTAGCCATAGCCCGGACTTGAACCCAATCGAACATCTCTGGAGAGATCTAAAAATGGCTGTCCACTAACAGTCCCCATCCAACCCGACAGAGCTTGAGAGGATCTGCAGAGAAGAATGGCAGAAAATCCCCAAATCCATTTGTGCAAACATTGTCGCGTCATACCCAAAAAGACTTGAGGCTGTAATCGCTGCCAAAGGTGCTTCAATTAAGTACTGGGTTAAGGATCTGAATACTTATGTCAGTGATATTTCAGTTTTTTCTTTTTAATAAATTTATACTTATCAAAAATGTTTTTTTTGCTTTGTCATTATGGGGTATGGAGTGTAGATTGAAGTGAATTTCTTTTTAAAAAGCATTTTAGCTTAAGGCTGCAACATAACAAAATGTGAAAAAAATGTATGGGGTCTGAATACTTAATGAATGCACTGTATATATTTGTAAATATCTGAATATTTTGCAATAAATGTAAAATACATTGTTTCTATGCTTATAATCAATAAATCAATAGTTTTAAATTTGATTAAGTCATTCACAGTGCTTCATGGTATTGTAGTTCATTCACTCATTTAATACATTATGTACACAGTCTTGTATCTTTATCTTTTTTGCTTCAAATCAAAGTTTGTAATGTTGTGATTTACCCTGAAGCTGATTAGTTTGGTTCATGGCTCATTTATGAAGGATTTTATGAAATTCCTATGGAAGAAATGAATGGGAAAAATACTTCTGGCACTCTATATTGCTGGCTAACTTTTGGAACAGCCTTTGCATTGGGAGTCTGTCTATGATGCCTTAAAATTCCACCTCTGTAGACAGCTCACTAGGTTTTGGGAACAGATTGCATATATTTGGTTCATTGTTCAGTACATCACTGTTTAATATTATAGAACACTGGGAAATAGTCTATTACTGCTTCATGTCATTTTAAATTCACACTTCATTAATCAGGTAAATTATATAATTTTACATCCAGGCCACAACACAGCAGAAACCATGATGGACATTTTGAGGGATAAGGAGAGTGGCATAAACATAGAGGGCATGTTCATAACCACAGAAAGTATGGTGTCAGTGGTTCCTAAAGACCCGTCACTGCCGGGTGTCCACTTCTTTACTGCTTCACCAGACCCAGAAAGGTACGCTCATAGTAAAGAAAAAACTGTACAGGTGTTTTCTAATGTAAACCAGCAGCAACCTTAGCAACCAGTTTTGAATGGGCAAACATCTTTCACATTCTCTTTAATTATAATGTTAGAACTAAACACAATGAAAATTCATGTAATTAATGTTTTGTGTCCACAGGGTTTTGTTTAAGCCATTTATATTTGTAATGGACAGAAAGTAGTTAAAGCATACGTGTTCTCCAATTTACGGAGAGGAGGATCCTGTCAAGAAGAAACCCCATTTCCAGAGCAAACCAAACCGCAAACCCCTTCTGTTCCTGAAACATGAGGTGGTCTCTGCCATCATTGATAGCACCAGGGTGAGGCGTTCAACATCGCAAATCAGAAATACAGAATGTTTAATCTAAAGTAATGTGTAAGATTTATAGCGGGTCAGTTTTAAATAAAGTAGGAAAGCAGCTAATTGGATTTCACAAATGAGCCCACTTTTCAGAAATTCTCATTGGTCGATGGATGCCTGTCAGAGTGTTTTGCAGTAGAAGTTGGTTGCATTCACTTTCACAAACCTTTGCATTTTACCTCAACATCCTTGCAACACACCATCCCAACTGAAATCAATAGATTTGTTTGTCTGCTTTTGTTTGTTTAGGAGAGAGGACAGAAAATTGGATAAGCAATCTATCTACAGGAGTCTGCAGTTGCGTGTAAGTGTGTTTATTTCATTGTTTTACTTTGCTGAAGAGTGGTATTCATTGCTAGAATTGTGCTGTTTGTTTACTGTCTTGAACCCACGTCGCTTATACGAAAGTTGGTGTGTGTGTGTGCTATATTGTTTTGGACTTGTCCCAGGTTACTCACTGCTAGATTTAGCGTTGATTGGCCAGTGTGTGTGTAAAACTATCGTGGTTTTTAGTGTTTACAAACAGTGCTTCACTTGTTTTAGGGTATTATTTATTGCTAAAGTGCAGCATAATTTATTTGCGGTGCACGGAAGTCGCACTTGTCACCTCGCGCGACCCTTAGTTTCGGCTGACCACGTGACTAGCTTTGTTGTGCTAAGTAGCATTAAGGTGTGTCCTGCCTTTTTCATTGAACAGCTCATTATCATCGCGTATATATTTGACTCGAATGCTGACGCAGAAGCGGCAGCGGAAGTGGTAGCCCTCGTGTAAAGCCCTCCTCATGTGAAGACCTACTTGTGTAAAGATCAGCGAGTCTACCTGTGCGCGTCCACCGAGCAAGGACACCGACAAGGTGGCACTCACCATAGCACTTAAGTATCTTGTTATTGCATCTCTTTTCCTTCTATATACTAACATGTCTACTTCACGAATAACACATGCCTTCAAGCACATCCCTGTTATCTGTTACAGACCGTTTACACGATATCGATGCAAGACCAAATGCAACCCACACAACCTACGGCCACTTTGCACTTCAGCACCTGCTCCGCTTTCTTTCTCAGTGGGACTCTGGAACTGCCAGTCAGCTGTGAACAAAGGTGACTTCATTCCAGCCTTTGCCATGCAGTCCACCCTCAGCATCCTGGCACTGACAGAAACATGGATACGTCCAGAGGATACTGCAACACCTGCTGCTCTCTCCAACAACTTCTCCTTCTCTCACACCCCTCGACTTTTTCACCACACTCTTCACTATGTAACAATACTAGTTTTGAATTCCATGCTATTACTACAATGCAACCCACAAAAATCCATGTTGTTGTCATCCATCGCCCTCCAGGTCAGCTGAAAACTTTCTTGAGGAGTTGCATGTCCTGCTGTCCTCCTTGCCGGAGGATGGTAGGCCACTTGTGGTTCTTGGTGATTTCAACATACACCAAGACAAGCCCCAGGCCACTGAATTGAATACTCTCCTGGCCTCATTTGACTTGGAAAAACTACACACCACAGCAACTCACAGATCGGGCAACCAGCTGGACCTCATCTTTACACGTAACTGTACCAACTCAAATATTCTTGTTACTCCTTTACATGTCTCTGATCACTGCTTTGTTCAATTCAACATGACACTCCCATCTACATTAAAACAGACTCCACCATTGATTTCCTTTCACCGTAACCTCTGTTCCCTCTCACCCTCTCACCTTTCCACTGCTGTCTCTACATCTTTTCCTATACAAACTGTATTTACCACGCTTAATGTAAACACTGCCACAGACACACTAAGCTCTACTTTAACAACCTGTCTAGACAACATCTGTCCTATCTCCACTAGGCCATCACGTGCTACACCACCCAGCCCCTGGCTGTCTGACGTCCTTCGTGAACATCGGACTGACCTCAGGGCAGCTGAGAGGAGATGGCAGAAATCTAAAGATCCAGCAGATCTAGGTAAATATCAGTCCCTGCTTGCAACTTTTTCAGATAATGTGAAATCTGCAAAAACCTCCTATTACCAGAACAAGATCAACAGCACCACAGACACTCACAGCTTGTTTAGAACATTCAACACACTTCTCTGCCCTCCCCCTCCACCGCCTGACACATCACTAACAGCAGATGTCTTCGCCACATTTTTTACTAATAAGGTTGCAGCCATCAGCAATACATTCTCAGCACCACACCTTGTCAAACACCTGTCTCCTGTATGCAACTCTTCTGTCTCCATGTTCTCTCCTCTGACTGACACTGAGGTCTCTAAACTCGTCCTCTCCAACCACCCCACCACCTGTTCCCTTGACCCCATTCCTTCCCACCTTCTACAGGCCATTTCTCCGTCCATCCTACCTGCACTCACACACATAATTAACACATCTCTACTTACAGGCACTTTTCCCACTACATTTAAGCAGGCTCGAGTAACCCCGCTGCTGAAGAAACCCGCACTTAATCCCACACAAATAGAACACTACAGACCAGTCTCTCTCATACCATTCATGGCAAAAACACTTGAAAGGGCAGTTTTCAATCAAATCTCTGCCTATCTCTCACAGAACAAGCTGCTGGATGACAATCAGTCAGGCTTTAAAAGTGGACACTCCACCGAGACCGCCCTGCTGTCTGTCACCGAGTCGCTGAGATGGGCAAAAGCTGAATCCAAATCATCAGTCCTGATTCTGCTGGACCTTTCTGCAGCCTTTCACACAGTCAACCATCAGATATTACTCTCTACCCTTTCCTCGATGGGCATCACAGGAACTGTACTTGACTGGTTTAATTCCTATCTCTCAGGTAGGTCCTTCAAGGTAGCCTGGAGAGGTGAGGTATCCAAGCCACATCAGCTACTTACTGGTGTACCTCAGGGATCAGTGCTTGGGCCACTTCTATTCTCTATATACACAACATCACTGGGACCCATCATTCAAGCACATGGTTTCTCTTACCACTGTTACGCTGATGACACGCAACTCTACTTCTCTTTCCAGCCCAACGACACCACAGTGACTGCTCAAATTTCTGCCTGCCTGGCGGACATCTCGGCCTGGATGAAGGAGCACCAACTGCAACTCAACCCAGCCAAGACTGAACTCCTTGTCTTTCCAGCCAACCCTGATGTTGAACATAACATCACCGCGCAGCTGGGTGCATCTACAGTAACGCCTTCCAAATCGGTCAGAAATCTAGGGGTAACCATCGACAACAGGCTAAATTTCACAGACCACATCTCAAAGACCACAAGATCATGTAGATTTACGCTCTACAATATCAGGAGGATAAGACCCTTCCTCTCTGAACATGCCACACAACTGCTTGTCCAGTCACTTGTCATAACTAGACTGGACTACTGTAACGCTCTCATTGCAGGCCTCCCTGCATGTGCAACTAGACCCCTCCAAATGATCCAGAATGCAGCAGCACGTCTGGTCTTTAAAGAACCAAAGAGAGCACATGTTACACCACTCCTTGTCTCTCTCCACTGGCTACCGGTTGATGCACGTATCAAATTCAAGGCTCTGATACTGGCATACAGAACAGTTACTGGGTCTGCTCCAGCATACCTAAAATCATTTATGCAGAGCTAAGTTCCCACTAGAAGTCTGCGGTCGGCTAAGGAACGTCGCCTTGTTGTACCAACACAAAGAGGCACCAAAACACTTTCCCGGACTTTCAGCTTCATCATACCACATTGGTGGAACGACCTTCCCAACTCCATCTGTGAAGCTGACTCACTCTCTGTCTTCAAAAAATGACTAAAAACACATATTTTCCATGAGCACTTAACCAGTCATTAATATAATGTTGCACTATTCTATTTTGAATACTATTCTGATGCTAGTGATACTTTGTAATACAGCACTTTTCATACCACTGTCTCCTAAGATGATTCGCTTATGTTTTCCTCTCTTGTAAGTCGCTTTGGATAAAAGCGTCTGCCAAATGAATAAATGAAATGAATAAATGAATGAAAATTGTACAGAACACAAGAGATCTGGAGAAGCAGATGACAGATATAGAGAAATATCTAATGGAAAGGATTAAAGACGAAACACTGCTGGTTCATCTCTTAACAAAAATTGCAGCAGAAGAGTTCAGAATTTATAGTAAAGCCTAAGTCTGTCTGACATCTTTATTGCTCAAAAATGATTAGCACTGTTTCCCAAACTAGTGGGAACTTTAATTCCCATAATCAGTTTGGCACTTCCTGTATGTTTGGATATCATTTTTAAGGGATAACATACGGTCAAGCTAGTTGTTATAGAAAGATAAATATATAGCGCTTACTACACGGCTACTAACTTCTATTGGTGTTTATTTTGTGAAAATGACCATCTGACTGCTTTTTATGCATCTTTTTGCATAAGACTACTTGCCAAATAATAAAAAAATAAAATAAAAAAAAAATGCACATGAAACATTGGTTTGAGTTGAAATTATTTTATTAGTTTGTAGAGCAGTGGTTCTCAACCTTTTTTTGATGAACAGTAGACCTACTCTAAACACATGTAAAAACAATAAATACAAAATATAAATATTTATAAGTTGTAACAAAAATTAATTATATGACCTCACTCCCCTAATGTAGCCTATGACAAATTTAATAGAGCTGAAGTAGTGATATAATCTATTTCTGCCTAAAGTACAGTTAGTGTTACTATAGTAAATTCAAGGGTGGTGATGTAGAACTCTGAGCCGAATTCAAAAGATTTCCACTTCTTGCGCTTTGCTTCTCACTGATTCTTGCAAAGCTGCAAGTTTAAGAGCTTGTGCTTTAAGAGCTTTGCACTCGTGCTGCTCTGTCCATTGAGCCATATCCATCTACAGAGCCATACAGGTGCATTATTAGCCGAGGTTGTGCCTCTGCCTGATACTTCAGATGCATCGCTAGATTTCAAAATCAGATGAACCTTGGTACAAATGCAAACCAAACTGTAAAATTAAGAACCAACTGATATACTCCAAGTCTAGATAAATGTTTTAATGCAAAGAGGAACTTGACTATAGATTTGATTATTATGACCGATAAATGCCCCCATTTGTAACCTAACTCCCCCATCTCTACTAATTTGCTCTCAGCGCCCCCTGGCATCATTTGAATGCACCCTGGGGGGCGGTACCGCCACCGTTGAGAACCCCTGTTGTAGAGAACGCACAGTGATCCGAGAAGCAGGAATGATGGCTCAGATACCCAGATAAGTGGTCTAATATGTGGATGTGCGGTTGTTACTGAGAAATATCAGACCACTAGATGGCACCATTGACAAATATGAATCGAATATTCCAGTGAGCTGTGTAATTAGATAATATAATGCCTTGTATATAAAATATTAATATAGAAAATAGCTATATGCTCAAAACGTTAACACTTAATACTAGAATGAGTATTTCAGTCTTTGCTCTCTAGACAAGTTTTTGTTAGTCACATACACTGGCATCTTACAGTACATAGATTTTAATTGCTGTATATTTTTCTGTGTCTTTCAAAGATCTAAAATGTGAAGTTCAAATTGTGTTTGTCATGCAGGGTTTGTACAGATGCTTCAAAATTAATTTAAAGGACTTTCAAGGACTTTTCAAGCACATTTTTATTTATTTTCAAGGACTATGCTCGAGATGTCATTAAAACAAATTCTTTTTGTTAATTTTAAATAAAAATATTTTAATCATACAGTTAATTAATTTTTATAAAACACCACTAATTACAAGTACAACAATGAGCATCTTTAACGACATATTCTCACAGTAACAATTCTTGGTTCATTCATGATGAAATTGATGTGCAGTTGTAGTGTGCTCCCTTAAAATGCACTTCGCTTTCCAACAAAAGTGAATAACTGGATCTGTAAACAGTAGTCCATATGACTCGCGTGCTGTGTTCCATGTTTTCTAAAGTTACACAACAGATTTACTTGAGAAACTGACCCAAATTGCAAAAAAATCTCTATATACATATTTAAGCAGCCTCTGAAATTCCTTTCCACAAATTTTTGTATTATAAAAAAAAAAAAAGGGTTTTAACATTGATAACACCAATGCCATGAAATCAAAAACTTTTAAATTATTTAAATTATTAATAATAATTTTGTTTAGCTTTTTTGCACACTCGTTCGGCCTTCCACTAATGCTTTTATTAAAAATAAGAACAAAATAAATACACAAATAACTTTACATGTCATAGAAGTGGTGTACTAGATGAAGGGGACAAGGACTTTTTTCAGGCAATTAACAATTTCAAATATATTTTCTAAAATTTGCGAAGCAGAGTCAAGCCATTTCATATCATTATTATACAAATTTTTATTTATTTCGCTATTTGAAAGCATTTTATCAAATTTGAAAAAGCCAAATTCATGTAGGCTACTTCAAGCACCTTGTACGAACCCTTGTCATGTCCATGCCTATCATCATGCCCAGAATCCAGTGGTATTCATTTTAATTAGAGGACTTCTTTAACTCAATCTAATATAAAATAATTAATACCAGATGGGTTCACTTTGGGAAATGTTTTATTGTATGAACTGGAAGTTGGCAGGACTGAATACATGACAATAACTTACTAAATGTCCACTCAATAATCAAACCCATACGGTAAAAAAATATATTTTCAAATATATTTTTTAATATATTTCAAAATATACAAAAAAAAATGGCCAAAAAAATATATTTGCTAAAATATGTCAAAATACATTTACATAAATACATTTTCTAAAAATAAATTTTTTTGGCCATTTTTTAAAATATATTTTAAAAATATAAATATATTTTAAAAGCATTAAAAATATATATATTTTGCCCTCCATATATTTCAATACAAGAAAATACACACACGTAACATTTGAAGAAAATCTTTATTTGATGTCTAAAATGTGAACATGTATGTAACACATTTGAATAAAAATCAAGCAAGGAACATACTTTAAATTTAAAAAAATTAACTTTTTTTTTTTTCCAAGCAGTCTCAGTTCCCCCAGCTTAGAATTCACTGCAATCCCCAAAGCTCCTCTGGACACATTGGGAAACCTCTTCTTCACTGCCACTATAAGAGACAAAAATCACAGCTATATTTTAAAGGGATAGTTCACCCAAAAATGAAACTTCTGTCATTAATTACTCATCCTCATGTTGTTCCAAACCCATAAAACTTCCGTTCATCTTCAAAACACAAATTAAGATAATTTTATGAAATTTTAGAGATTTCTGTCCCTCCATTGACAGTCCACACAACTACCAATTCGACGCTTCAAAACATTCATAAAGAGATTGTACACTGCAAAAAATTATTTTTTGCCTTGTTTCCAGTCCAAATATCTAAAAATTCTTAAATCCAGATGCATTTACACTTATATTAGATAAGTAATATGACATAAGATATGATGTCTTGTTTTCTGAAAAAAAAAAAACAAAAAAAAAAACATTAATAATAATAATAATAATAAATATATATATTCCAAATTAAGTGAGTTTTTGCTTAAAGCTAAATTATCTGCAAATGGGTAATACAAAAAAATCAAATGGAAACAAGATTATTTTTCTTACCCCATTGGCAGATAATTTTGTTTGTTTTAAGCAAAAAAAATTTTTTTTTTTTTCAGAAAACAAGACAATATCATGTCAATGTCTAGTAAATGCATCTTGATTTAAGAATTTTTAGATATTTGAACTGAAAACAAAAAAAATACTAAGAAAAGTATTTTCTGCAGTGTAAAACTAATCCATATGAATTGAGTGGTTTAGTCCAAATTTTCTGAAGAGACTTGATCGCTTTATATGATGAACAGATTGAATTTAGGCTTTTATTCACATATAACCATTCATCAACTCACATATCAGTTGTGGTAAACGGGAGCTCAAGCATGATTGCTTGACGTGCGAGAACCAGTGAGGTTCATTCTCGTGTTACGCAGCACGTTTGAGCTTCCGCGAGAACCAGTGAGGTTCATTCTCGTGTTACGCAGCACGTTTGAGCTTCCGGGAGAAAAAAAAGCTTTGGTTGAGCTTCTGTTTATGTTCGCTGATCAAGCCTAAAATCAATCTGTTCATCATACAAAGCAATCAAGTCTCTTCAGAAATTTGGACTAAACCGTTCAATTCATATGGATTAGTTTTATGATCTCTTTATGAACTTTTTGAAGCGTCAAAGTGGTAGTTGCGTAGCTGTCAATGGAGGGACAGAAAGCTCTCAGATTTCATTAAAAAAAAATAAAAATGTTAAAAAAAATCTCCATTTGTGTTCCGAAGATGAACAAAAACCTTACGGGTTTGGAACAACACGAGGGTGAGTAAATTATGACATTTTTTTTCATTTTTGGTTGAACTAACCCTTTAACTGAATTTTTCTAGCAAATTTTCCTTTCACCAACTCTGCAAACAAAATCAAATACTTCTCTACTATACAGTATGCCAACATGGTAGTATGTTCGAATTCATAGTATTTGAAAAATAGTAGGCAAGTCTGAATTTCATTCATATAGAACATACTTTTTTAACGGTTGTGAAGTAAATTCAAATACAAATGTAGTACCTACTGAAACAGTAAGCGATTTCGGACGCACTGCAAGTCTTGACTTACCCTAAATGGCTGCCATGGTGTCCTTATCAAGGGCACTCCTTCTCTCGGCACCACAGTCAGTTTTACTCATTCCTCCTACAAAAGACAATACACGATACATGAACATTTGAATAGGGTACAGAGGGCATGCACCATTGTCTTCAAACTAGTTTTAGATTTCCAAATATTTTTGTTCACCTTAACAGTGGAACTGAAGAAAAATAACTATAGGTATGCTGGATTTGAAAGATATGTTTATGGGTATGTTTTGGACAGTAAAGAAAATAATGAAGGAGAGGTAGAATTAGCCTTTTTTAAACTACTCAGATTAATATCTAAGAATTTGACCTGGCCTTCGAAACTGTTTACCTTTCAAATTGCTGTGGATCAGAACCTCCAGTGGGAAGGCGGCCATAAAAAGAACACGCACCATTGAAGTGGCTGTTTGGGTCTGCAGGGCAGAAGTCCATTGATGCTTTAGAATTTTTATGCCTGTGCCATGTGCTAACTAAACCTGTGGTTGTGATCACATAAAGAGATTTACAATATACATTATTTTCAAATAAATTCTTTAAAACTCATTTAAGTTTTTATTCAGCCATTTCATCCATCACAGAAATGCATAACAACTCTGTATGTACAGACCTAAATCCTCAGCAAAAATTACTTACATAATTAGCATCACTGGAACACAAAAAGTAAAAATAAAAAAATAAATAAAGTCAACAATGTTATTACAGACAGACACACTTTATTAAGAATTAACAAAGCAATGACACTAATGTAACTGCACCATGTATTTTTTCATAGGTGAAAACAAAATACTTTGGTAGAACCAGACAGAGAAGCCTTGGATGGAGCCTTCTGCACCTGTGAAGCAGAATATTGATAGATTAAAAACAATACACATAACACTGAGCGTCATAAAATCTTTGTAGAAGTATCAGAATATCACAACGTTGCACAACTATCTAAACATTACTGCTTGTAAGTCATGTGACTTATATTTTGATGGAGGTATCACTTGAATACACCCATACAATGCAAGTGAATAGGTACAGAGTTTCATGTTCTGAAAAAGACATAAAAAGCTTAATTGTAAGCCATAAGACTCCAGTAGTTTAATAAATGTCTTCTTAAGCAAATGTCTTCTTGATTTTGGGTGAGAACAGACCAAAACATTCCTCCAAAATATACCTCTACTATAAATCTTGACATCAGCAATCAACTTCATGATCATGATTAATTAAATAACTTCCTGGTTCCACCTAGTGCTCTGTGCATGCGTTAAGCACTAGGACTGTATGTCTATATGCATATACTCACCATATCTCTCAGAAAATATCTTGCTGTTATGCTGAAGAAAAAAAGTCATACAAACTTGAGACAACACAAGGGTGAGTAAATGATGAGAAATATCAATTTTAGGTGAACTATTCTTTATCTACCACAGTCATGTTCAAATCACTAGGATGCTATGAATAAAGTTCCTGATTGTACAAGTATATTTGAATGTAAAAACAAAATAAAAACAATAGTTAAAAATGCATAACTTACATCAAGGAAATCTGCATTTGATTTCAAAGGCTAAAATTAATACAGTAAATGGATATATGTTAGCAATAGTACTGGACAATTGTTGTTACAAAATAAGTTTATCTAATGATCTCAAGAAAACAGTCATTATTTTAATAGTTATGCTTAGTATGTGACATAATAGCATGTAGCACAGACATTACATAAAAAGCAGCTAATACTTACTTTAGGAGCATGTGAGAGGGGAACATGAGATGGAGTCTTTGACATCTGTAAAAGAGAAATTCATATATTAGAAACAAGTCACTTAATACTGTACATCAGAAAAATATTTACATAGCAGACTATTCCTTGTTCAGATGCAATGTACAAGAACAATCAGGGACGACCCAAGCATGGTGTGGGGCCCAGTGCAAGTTAGTATAAGCCCCTCCCCCCATCCATTCGTGATCGTGGCCCTAAGTACAATGCACAAGTTTATTTGTTTTTTTTATCTACAACATGTAAAATGTACATCATGAACATCTGCAACAGCTATTGTAAACCGCACCAACAACAACAACAATAATAATGATAATGACAAACAAATTAATAAATTAGATTTAAATCTTACTTCAGGAACATCTGCATTTGATTTCATGGGCTGAAATAAATAGGCAGAAATATTACTACTGAGCAACCAAAAAACTCCAAAGGTCTTAAGTTTAAAAAGGCAAGGAAATGTGGAACATTGTCATTAGTAACTGTGCTTTATATTATGTAAACAATTCTAACCTCCTGGAGTAAGTGCTCTGTAGCCAGAAGGAGAGATGGGATTTCTGTGAAAGTAAAATTAAATGTGAATAAATTTAAAAAACAAAAACAAACAAACAACAAAAAAAAAAACAGTAGAAAGACCAAACTGTGGTTAGTGTAAGCGCACACACACATACATACATACATACATACATATACATACATACATACATATATATATATATATATATATATATATATATATATTTAATTAGTATAGTACTTACTTTCAAGTATTTCATTTTTCATCCTCTCATTCTCTTATTTAGATTCATGTTCTCTTCTCTCAGCTGATTTATCACACGCTGTAGATGATACATTTTTCTTTCATTCCACACCTTTAGATCATTTGGTAGGTCTGTGAGGTGTACCTTAAACATACATCATTGACTGTAAACAAGTACGATTATATGTAATATATATATATATATATATAAAACACACACACACACACACACACACACACACACACACACACACACACACACACACACACACGGTTCTGACCAACACTAACCTTTTTCTTAGCTGCTGGTAAAAAAGTTAAACGACGTAATCAAGCTGCTTTTTTTAATGAACAGAAATTTTTATTTATTTTTTTTTTTTTTAGGATTCTTTAAATATTTTAGTTTTTATTTTTTAAATCTAATTAAGTCTCTAACGTCAATCCGCATGCGCAGACTGTGCTGTGTGCGCCAATTATCGTACGGATGCTGCAACAAGACGATGCATTTTTTGAATTCCCTGAAAAACTGCTGGGTAAGCATAGATTTCACAATAAATAACATTCTATCTTTATTACAAATGTTTACCGTTTGTGTTTTACGAATAATCCTCAATGTTGTCCTTTATTTTATCATCTTAATTTCATCAATAGGTTAAAAAAAACCACAAACTTAATTGAATATTTAATGGCAAAAAGTCAAATGTACGGTACATTAGCAGTATTATATATTGTGCATTGTTGTTGCTCTGTTTATTTTAAACAGAAAATTATACCAATGATTTTAATACTTTGTGTGTTACCATTAAAGTGTTATATTGTATCCCTTAATGAATTAATGTCAAAAAATTTAAGTGTACATTGCAATTTGCATCGTTGTAGTTTACATTTACATTTATTCATTTGGCAGACGCTTTTATCCAAAGCGACTTACAAGAGAGGAAAACATAAGCGAATCATCTTAGGAGACAGTGGTATGAAAAGTGCTGTATTACAAAGTATCACTAGCATCAGAATAGTATTCAAAATAGAATAAATTGCAACCATTTTCTTTTTTTTTTTAAATGACTGGTTGAGTGCTCATGGAAAAGATGTGTTTTTAGTCGTTTTTTGAAGACAGAGAGTGAGTCAGCTTCACGGATGGAGTTGGGAAGGTCGTTCCACCAATGTGGTATGATGAAGCTGAAAGTCCGGGAAAGTGTTTTGGTGCCTCTTTGTGTTGGTACAACAAGGCGACGTTCCTTAGCCGACCACAGACTTCTAGTGGGAACTTAGCTCTGCATAAATGATTTTAGGTATGCTGGAGCAGACCAGTTGTTCTGGTTCCTTTTCAAAACATCATATCATACAGTACACTTACTGCCTTATCATTAAATGTCCTACTGTATCCCTGACAGTTAATGTCAAAGTCAACTGTACACTACATTAGTAGTGAGGTATTCATGTAATGTGACAAGCAAATAAATAAACTTGATTTGTTATCTTATTCTTGCTAAACCTTTGGCTCTGTTTTTATTTGTAGCCAACTATTTTTTGATGTTGTACACAGGATATATTCCTGTTAATCTACGGTAAACTATTTTAGAATGTAATTCTTCTAACACACTTTTTTTTTTAAATAATGGATACTTTTGATCTCCATCCACATTCTGTAAGGTTGGAAATGTATTTTCCTGACCCCGAAATACATTTCGTAATATATTTTGTGAAATGAAGGTTGAAATTAAATATATTTTCGATTTCAAAAATATATTTTATTGAGCTTAACAGTTACAACATATATTTGGCATATATTTAAAATATATTTTGGTTAGAAAAAAATATATTTTTTTACCATATGGGAATGAGCAAAAACCAAACAAAATTCTGGATTAGCTGTTTGATGCTTTGGTTAAATTCAGATTAAGAATGTACTCATCATTATGACAACATTTACAGTTGAAGTCAGAAGTTTGCAAAAACTTAGGTTGAAGTCATTAAAACTCATTGTTTAACCACTCCACAGATTTTATATTAGCAAACTATAGTTTTGGCAAGTCGTTTGGGACATCTACTTTGTGCATGACATGAGTAATTTCTCAAACAATTGTTTACAGACAGATTGTTTCACTTTTAATTATAACTAATTGACTATATCACAATCCAGTGGGTCAGAAGTTTACATACACTATGTTAACTGTGCTTTTAAGCAGCTTGGAAAGTTCCAGTAAATTATGCCAAGCGTTTAGACAATTAGCCAATTAGCTTCTGATAGTTTCAACTGTTCTTGTTTAATAAGAGGCTTCATGAAAGAAAAGGATGCAATGTTGATATTGGCAGTACATGGCAAATGTTTTAATCATACATTATTCATTTCTGAAATCAGTTCGTCAGGCAGTCCAATCTGGTAGTTAAATTTACAAGTGTTTGAATGTTTATGGCAAATAAAGACAGATTCAGGAATATCTCGGGGCCAATTATAATTCAACACAGCAGAAAGTTATGAAATGTTGTCACTGGTTTCCATCAACACTTTGCCATCATGTATGTGAGGTAGGTGAAGGCCATGTGCTTCAAGCGCATCATTTTAACCAACTCATTTCACATCTGGTTATTGACTATTATCAGAGGATAAATAATTCAGATGCATTGTGCTCATTGGCCAAAACGCTTGAACCATTGCCTCATCTATGTGAAGCGGTAGTGCAAGGCTTCATCCTGGAATCCGTGCTCGTGGGTGATATGCAGAATGACTCCACCCTCGAGCAGACGTGAGCCGTATGCTAACGCCTCCCCCTGGTCACTAGCCAATCCTACGCTCTGCAGCCAGCGAACCATGTCGCTGCCCAGAAACGCCTGTGTGGTGCTGCACTCTCCACACCTGCACAGCAGAGCACGTGTCACCCGCTACGCCCAAACCAGACAGACAAAAAAAGAAAGACAGGCAAGGGAAGCAGGTGGTAGATAGACAGGAAATGAGAGATGATTAGAAGCAAGGGAAGAGGTTTGAAACACAAACAAAACACACAAAGGTTTAAACGTCATGCAAAAATGTAGAAAACTCATGCAAACTTGTTTTAATAGACAAACATGATTTAATGGGCAAACAAGAAAACGGAGATACATTTTCATTTTTTGGTGAACTATCCCTTTTAGAACCAAAAAACAAAGTAACCATTTACATGAATCATGTAAATAATTGAGTGATAAGGTGGTGGAGAATAAAGGGACAGCAGTGGGGAGGCCACTCACCTCTTCTTGTGAACAATATCTCGGACGCACTGCTCCTTATGATACGTGAGGAACTGACTGCAGGTCAGTCTGATCTCCTCTGACCCAGCAGAGCCTGTGACCTCCTGACCCCAGCCCTGCCACAGGCTCATTAACCTTTACCAATACAGAAGACCACATAGGCATTACAGTTATTAACACTGGCAAGTACTGTTGATTGATAGCCACACTAAATATCAAATCAACAGATTTTTTTTACACTCCCTCCCCAGTCCAACCAGGGCCTTTCTAAAAACTAAGTTGCAAAAACAACTCATTCAGAAATGTTCATGATTGTGGCATATTAATATATGACCGCCCACATTTACGTTATGATGCCAATTCGGTATTTAGCTACTTGGCAAAATTAATCAAAATAACATCGACATCGCTGTAGGGCTGCACAATTAATTGAAAAAATAATCAAGATTACAAATGCGGCGGCCTGGGTAGCTCAGCGAGTAAAGACGCTGACTACCACACCTGGAGTCGCGAGTTTGAATCCAGGGCGTGCTGAGTGACTCCAGTCAGGTCTCCTAAGCAACCAAATTGGCCCGGTTGCTAGGGAGGGTAGAGTCACATGGGTTAACCTCCTTGTGGTCGCTATAATGTGGTTCTCGCTCTCAGTGGGACATGTGGTGAGTTGTGTTTGGATGCCGTGGAGAATAGCGTGAAGCCTCCACACGCACTATGTCTCCGCCGTAACGTGCTCAACAAGCCACGTGATAAGATGCATGCACTGACGGTCTCAGACGCGGAGGCAACTGAGATTCGTCCTCTGCCACCCGGATTGAGGCGAGTCACTACGCCACCACGAGGACTTAGAGCGCATTGGGAATTGGGCATTCCAAATTGGGGAGAAAAAATAAATAATTAAAAGTATCAATTACAGAATCCCATTTAGGTCTACTCCAGTTGCATCAAAATGTAATATATCTGTATCTGTAACAGATAATTACATTTATTATTAAATTAGATAAAATATTTAATAAACACAAACGGGACAGGGATTGTGTGGAAATTTGGGAATGATAATTGTCCCAATTCTACAGAAATTTCCGGATCTTCCTGTGGAATTCTTTTAGTAACAGTATGGCTGTCACGATTATGAAATTTGGCTTACCATTAATTGTCAAATAAATAATTGTGATTATGACGATTAATTGTCTCTTTTAGGGCTCACGCTTAATTGTCATCTAAATTGTCATTTTTCTTAAAGGGGACCTATTATGCAAAATTCACTTTTACACAGCGTTTGAACATACAGGTGCATCTCAATAAATTAGAATGTTGTGGAAAAGTTCATTTATTTCAGTAATTCAACTCAAATTGTGAAACTCGTGTATTAAATAAATTCAAGGCACACAGACTGAAGTAGTTTAAGTCTTTGGTTCTTTTAATTGTGATGATTTTGGCTCACATTTAACAAAAACCCACCAATTCACTATCTCAAAAAATTAGAATATGGTGACATGCCAATCAGCTAATCAACTCAAAACACCTGCAAAGGTTTCCTGAGCCTTCAAAATGGTCTCTCAGTTTGGTTCACTAGGCTACACAATCATGGGGAAGACTGCTGATCTGACAGTTGTCCAGAAGACAATCATTGACACCCTTCACAAGGAGGGTAAGCCACAAACATTCATTGCCAAAGAAGCTGGCTGTTCACAGAGTGCTGTATCCAAGCATGTTAACAGAAAGTTGAGTGGAAGGAAAAAGTGTGGAAGAAAAAGATGCACAACCAACCGAGAGAACCGCAGCCTTATGATTGTCAAGCAAAATCGATTCAAGAATTTGGGTGAACTTCACAAGGAATGGACTGAGGCTGGGGTCAAGGCATCAAGAGCCACCACACACAGACATGTCAAGGAATTTGGCTACAGTCATACATGTCGTATTCCTCTTGTCAAGCCACTCCTGAACCACAGACAACGTCAGAGGCGTCTTACCTGGGCTAAGGAGAAGAAGAACTGGACTGTTGCCCAGTGTTCCAAAGTCCTCTTTTCAGATGAGAGCAAGTTTTTTATTTCATTTGGAAACCAAGGTCCTAGAGTCTGGAGGAAGGGTGGAGAAGCTCATAGCCCAAGTTGCTTGAAGTCCAGTGTTAAGTTTCCACAGTCTGTGATGATTTGGGGTGCAATGTCATCTGCTGGTGTTGGTCCATTGTGTTTTTTGAAAACCAAAGTCACTGCATCCGTTTACCAAGAAATTTTGGAGCACTTCATGCTTCCTTCTGCTGACCAGCTTTTTAAAGATGCTGATTTCATTTTCCAGCAGGATTTGGCACCTGCCCACACTGCCAAAAGCACCAAAAGTTGGTTAAATGACCATGGTGTTGGTGTGCTTGACTGGCCAGCAAACTCACCAGACCTGAACCCCATAGAGAATCTATGGGGTATTGTCAAGAGGAAAATGAGAAACAAGAGACCAAAAAATGCAGATGAGCTGAAGGCCACTGTCAAAGAAACCTGGGCTTCCATACCACCTCGGCAGTGCCACAAACTGATCACCTCCATGCCACGCCGAATTGAGGCAGTAATTAAAGCAAAATGAGCCCCTACCAAGTATTGAGTACATATACAGTAAATGAACATACTTTCCAGAAGGCCAACAATTCACTAAAAATGTTTTTTTAATTGGTCTTATGATGTATTCTAATTTTTTGAGATAGTGAATTGGTGGGTTTTTGTTAAATGTGAGCCAAAATCATCACAATTAAAAGAACCAAAGACTTAAACTACTTCAGTCTGTGTGCATTGAATTTATTTAATAAACGAGTTTCACAATTTGAGTTGAATTACTGAAATAAATGAACTTTTCCACGACATTCTAATTTATTGAGATGCACCTGTAAATGTGAGTCGACAGTGTGTGTACAGAACCACCCTACAATGTTAAAAGTCCACCCACTCCTCTTTCTTATATTTCTATTAATCAAAAACAGTGTTTCCAAATGACTAGTTTTCGTATCCGCTCTAAAGTGACGTCACTTTAGAGCAGGCCACGCCCACGACTGGTGACGGACTCCACCCTATTATCATAGATCTTCCCCCGAGTGTTCTACACACAGTCCGCCATTTTTTTCCATGCTGGAGCAGCTACAGTGAGAAGAATAATGTCTCAACTTCGTAAGCGTCATAGTGTTCTGTTGTTGGCTGTAAAAGTGAACATAAGAGTCTTCATGTACTCCCAGCAGAGACACTGAAGATGACAAGTTTTGACAAGTTTTGTTTTTGAAGAAAATGTGCCCCAAAACATACAAAAATTTGTTTATGTTTAAATCATTTTACACCGGACTGATTTGTGAATGAGGATCAATATTGTGAAGGTTGCACAGCAAAGGACGAGTCGGGAAGCTCAGACACCATCAAAGTATGGCTTTTATTTTCTGCCCTCTGCACAGCCTGTACACTCTCTCTAGTGTTTTCCTGGGTTCACTCAGATAGCTTCACCAATAACAAAAACTCTCCATAAACTTCTTAAAAGACATGCAGCTTTTTGACATTCAGGACACACGCCAACACTGTACTGACTGTGTTCTCTCTCTGCTTCTGACGGTGGCGTGGCTATTTATATGCCGCTCTCCCCAGCTCACTGGAATTAGAGAGAGGTGTTAGAAATAATTTAGCTCCGGTGTAAACGCCCTTACCGCTTTCTCTCTCTCCAGACGGGCGCTCGACCACGCCACCACTGCCACAAATATAAAGCAGGATTTTCCAAAAATTTGATTCTCAAGCATAGATCAGTACCAACTGTTCGTGTTCCAGTTTTAGTATCGCACTTTATATTTTGTTAATGTTTGCAAATCGCCTTTCCGAATGTGCTTGTTAGCTGATTCCACGGCTAATGCAGCTAAAGTTACCATTGTCTCGGACTGTATTCACGGAGAACAGAGCTATGTCGTTATTTATTTTTACGCTTACCGTCTGTATAATAATAGGGGGCGGGGAGCAGCAGCTCATTTGCATTTAAAGAGACACACATGAAAACAGCGTGTTTTTGATTCCACCCAAAAAGAGGTATTTACAACATGGTATAATAAATGATCCGTGGGGTATTTTGAGCTGAAACTTCACAGACACATTCTGGGGACAACTGAGACTTATATTACATCTTGTAAAAAAGGGCATAATAGGTTTCCTTTAAAGTGCATGTGTGCTTCATACACCTTAACATGTTATTTTAACATATTTAACTTCAAATATATAAATCAAATAATAAAATGGGGATTGGGCTGTAACGGTACACAAAATTCACGGTTCGGAATGTACCTCGGTTTTGGGGTCACAGTTCGGTACGGTTTCAGTACAGCAGCGAAAACAATGAATCTTTAAAATGATTTATTTTGGCAAACAATCCTTATTGTGAAGGCTCCTTTATACATGACTGCACTATGCATATTTCTTCAATGAAATTACAATACAAAACTTAAGAGTCTCTTATATGCACATTGTATACAAACAAAAAATTTCAATTATAATATTTAAGACATTAGCAGTGCAGATTTCTGTGTCTTTTGCATTTCAGCTCACCACTTGTACTTATCACTCAATTTTCACATTTTCTTTTTCTGGAAAATCAGAATATCCACATTATCAGAGGAGAGGACAATTCATGGACAGTTACAGCGTGTGCTTGTTTATATAGAGCGGACACTACAGAATTGCTGAAATGCGTTCTTGTAGGAACTTTATAAAGGGGTTCAAGCACGTTAAGCAGATGCTTAAATCTTGTGTTCTCGACAACTGAGTAGTCACATATCTGCAGCAATAAGTAATCCTATGGCGTTCGTTATTGCTTTAGCGCAGTGAGAGGCTGCTTGAATGCTGTGGCGAGACTAACTTGCAAAAGGCTGTTTATGCTTTGCTCGCGTAAACTCAAGATACACATGTGGATGATGTCACCGCAAACGAGTCATCATGTTAGATGTGCTTTCTGAGACATACCCGACTTCGGTGAAACAGAGCCGACACACAGCCTTCATCCTGTTCACTACTCATTACCCAGTATTACTGTAGTTTACTGCGAATCCATAATGATCCGTTCGGTTCGACGTGGATACATGTACCGTTGCAGCCCTAATAGGGCTCTAGGATATCCTTTTAAGGCTTTAAAAACTTATGAATGACATGAAAAATAATGTTTTAAATATCAAAATGTAAAGTCTCTTTTTGGTCAGCTTTAGTTTTGATCAATTTTACATTTACACTCGTTTTGGAATATATATTTAATATTTTATATTATATCACGGGTCTGTTAAATGCTTGATTCTGATTGGTTGACAGATAATCTAAGTTGTGCAATTATATTCTAGTAAACACACGGCTATGAAGTAGTTCCAAGTCTTGACCGCATAAAGGTTCCATTTCACTTTGCCAAATGATTTCAGTTATTTCATAGAGCCGTACAGACTACCACAACAAAATAACCAATTAAAACAAAGACATTGGTTAAGTATATCAGATAAGAATGACAAACAATTGCTATAATATTCTAAATTTATTTCAATTTCAGTTGAAAAGCACCCTTTTGCTCTCGTCTCACCCACTCACACACACCGTACAGGCTACCACAGCAAAATAACCACATAAAACAAAGACACTGGTTAAAGTAAATCAGTTCAGAACGACAAAAATTTCTATAATATCCTACATTTATATAAATTTTGATTGAAAAACACCATTGCGCTCCTCTCTCTCTCGTCTCACCTGCACTTACACACACACATAGTGCTGTGAAAAAGTATTTGCTCCCATCCTGATTTCTTCTGTTTTTGTGTATATCTCTCACTAAATTGTTTCAAAAATTCAAACAAAATCTAACATAAAGCAAAGGCAATCTGAGTAAACACAAAATACAGTTTTTAAATGATAATGTTAAATGGGCCTATGTGAAAAAGTATTTAGCCCCCTTCGTTATTAAATCTCCAAATCTATGAAACTGCATTCATTATGGGGTTCAGCTGGACTAGACACACCCAGACCTGATTACTGCCAGCCCTGTTCAATCAAATCAACACCTAAATAGAACTTTTTCAGCAGCATGAAGCTGGCTAAAAGGTCTCACTCAGTAGCACACTATGCCAAGGTCGAAAGAAATTCCAGACATGATGAGGAAAAAGGTGACTGAAGTACATCAGTCTGGGAAGGGTTACAAAGCTATTTCAAAGTCTCTGGGACTCCAAAGAACCACAGTGAGAGCCATTATCTCCAAATGGAGAAAACTTGGCACAGTAGTGAACCTTCCCAGAAGTGCCCGACCTTCCAAAATTCCTCCAAGAGCACAGCGACAACTCATCCAGGAGGTCACAAAAAAAGCCAAGGACAACATCCAAGGAACTGCAGGCCTCTCTCGTATCAGTAAAGGTCACTGTTCATAACTCCACTGTCAGAAAGACACTGGGCAAAAATGCCATCCATGGAAGAGTGGTGAGTCGAAAACCACTGCTAACCCAGAAGAACATTAAGGCTTGTCTGAATTTTGCCAAAACACACCTTGATGATCCTAAAACTTATTTTTAATGTTCTGTGAACTGTTTGAAAGACAGAGGTCCTGTTACATCGGGTGTAAATCAAACACAGAATTCCACAAAAGAACATCATACCTACGGTCAAGCATGGTGGTGCGAGTGTGACGGTGTGGGGATGCTTTGCTGCTTCAGGGCCAGGGCGACTTGCAATAATTGAGGAAAACATGAATTAGTATAATCAAAATTAGTATAATCAAAGTCCTGACTTGAACCCGATTGAGATGCTGTGGCAGGACATTAAACAGGCAGTTCATGCTCGAAAACCCTCCAATGTGGCTGAACTAAAGCAGTTCTGCAAAGAAGAGTGGGCCAAAATTCCACCACAGTGTTGTGAAAGATTGATCTCCAGTTATCAGAAGTGTTTGTTTGCAGTTGTTGCTGCTAAAGGTGGCACAACCAGCTATTAAGTTTAAGGGGGCAGTTAGTTTTTCACATGGGTGATATAAGAGTTGGATACATTTTTTGCTTCAATAAAAATATATATATATTTGAAAAAATATTTTGTGTTTACTCAGGTTGTTTACTTTGTTTTATATTATATCTCGTTTGAAGATCATAACCATAGTGGAAAGCACCGTCGCGCTACTCAATGCTGAAAAGCAGCGCATCCTCAGTTGCTAGTTCTAAAATGACATTTTCGACGAAGCAACGAAGGTTTGAGCTGTATCAAAGCTAGACTCCGAATCCGTGGCAGAAGAAAGTAGCTCCACTCACAAGAACATTTTAGGGACGAAAACCAAAAAATGTCTCAAAATAAAACCATTCAACAGTCCGTCGTCAATTATTCCTTACTTATATTAAATTATATTATGCAATAGTAAAATATTTCTGTCCAAATTTCTTCACTTTCACACTTTATTTTAATGCTCTGATTAAACCCATGAGCCCTTATTTCTCATGAAGCAAAGGCTTTGAGATTTTATCATTTTATCATTCTACAGAAATAGAGTAAGCATGCGTCTCCTCCTCTGTCTCCTTGATTATTTTTTAACTAAATTTATATCTCATGTATTAAAAATTTTGACTGAAATGATAGTTCTAATTTAAAAAAAAAAAAAAACTAAGCCGATTTATAGCAAATACAGTAATTATCGAGATAAATACCAAACAACGTCAATAGGCTGAAAAATATTGAGATCGCGTAAACAAAAAAAGTCCTAGCGTAAACAACGAAAGTATGCAGAAGTTAGCCAATCATAACAGAATCATTTGCATCAAAGTCTTAAAGGTACAACAGCAAAAACAACCCGTTTCATTGCAAGTGCCAGAGAGAGGGTGGAAAATGGTCATTCAAAACTAAATTACGACTATTTACAGTGAAAGAAAGCTTGACTAACATTACAAGCGGACTTAAGGGAAAAAATAATAATGCAAAAGTATAAAATGTGATCCCTTAAGGTTTTTTTTTTGTTTGTTTTTCTAAAGTAACTTACCTCTTTTTGAATGGAGAGATAATCACATGCTTGTCAAGGCCAAAAAAGGCAAATGAAATGAATCCCTTGAGTACAAAAGACAGAGTGAGTTCAGTTAAAGTTTCATGTTTGACTTTTAGAACAACATGTGACAGTCACACACACATTTACCTGCCCGTAATTTGCCACAACACAAAAGAACTGCAGCTCCAGGTACAGCCGGCCGGGAACTTTATTAAAGAGCCACCAGAGACAGCTAGAGAGATTCTACAAAACACACACACACAAACACACATTTGACTTTTAATCCCGATGGGGACTTACATTGACTTCTATTGTTTTTTTAATAAGTGTGGAGTCGTACTATCATCACACAGTTAATAAACCATGAGTGAGAATGGGTGATGCAGTACTCACAGAGAGCAGACTGACGCTGAGTAACAGACACACAAGCACATGTCTGGTTGACTGTATGTCTGTGTTCTGTCCGTCTGTCTGCTTCTGCTCCTCTTCAACCAGCAAACAGTGTGTGGACGCACATCGTTGACTACACTGACCTGAGAACGGCAAACAATATTTTACATCAGACAAAAAAGGCTGTCAATCGATAAAATTTTTGAATAGAATCATTTACATGACATGCCAATAAATCAAATTAATTACATACTGTATATCTATATTTTCTGGAGGAAAAAAAAAGCCCAAAAATGAAGATAATTCAATGACATTACATTATTGTTAGAGATACGAGCACTGAATAGGCAGGAAGGGGCTTTATAGTAGGGATGAATCTATTAGTCGACGTTATTGACAACGTCAACAATAAAAAATTGTCGACAAAATTCTTTGTTGTTGAACAGTCATTTGATCTAATTTAACGCAACATGAGATCACATTTAACTCTAATTATGACTTGCGAGAGCAGCACTGCAGTTCACGCCTGACTGAGGAGAGGAAGAATTACACAGCTCACAGTCCAGATACATGCTACACTTTCACAGCCTCAGGTGATATAGATCACAAAGTATGAGCAAAAATACAAAATAAGTAAATACAGAAGCACTCTCCTTGTGGAATAAGTGGATCCGGAGCTCTTTAAAGGAAACGCTCCCACGTTACATCTTAAATGCAGTTATATGTAATGCATTATAACTTTATTAAAGTTCAAATAATACAGAAGCGGATCATGTAAATAACTACAAACTCGGAAACTGGCATTTCTCTGTGTGGTCAGCACCTCTTCTACGAGTTGCACGAATGTCCCGATCTAAGGGGGAGAGATTGAAACTGCAACCGGCTGAGACATACTCTGTCACGGGGACACTCATCCCGAGCACGCACGCTTAATGCAACTACAGTTGAAGTCAGAAATTTACATACACTTAGACTAAACATATTAGCAAACTATAGTTATGCCAAGGCATTTAGGACATCTACTTTGTGAATTAAACAAGTAATTCCAACAACTGTTTACAGACAGATTGCTTCACTTTTAATTGACTATAATCACAATTCCGGTGGGTCAGAAGTTTACATTCACTAAGTTAACTGTGCCTTAAAACAGCTTGGAAAATTCCAGAAAATGATGTCAAGCCTTTAGACAATTAACTTCTGATAGGAGGTGTACTGAACTGGAGGTGTACCTGTGGATGTATTTTAAGGCCTACCATCAAACTCAGTGCCTCTCTGCTTGACATCATGGGAAAATCAAAAGAAATCAGCCAAGACCTCAGACATTTTTTTTTAGAACTCCACAAGTCTGGTTCGTCCTTGGGAGCAATTTCCAAACGCCTGAAGGTACCATGTTCATCTATACAAACAATAGTACGCAAGTATAAACATTTACTCAGGAAGGAGGTGCATTCTGTCACCTAGAGATGAACGTAGTTTGGAGCGAAAAGTGCAAATCAATCCCAGAACTACAGCAAAAGACCTTGTGAAGATGCTGGAGGAAACAGGTAGACAAGTATCTATATCCACATTAAAATGAGTCCTATATTGCCATAACCTGAAAGGCTGCTCAGCAAGGAAGAAGCCACTTCTCCAAAACCACCATAAAAAAGCCAGACTACAGTTTGCAAGTGCACATGGGGACAAAGATCTTACTTTCTGGAGAAATGTCCTCTGGTCTGATGAAACAAAAATTTAACTGTTTGGCCATAATGATCATCGTTATGTTTGGAGGAAAAAGGGTGAGGCTTGCAAGCTGAAGAACACCATCCCAACCGTGAAGCATGGGGGTGGCAGCATCATGTTGTGTGGGTGCTTTGCTGCAGAAGGGACTGGTGCACTTCACAAAATAGATGGCATCATGAGGAAGGAAAATTATGTGGATATATTGAACTTCAGCCAGGAAGTTAAAGCTCGGTCACAAATGGGTCTTCCAAATGGACAATGACCCCAATCATAGCTCCAAAGTTGTGGCAAAATGGCTTAAGGACAACAAAGTCAAGGTATTGGAGTGGCCATCACAAAGCCCTGACCTCAATCCGATAGAAAATTTGTGGCCAGAACTGAAAAAGCGTGTGCAAGCAAGGAGGCCTACAAACCTGACTCAATTACAGCAGTTCTGTCTGGAGGAATGGGCCAAAATTCCAGCAACTTATTATGAGAAGCTTGTGAAAGAATACCCAAAACATTTGACCCAAGTTAAACAATTTAAAGGAAATGCTACCAAATTACAACAAAGTGTATGTAAACTTCTGACCCACTGGGAATGAGATGAAAGAAATAAAAGCTGAAATATATCATTCGCTCTACAATTATCCTGACATTTCACATTCTTAAAATAGTGATCCTAACTGACCTAAGACAGGGAATGTTTTCTATGATTAAATATCAGGACTTGTGAAAAACTGAGTTTTAATTTATTTGGCTAAGGTGTATGTAAACTTCTGACTTCAACTGTAGATTATAACGTGATGGCTCACGACTTATCGAATCATAATATGTGTCACTGAGCATTTCTTAACGTGAAGAAAATGTTAATGCGCAGCTTTATTAAGACTAAGAGTTTGTGGGGGCCTGGGTAGCTCAGCGAGTAAAGATGCTGACTACCACCCCTGGGAGTCGCGAGTTCGAATCCAGGGCGTGCTGAGTGACTCCAGCCAGGTCTCCTAAGCAACCAAACTGGCCCGGTTGCTAGGGAGGGTAGAGTCACATGGAGTAACCTCCTCGTGGTCGCTATAATGTGGTTCTCACTCTCAGTGGGACGCGTGGTGAGATGTGTGTGGATGCCGCGGAGAATAGCGTGAAGCCGCCACATGCGCTGTGTCTCCACGGTAACGCGCTCAACAAGCCACGTGATAAGATGTGCGGATTGACGGTCTCAGACGCAGAGGCAACTGAGATTCGTCCTCTGCCACCCGGATTGAGGCGAGTCACAACGCCACCACGAAGACTTAGAGCACCTTGGGAATTGGGCATTCCAAATTGGGGAGAAAAAAATAAATTAAAAAAATGAGTTTTTTTTTTTTTTTTGTGAGTTAAAGATGGATTGAAGTGAACAGAAAGGTGAGAGAGGGTAGTCTTCACCCCATTATACACTGCAACAAAATATGTTTTTGATTTGTTTTGGCTTATTTTCTGAAACTCCTTTAAAACAATGTACATTTTCTTTAGTAGCTATACTGCAGAAGAAAAAAGTGTTATCTGAGAATGTTGAATATAATATTAAAAATACAAATATTTTAAAATATCTAAGAATTCGGGGCCTGGGTAGCTCAGTGGTAAAAGACCCTGGCTACCACCCCTGGAGTTTGCTAGTTTGCTAGTTCGAATCCCAGGGTGTGCTGAGTGACTCCAGCCAGGTCTCCTAAGCAACCAAATTGGCCCGGTTGCTAGGGTGGGTAGAGTCACATGGGGTAACCCCCTCGTGGTCGCTATAATGTGGTTCGTTCTTGATGGGGCGCGTGGTGAGTTGAGCGTGGATGCCGCGGTGGATGGCATGAAGTGCTCAACAAGCCACGTGATAAGATGCACAGGTTGATGGTCTCAGACGTGGAGGCAACTGGGATTCATCCTCCGCCACCCGGATTGAGGCGAATCACTACGTGACCATGAGGACTTAGAGCGCATTGGGAATTGGGCATTCCAAATTGGGGAGAAAAAGGGGAAGGAAAAAAAAAATCTAAGAATCCTTTAAAAAAAGATGCATTCACCTGAGAAGCAGCATTTAAGATATTTAGACTTGTTTTTAGAGAATAGATCTTGAATATAAGTATATTTTGTCTTTACTGCACTCACAGAAGTATAACCAAGTGAAAAAATACACAAATACAAAATACACTTATATTTAAGATACATTCTCTTAAAGCAAGTCTAAATATCTTAAATGCTGCTTCTCAGGTGAATGCATCTTTTAAGGATTTTTAGACAATTTTAAATGGAAAACGAGACAAAAACACTTGATAACAATAGGATATTTTGCAGTTCATTTCTTTACTGAATTAAACTTAAAAGTATTTTTTTCCCTTTAAATCATTGAATGTCATTTAGAGGTATTTTTAAAAGATGATTTTGTCCTCTTTATTGTTAGTAAACACATTTAATACAACCTTTTAAACCGAGGCACAAGCTGAATAATCGGTCAAGAGCTAATGATTAATTGTTGCAATAATCGCCGAATAGTCAAATAATCGTTCTAATAATAGTTTGATTAATCGATTATTAAAATAATCGTTAGTTGCAGCCCTACTTTATAGATCAAAGTATTGTTTATTTTGATTTCCATATCATTGACCGTCAGTCTATCACTGGCCTTCAGACCACAGCAATCTATTTTTGCAATTTAATTTAACAAATCGTTTATGTGGTGTCAGATGCGCTCACAGCTGCGCGTATGTAGAGAAAGACGTTAACGCGAACACGCCAGTTTCAAATCGGTGAAGGTTAATTAACACTTAAATTTCAGTCTGTTCCACGCAACACTATCATATGGCTTCAGAAGAATTTCTAGTTGTGTGGTTGGTATTACAGCTCTTTACCTGTAGTTAGAAGAACAGTTCCTTGTTAGTTTACTGTGTGGACGTCATTTGACATCGCTGAGGCTTCTATATCATTCATTCTGTCAACACTTTGACCATGTTTACATGCATTTAAGAAAACGACTTATTCCGGTGGTTTGCAGAAAGCGGCATTCTGAAACATCATGTAAACGTTAATGCAGCCTTTTAAGGGATTAAAAGCTGTTAAGAAAAGTGATTTATCACACACAGTTCTCTGTCTGAGAACTCGGCTTTTATGTGTTTAAGTTAAAACATATAGTAAGTGGCGTTTATATGTTTCTAAAGAGTGTGCATGTGCTCAAGTGTATCGGGGGGAACACCGAAGTCTGATGTAGAGTGAAACCCCACTATTGAAACGCAACGTATCTGTCGCATTACAACGTGCATGCCGCTTTCCTGTCTTCAGCAGCTTTCTCGCACTAAACAGCTTTCTGGTGTATGTGTATATGAGCTTTTATAATCGAATATTTGCGGAAGTTATTATTCCACCCCCTGCGTAACGTCATTAATGACAGCTCTTTGTTGATGAACCAATGTGGTTCAAACGATGGATGTGCGACATGGTTACTACAGTTTCGGGAAACAGTCATTACTAGGTAGATGATGCTCGTCCATCGTTATCGATGAAGACCTCGACATTTCATTAATTCGATGACTGGGCTCTGTGCGTCCGAAGATGGCTGATCAGTCCGATTCGGGTGTGGAATGTCCTCTCACAATCGGGCAGACATGTGAAGGCACTGTTGATGATGTGCGGGCAGCTCTGGACTTGCACAGCCCACACTTTCTTTCAGCCTTAGCAGTTTGCCTTGCCTCAGAGATATTACTGCCTGTGTGAATGAGGCTGCGCCATGCTGGGTGGTTCAGTGTGAGGGTTTCCCATGTGGCTTTGTTGATCTCGAGAGTCTTCAGAGAGGCCTTCAGCGTGTCCTTGAACCACTTCTTCTGTCCTCCATGGGAGCGCTTTTCCTGGGTGAGTTCTCCGTAGAAGAGTTGTTTAGGAATGCCCTCGTCTGACATTCTCGCAATATGTCTGGCCTCTCATCAGCAGTGTGTAAACTGACAGCAGACTGGCTCTGGTAAGGACTTCAGTATCATGCACTTTGTCCTGCCATCTGATTTCTAGAAGCTTTCACAGACAGAACATGTGGAAGTGATTGAGCCGTCCTGCATGACTCTGGTAGAGTCCAAGTCTCGCAGGCATACAGCAGGGTTGGAAGCATCACTGCTTGGTAGACCTTCAGCTTCGCTGATAGGCTGATCCGTTGACATTCCCAGATGTTGGAGCGCAATTGGCCGAAGGCAGAGCTGGCTTTAGCAATTCTTAAGTTTTACTTCAGCATCGATTGACACTGCTCAGGAAAGGGTACTGCTCAGGTACGTGAAGTGATCCACTGCCTGAAGTCTCTGTCCATTTACAGTGATGGACTGTTCTGAGTACGGAGCGTGGGGAGCTGGCTGGTGCATGACCTCAGTCTTCTTGATGTTAATGGTGAGACCGAAGTTGTTGCATGCAGATGAAAACTTGTCCATACTGACTTGCATTTCTGGCTCTGTACTAGCATTCAGAGCACAATCATCGGCAAAGAGAAAGTCTTGCAGCATTTTCCTTCACCTTGGTGATGGCACACAGTCGCCTCAGATTGAATAGTTTCCCGTCAGTTCTGTACTTCAGGCCTACTCCTTCAGTGCAGTGCTGAAAGGCATCAACCAGAGTGGCAGAGAATATCATGCTGAACAGAGTGGGTGCTAAAACACACCCCTGCTTGACACCGTTGGTGACTGGGATGGCCTCAGATGTTTCACTGTCATCCAGGACATAAGCCATCATACTGTCATGAAATTGATGTACCATTTGTATGAATCTGTCTGGACAGCCCAATTTCGACATGTTCCTCCACAGGCCCTGAGTCAAACATTTTCGTGAGGTCCACAAACGTTGTGTAGAGTTCACGATTCTGCTCTTGACATTTCTCCTCTAGCTGGCACACAGCAAAGTTCATGTTAATGGTCCCACATCCCTTGCGGAAGCCACACTGTGATTCTGGCAGTAAGCCTTGCTCCAGGTGAGTGATCAGCAGAACCCGTGCAAGAGCTTACCCCACTGTCAAGGGCAGCGAGATTCCACGGTGATTGTTGCATACCTGGCGATTGCCCTTCCTCTTATAGAGGTGTAAGATGGACGCGTCTTTAAATTTAAACAGCTCAGTGAGTTTCCATAGCAGCATGAGACCACTGACTTTGTACACCTCTGCTGGTATGGCATCTGACCCTGGGGCTTTACCACTTGACAGCTGGTTGATGACTTTCTTCACTTTGTCCTCTTCTGGTGGAGCATCCATGGAGTCACTGACTGCAACCTGGGGCATCTTGTTGATGGCCTCCTCAATGATAACTGAGGGGAAGTTGAGAACTGTTTCAAAATGTTCAGACCATCTCTGGAAAATCTGTGTCTTCTCTGTAAGGAGGATAGTGCAATCTGAATTCAAGAGGGGAGAGCTCCCAGAAGACTGTGGACCATAGAGTGTTTTGAGGGCTTCATATAGCTGCTTATATTAGTTCCTGTCCGCATACGCCTATATTTCATCTGCTTTGGTGCTCAGCCACGAGTCCTGCATTTTGCGCAGTCGGTTCTGTACTGTTCTGAGAGCGCTGATGAAGACGGCCTTCTTTGCCACTGGATTTCTGCATCATTTTTGTCAAACCAGTCTTGCCGCCTGCGTGTGGAGGGCCCCAATACCTTCGATGCAACTGTATGGACAGTGTTGCGGAATCGCTCCCAGTCTTTCTCAGCGTCATCCTCAGACGAAGATCAGCAAGCTCATTCTCTAGGTCTTCCGCTAGATTTACAGTGATGCAGCTGTTCTTCAGCTTCAACACATTGATCCTTTTGAGGGCCTTACAGCCTTGTGGTTGTCTCTTCAGCATGATACAGAGCTCTATTTTGAATAATATGAGCTTGTGATCCATCCAACAATCAGAGCCACACAGCCTTCGTCACCCTGACATCTTGTCTATCCCATAGTCGATGAAATGCCAGTGCTTGGAGCAGGGATGCATCCATGAAGTCCTGTTACAAGTTGGGAGGCGGAAGACCATGTTTGTGATCAGAAGTTCATGTGCTGCACAGGTTTTCAGGAGTAACCAGCCATTGCTGTTACACTTTCCTACTCTATTTTTCCCTATGACTCCTTCTCAGGCTGTGGCATCAAATCCGGCTCTTGTGTTAAAGTCGCCAAGTAGGATCAGCTTGTCTGTGCGGTGCACTGATGATAGCAGGGCATCTAGTTCTTCGTAGAATTTATCCTTCACATCCACTGGGTTGGTCATTGTGGGAGCGTATGTGCTGATCAGAGTAGCTTGTCTTCCTTTTTGAAGCGGGAGCTGCATTGTCATGAGACGGTCATTCACACCCTTGGGTTGGCTGACAAGTTTCTGAACAAGATGATTCTTGATGGTGAAGCCAACTCCAGATTTACGATGCTCATCACTGCTGTGGCCACTCCAGAAGAATGTATATCCTCCGCCTCATTAGCGAGGCGAGTCTCGCTAAGGGCTGCAATGTCAATGTTGTAGCGTGTGAGCACTCTGGAGACAAGTACTGCTGAATAGGGCTGCTCAGTCGCTCTGGAAGACACAAAGCTCCATTGCTTTTCGGTCAGTGAGGAACAACCATTATGCCTGAGCCACCTGTGTGCAGGTCCATGGCTACAGCTCCCAGTGTATCCACACCTGTTGCTTCATCGCTCATCCAGTGCCACAGGACTTGATATGATGTCGAGAATTGCACGTAAATTGGATTAAAGTGAAGGAGAGTTGCGCAATATCAGCCTCACTCTCTCTTCCCATTTTCTATCTGTATACAATGGCAGGAGAAGAGTAGAGACAGCTGGAGATAGGGCAGGGCGCAGTGTTTGACTACGCGTCTTGTCATGCTCTGAGCGTTCCACAACGCTTGCTGTCACCTCCTTCCTGACTGTTGAACCAGTAAGGTTTCCTCCGCTCAGTCAGCCGGATCCAGTCTTCGCACGCAATGGGTACACAGGCCCTAACTCACCAATGGTCTCAGACTCGTCGGCTACCCTCACCTGGTTTAGCCCACTAGTCGAGACGGTTTCCGAGGTCTGGCCACTGTTGCATGCTGACAGCTACTTGGAGCCACAGGTGAGAGCTGGGTGTCAAGTGGAAACCAATGTGGGTGAGTTTCTCTTAGGAGTATGACTGCTCCCCCATCAGAGGTATAACCCCTCACTGACAACCACAAACCCTGACTAGCTAGTTAATTTCTCCAACGATGCATCTTACTATGGTGGTTAACCAGTGAGTTACGTCATTGTATGGGAAAATCACAAGGATGGGTAAATCACTGTTGTTTATTATTTTAAAAAATGCTTTTATAGATAAATATATAGATTATATATAAATTCTTATAATTATACGTTTTTATTAAAAATAACTGTACATTGTAAAAATGTCCCTAATGAGATATAAGACGTTCTGAGATTTAAATGCAGATTTGGTTTTCTGAGCCGTCAAGCACCCCTGCAGAAAGAAAACTTCATGTCTCATAGGTCACTGTCAGTGGCTGACAACATGTGTAATGTTTTCATGTCCAGGGGTTGCTCCTGCAGCAGTCTCACTTTTAATTTACTCTCATTATTTTTTTGGGATGTTTTGAAAGTATATAGGCATAATTAAAATGTTTTATATATTTATGTAATACGAAGTATACACAAAATAACAGAACAATGTAGGGCTATTGACAAAAAGTTCATTCATTCAGATCATTTTTCAGTGAAGACTATAACTTTCCATTCAGTTT
Organism: Myxocyprinus asiaticus; assembly: GCF_019703515.2. Lineage (NCBI taxonomy): Eukaryota > Metazoa > Chordata > Actinopteri > Cypriniformes > Catostomidae > Myxocyprinus > Myxocyprinus asiaticus. Next base: position 3,997,181 of record NC_059354.1, on the reverse strand, counting down.
TCATTGTATTTTCTTTTCATGAAAAACTGATTTAGTACAATGTTCAATGACAATTTTGCACACAACATGTTGTCTTTATAATCTCATGTTTGCTATTTTTCTCATAAAGTCTAAATGGGTCTTTTATCCATTAAATATTTGATCCTTTGCTTTAAAATGTTTGAAAACCTTTAATTTAGTAACAGGCTGCTCCTGCCATGGTCTACAATATTCACACATCCATCCTTCCAAATGCTATCAGGAGTATAACTCTGACTAATTTCTTGTTCCATGTACGTAATAATATCTGAATGTTCCTCCTATGATCAATCAAGTCATTTCTTATATCTCGAGTCAGTTTGTACCTGCTTGTATGGATGTTTCCTCTCTGGGGCTGGTGATCATGTCAGGCATGGGCTGCACAAGATCACACTCACACATCTGACACTCTAAACACATACACACACACACACACATTAATCAACCTCTCTCAAAACATTCACAATCAATATCTTTCAATTCCAGACAGAGCCAGAGAAATACATAAAGTGTCACCTGCACTGATGCTGCCTGCGGTGGAGGGCTGCTCAACAGTAGTCTGTCTGTTTGTGTCATAGGACGGTCTCAGATCCTCCTCACTGCCAGATAATGATCTGTGTTTAAGTGTGTGATAGTCCCGTGTGCCTCTGCTGAGTAAAGTGAGAGAGACCCCGCACACCACGATACTCACAAACAACACCACACATGTGCACATCACCTGCAACACACAACAAACACATTCACAAAGCACAGCATCAGTGATTCAGGACCTTTACAGAACTTTACAAAATTACTGACAGTAAACTTATGGTTCATCTATTTTTAGACCCAGTTAATGTTTTATATGTTATAGTACAGATTTAAAGGAATAGTTCACCCAAAAATGATAACTCTCTCATAATTTACACACAATGTCACTGCAGAACACAAAGATATTTCATTGATGTATTATATAAATGTTTATATCCATTCAATACAATCAATGGGATCCAACACTTTCAAGCTCAAAAAAAAGACAAAGGCAGCACAAATGTAATCAATAAGGCTCCAGTGGTTTAATCCATGTCTTCTGAAGTGATAACATCGGTTGTGTGTGACAGCAGCCTAGAGGTAGACCAATATCTCAGTTTTACCAATTAATCGGTGCCGATAGTTTAAATCTGGTGAATGTAGGCTATAAAAACCTTCATTTGGTAAATACTTAAACATAGAGCATTTTAACAGTGCCAAGTCTTTGTCACTCCAAAATAACAGTCCCAAAATAAGTGAATTCTGAGCATGTTTATAGTTAAAAGTCCTGAATTATGCATCAAATCTTAATTTTTTCTGGTCATTATTGGGATTTTGGTTGCACAGTAAACTGCTTCTGGGATTTTGTTCATTTTGGACAATTGCAGTCTATGTCTGTGCCCGTCATAGTAAGGAAAGAATACGTTTTTTTTACATTCTATAAATTAACTTTAAAAACTACAACAACACATCCTATGTGAACACCCCTGAAGACATGCATCTGATCCATGTGCGGTGGATATGACTCTAAATCAACCTAATTAAACCAGGCTTCCCCAAGACCCCCTATTCACTCAGACTGGAAAATTTTGAAAATGTAGTTTTGCGTATCCCAAGACATAACATGTATTCAACATTATACATGGCATGCAGCAGTGTCTGTTACTAGAGCAAGCAGATATTGACTACAGTTACAAAACAACAGTGCTGACAGTCAGTCCTAAAGATCAGATTTAAAAAAGCAAATCAGAATTGAGTGCAGTGTAAATAAAGCTTTTGCTTCTTTTTTTGTCCTGTACCTGTGTCCATCCGTAAAAGAATGCAGAGTCGATAGTGTCTGGCATTCTTTCCCCTGACAGGAGAAGGACACTCAAGGCCAGCACAGGAATACTGCAGGAGAGAGAGAGAGAGAGAGAGAGAGAGAGAGAGAGAAAAAACACCAGACACTCCTCTCTTTAAGTTAAAAAGATCCTAAATCTGTTACTGTATTGCAGAAGGAGCAGTATCAATCAACATGCATTATTCAGCAGGGTTAGTTCACCCAAAAATGAAAATTCATCTTTTACTCACCCTCATGCCATTCCGGATGTGTATGACTTACTTTCTTCTGCACAACACAAACAAATATTTTTAGAAGAATATTTCAGCTCAGTAGGTCCATACAATGCAAGTGAATGGTGGCCAGAACTTTGTAGCTCCAAAAATCACATAAAGACATCATAAAAGTAATCCATACAGTAGTTAAATCCATGTTTTCTGAAGTGATATGATAGGAGTGGGTGAGAAACAGATCCAGATTGTTCGCTAAAAACAAAAGAAGAATGTGGAAGAAAAAGTGAAAGTGGAGATGTAGAGTAAAAAATGACTTGAATATCTATTTCTCACACACACACACCTATTTTATCACTTCTGAAGACGGATTTAAACACTGGAATCTAATAGATTACTTTTATGCTGCCTTATGTACTTTTTGGAACTTCAAAGTTTTGGACCCTGTAGACTTGCATTGTATGGACCAAAAGAGCTGAGATATTCTTCTAAAAATCTTCATTTGTGTTCTGCAGAACAAAGAAAGTAATACACTGGGATGGCATGAGGGTGAGTAAATGATGAGAATTTTCATTTTTGGGTGACCTATCCCTTTAACACACTATGATTGTGACACTCACCCCCAGCCAGTAATCAGAATGAGCCCTGACCTGACCTTCACCTCTTCATTCCTTCTCAGCAGGAGCAGAGACAGAGCGATCAGACCTTCACAACACAATATACAGACAATCATTGGTCACATTTTGAAACTTGCTTTTTTCTTGAGACATTTTCTTTAGTAGAAATTCCTGTACCCAAGAAAAGTTTTGCTTCAATCGCTGATATTTTTTGAGTGTGATTTAAAAAGGGGCTATTATACATTTATTATGTTATCAAACAATGGTTGATGGGTGGAGTAATTTTTTATTTATTTATTTATTGCAATTCCATTTGGTGAAGCCAGTGGTGCAGAAATGACAAACTTGAGCTTTACATCTGAGTTTGTGTTAGTGATGTTCTGTGGGACAGGTAGTGTTTAGTGTTTTTAATGCTGTGTAGAGCCAGGTAGTGTTCAGTGGTTGTGACATCATGATGTGGGACAGGTGATGTTTAGTGATTTTGTAAGGGCACGCTCTGATGACTCACCAGGCCAAATATATGTGCTGTAGAGTGAGCCATACAGTAGGGTAAAGGTCAAAACCTGACCCAAGAAGTTGTCCTGCTCTGCCACAAAGTTCCACACTATCATTCCCACACAGGCCAATAACTGCAAACACAGCAACACAGAGACTGTGTAGTGGGACAAATATCACTGCATTTTCATTTCCATTTTGAAATTTAAAAAAAAAAAAAAAAAAAAAAAAAAAAAGAAATCTTGTTTCCAATAATGTTTTACAGTGAAAGTCTATGTCAACTGTGTTTGATATAATGGTAAATGATTTTCAATTACCAAATTAGCAATTTAGCATGATTACTCAAGGATTAGCTATTCTCCGCAGCATCCAAGCACAACTCACCACGCGCCCCACCGAGAGCGAGAACCACACATTATAGCGACCACGAGGAGGTTACCCCATGTGACTCTACCCTCCCTAGCAACCGGGCCCATTTGGTTGCTTAGGAGATCTGGCTGGAGTCACTCAGCGCACCCTGGATTCGAACTCGCGACTCCAGGGATGGTAGTCGGCGTCAATACTCGCTGAGCTACCCAGGCCCCCCTTGAAAATCCATTTGTAATAGATATGTATGTGATGGTCTCTAAAGACCCGAGCATGTAATATTTTTTGGCGAATCACCCATGCACTTAAGGTTTAATGGACAAGCAAAATGTCCCAAACCCCGATAGGTTCTCTGTAAACTCACCTGTGCCACAAACAAGTTTATAGTGAAAATATGTGGAATTCGGAAAAACTTCCTGCTCAGTAGCATGACTGCAACACTCCACACCTGCAGAGACAGGAAGAACAACATAGCATTTCAGAGACTGTTTCAAACACCATTGTTATTATCATCAGCAAAAATGAAAAATAAATGTAAGCTTGTTAGTAACTGAAATAAAAATAAAAACTTAACATACCAAAATAAATGACTTTTATTTCAGTCATGAAACTCAACATGGTACAACCTTACACATCCTTTGAACATGTAATCTTGACATGCCAATCAACTAGTTGTGTACTTAATGGTCTAATCAACTAGCATACTCTATGTCTAGAATTTAATTTGCCTCCGTTGTCTGCTGGTAAGCTGGTCTCAACACAGAACACTACAAGAGTTTTCTCAGTGAAACCCTCCTCCTCCCCAGCACCACTAACCAATATCTGCTCCACGGGGTTTGTGTGTATAATTGTGTTCAACACAGCATGACTGTATGTTCCAGCAAATCTTCCTACTTGCTCTGCAGTAGCAGCGGCGTAAGCATATCTAGTCCGCCAATACTAACTTGTCATATCCATTATAATTCTATAAAATGTATTCAGAGTGTTGCCTTGACTCAACTAAAATACCATAAAAATGACCATGAATTATTTTTAGTTTTAGTTTTAGATAGTGTATTATAAACTTTGAAATCTTTACAAACCTCCATCATTAAACATGAGTTATTACGATCAATCAGTTTTCAAAGTCAAATTATGTAAATGTCTTCAGGTGATAGTTCACCCCAAAATGAAAATTCTCTCATCATTTACTCACCCTCATGCCATCCCAGATGTGTATGACTTTCTTTAGCAGAACACAAAGATTTTTAGAAGAATATTTCAGCTCTGTAGGTTCATACAATGCAAGTGAATGGTGACCAGAACTCAGAAGGTCCACAAAGGACATAAAAACAGCCTAAAAAGTAATCTATATGACTCAAGTGGTTTATTCCATATATTCTGAACGATATGATCAGCGTCGGTGAGAAACGGAACAACATACAAGTCCTTTTTTACTATAAATCTCCACTTTCACTTCTACATTATGGTGTGGAAGTGAATTTCACTTTCAAATTCAGCCACCTACTGGTTGGGGCTGGTCAAAGGTGGAGATTGATAGTAAAAAAAAAAAGGACTTAAATATTGATCTGTTTCTCACCCACAGCTATCATATCACTTCAGACCTTCTGAATTCTGGTCACCATTCACTTGCATTGTATGGACCTACAGAGCCGAAATATTCTCATAAAAATCTTCAATTGTGTTCTGCTGAAGAAAGTAAGTCAAACACATCTAGGATGACATGAGGGTGAGTAAATGATGAGAGAAGATCAGACTGGGTCTCGAGACCATATTTTTATAGCCTTGGTCTTGCCATGGACACGAAAAAGTGTGGAATCGGACTTTTACCCAAGACCAGTCGAGCCTCTTCAAAAAGTATATCACGAGAGCTTCAACTTATCTGAAAAACATTTTTTTTTTAATTAACATTTTTGGATTCATATTCATATTAAACAAATAAAAGCAAAACATATACAAACAGAATCAATACTTTACCACCCCCACCCCCCACAATCCCCAAACCCACCCACAAGAACACTCCAGTGGTCCCACATGATTATAGATACACATAAACAAATGAAAAAAATAAAAAATAAATAAAAAAATTGAAATAAAATAATCACACACATAACTACACCTCTCTCTCCACTGTCCCTCCCCGAGAGCCTTTCAAAAATGCCAGATATTTGTCCCACTTTCCCACAAGCCCAAATTTCCCAATCCTCTAGATAACCCTTCTTCAAAAGCTGCCACCCTCCCCATCTCCGCACACCACTCCGGAAATGATGGTGCTCCATCCGACTTCCAACCCCTTAAAATAACTTGTCTGCCAATCATAACACTAGTCAGAACCCAATTTTTTATATATCTGTCCCCCAAATTTATGATGCCTCATCGCCCAAAATACAAAGTCTGGGGCAAAGTAAAATTTAAGTGCCCAAAACATCACACAAAAAACTCTGAACCTTCAACCAAAAATCTTGAATCTTAACACACCCCCAAAAGACATGAGTTGTGTCTCCAACTTCTGATTGGCAACGCCAGCAGGTGGGTGTGTCTTTAAGACCAAGCCTATATAATCTAGAGGGGGTCCAATAAAATCTATGTAAAATCTTAAATTACATAAGGCGCACCCTTATGTAATTGACATTTTTTAGAATCCTTGTCCACGCTCCTTCCTCCAATACCAAGTTCAAATCTTTCTCCCATAATCTCTTGATAGAAGTTAAAGCTCCGTCCCCCAGACTCTGAATTAGCAGGGGGTAATTCACTGATGCCTCATGCCCTTTTCCAAAAGCAGTAATCACCTCTCCCAGAGTATCTGCCACTTTAGCGGGTGTATGCTACTCCCAGAAACAATACAGAGCAGGTGGCGCAGCTGTAAATACCTATAAAACTGAGATCTGGGAATCCCAAAATGATGAACCAAATTCTCAAAAGATCTCAACACTCCACTCTCATATAGATCACAGAGTGTAGTAACCCCCCTCACAATCCACACTGACCAACAGAAAGGGGACTTATTAATATGTAATTTAGGGTTCAGCCGTATGCTTGAGGCAACATTTAAATAAATGTCAGAATTAAACAATCTGGACACTTTTGTCCAAACCATGTGCAAATGCGAGATAACGGGGTGTAACTTCTCTGGTTAGATTGATAGAAAGGCTCTGCAATAGCGAAATAGGAGCAAGGACTTTCTGTTCAATACAAAACCAGGGAGGGGCTCTCTCAGGTGGAAGCGACCAATGAACCAAATGTCTGAGACCGAATGCATAATAATAAAACACAATCTTGGGTAGGCCTAGCCCACCTTTGTCAATCGGCTTATGTAACTTGTTGAAATGTAATCTGGGATGTTTACCATTCCAAATAAAGGACTTCGCTATGCTATCAAATTGCTTGAAATAAGAGAGGGGCATCTTACAAGGAGAGCTTGTAGCAGGTAGTTGAATTTTGGAATACAATTAATTTTAATAGCATTAACATTCCCAATCATAGATAAATGTAATGAAGCCCACATCGCTCGAAAACCTTTTTATTAAGGGGTCAAAATTAACTAAATCACACAAATTAGCTGGGAATAAAATACCCAAATACTTACTGCCTTGTTTGGGCCACTGGATTGTGCCCGGCTGAAAATCAGTTACTGGGCAGTACGCTGTCAGAGCCAAAGCTTTGGATTTAGACCAACTGACTCTTTAACCTGAGAATTTAGAGAAGGAATTTATAATCCTGTGGAGACAAGGCATAGATCTAATGGGCTCAGAGACGAATAATAAAATATCATCTGCATAAAGCAAAAGTTTATGCACCACACCTCCCGCCATCACCCCTGGAAAATCATCCTCCTTTCTTATCGTGGCTGCTACTGGTTCCAGGGCAAGACAGAACAATAATGGGAAAAGTATCCAGAGTAAAATAATCTGAAATTAATCCATTTGTTTGTACCGCCGCTACCGGGTGTCTATAAAGTAACTTAATCCATTCAATAAAAGTATTCCCGAACCCGTACATTTCCAAAATCTAAAAAGATAATCCCATTCTACAATATTAAATGCCTTTTCGGCATCAAGTGAGATGGCAGCGACCAGAGTCTGATCATTCGCCACCGACCACGATATTGATGAAACGCTCAGAAGAGCTACGGCCTGAATAAACCCCACCTGATCTATAGTATAAGAGATGTCATAACTTTACTTAATCGGTTAGCCAGAATTTTTGAAAAAATGTTAACGTCTAGCTGGATCAGGGAAATTGGACGGTAACTCTTACACTCGCTTAGATCTTTGTCCTTTTTAAGAATCAGGCTGTTCCAGGTTTGTGTCATGGTTGGCGGAAGCTTTGCATTCTTTAATGATTCTGTATAAACTTCTAACAAAAGTGGAGCCAGTTCTGTAGCATAAGATCTAAAAAATTCAGCGGCAAAACCATCTAGCCCCAGACCCTTGCCAGTAGACAGGGCCTTAATTACCTCGTCAAGCTCCTCCAAGGTTATCTCAGGATCAAGAGATTTTTTTTGCTCAGTTGTCAGTTTAGGAATATCTAATGGTTCCACAAAGTTTCTAAAATCATCAGTAGACGAAGACGTGGAACTATAAAGATCAAGATAGAGTTCTTTAAAGGCATTATTAATATCAATGGCCAAGGTAAATATTTCACCACCAGCAGATTTCACTGAGGGAATGGTAAAAAAAGATTCTCTCTGCTTTATATATCTAGATAAAAGCTTCCCTGCTTTGTCCCGACTCAAAATATTGAGTCTTGCCAAAATAACCAAAACTCCATCTTCCGTGACAAAATAGTATTAAATATGTATTTCAATCGGGTTGTAACAAGGACGGACACCGGGAACTGGATTCTTCAAACACAGGTAGGGAACTTTTAATTGACCACTTCTCTGGTTTACAGCTTCACAATAACACATCAGCTTCACATTAACTCATCAGCTTTACACTACCACATCAGCTTCACAGTAAGGCTCTCAACCCAATCTCTCTCTCTTGATCTGGTGCTGACATGGTCCTTTAATGCCGCTCTCCCCTATCTCACTACAATTAGAGACAGGTGTTAGTCATAATTTGGCTCAGGTGTATGCACCCTTACCGCTCGCTCTCTCCCGATGGACGCTCAACCATGCCCCCGCTGCCACATATCCCCACCGCCCGAATCATACCACTCCCCCCCATTTCTGGACAGGAAGTCGGCGACAGCCATCTACGCTCCCGGTCTGTGGACCACCTTGAATTTAAAAGGGCTGGAGTGCCAGATACCACCGGGTGATCTACACGTTGGTATCCTTCATGCGGTGGAGCCACTGGAGTGGCGCGTGATCTGAGCAGAGAGAAAAGGCCCGCCCCAGCAGGTAGTAACAGAGAGTGAGGACGGCCCACTTGATGGCCAGACACTCCCTACTCACTACATTGTTTCCTTCAAGGAGAGCTTGCGGCTGATGTACAGCACCGGGCGCTCCTCCACCACCTGCGAGAGTACGGCCTCCAATCCTCTGTCTGAAGTGTCCATCTGTAATACAAAAGGGAGAGAGAAATTAGGCGCTGCTCTAATGGCCCGAAGAGGTCCATTCCAATTCTCTCGAAGGGGACCTCGATCAGCGGAAGGGGGCACAATGGCGCTTTTGGGGGGGCCAGTGGATTCACCACCTGGCATTCGCGGCATGCCACACACCACCTGTGGACATCGCCGCCAATGCCCGGCCAATGAAAATGGGCTAATATGCGGTTCAGTGTTTTTCTTTCCCCTAGATGACCCGCCATGGGATTATAATGAGCCGCCTGGAACACCATTTACCGACGGCTCAACGGTATTAAGAGCTGGGTTGTATCTTCCTTTGAGCGTCCTGCATCACTCTATAAAACCGCTCATTTATAATTGCAAAATAAGGATAAGAAAGTGCGACATTCGGCCGGAATTGTTGACCATCGATCACTCTCACTTGGTCAAAGGCATGCTTGAGGGTTTCGTCTCGCGACTGCTCCAAAGGGAAATCCCCTTCGGGAAATCCTGAGGATGAGAGGGGCTGCAGCGCTATCATCCTGATGTGGAGCGATCGAAGACAGCCCCAGCTCCGCCTCCCCTGCCAGAGTGTCACACATTTCACATCCATCGCTTTTGTGCAGGACCCATCAGCACATATTCCCTTTAATACATTTCTGAATTCAGGCCAATTAGTCCCCAAAATCAGTGGATGGGTGAGGCGGGAACTAACCGCAGCCTCCACTCTATGCTTTGTTCCCCAAAATTTAATAACAAGGGTCACCACAGGGTAGTTGTGAATATCCCCATGTACACATTTCACCCTCACCCTTTTAGTTGTGCCCAAAGCCTCATGTTGAACCAAGCATTGGTGGATAGTGGTCTGGTTACAACCTGTGTCCATCAAGGCTTGCTGTGTACTCCCCTTGATTCTTACCAGTATCCTGTACCCTACAGCCCGATCGGGGCAGCCTGTGGTGTGTCGGGGATCCGGACTACAGTTCCCAGCTCCATCACAGGACACTGATCCCGGAAGTGTTCCGGATTCCCGCAACGCCAGCAGGCCAGCCCAGGCGCTGCACTCGTACTTGTGGGGGCGGGTACACCCACCTGAGGGGGAGAGCAAGTAGACCCTGAAGTCGCTGGGAAAGGGATTAACCAGCGCAAGCGAGGAGCCGGCTTCGGCGGTGGGTTTCCTGCCTCCGGGGTGCAGGAACAGGGCCTGGAGAGAGGATAGAGTGAGAGGGGAGTGGAAAGAGACGAGAGACACCGCCATATGGTCCTCCGCCAGCTGGGCCGTTTCCTCCAGCGACGCCCCACGATGGCACTCCGCCGTCCCTTCTGGAAGCCGGCGGATCAGCTGCTCCAGCACCATTTGGTTGACCACTCTCTCGACGTCACGGTCCCCCGCCCGCAGCCATTTCCGGCTGTCATCACAGAGCCGCTGAGAAAAGGCAAACGGATGACCGGCCTCTTCCATCTCCGTCGAGTGGAACAGTTGACGGTATTGCTCTGGGCTTCGGCCGACCCGCTGCAGGATGGTCTTCTTCAGGTCGCCGTAGACCAGGAGATTAGCTGCCAGCAGTTGTTGTGCTGCAAGCTGGGCTTCCCTGGACACCAGAGGGATGAGCCGGGCCGCCCACTGAGCATGCAGCCAGCCCCAGATTTCAGCGGTACGCTTGAACATGTTCAGGAAGGTTTCAGGGTCATCTCCACCCCACCCCCCCATCTTCAACAGCATGGGCGGGGGCAGGGGGCTGCTGCCCGGGGTCGCTGTCGGGGCTTTCTCTGTGTGAGGAGGCTCCAAATGACCTGCCGGTCCTCTACCTGAACTCCAAGGACCTCATGGAAGCGCCGTTCTTGATCCTGGCGGAGTTCAAGAAGAGACTGTTGGTGGGTGTGATGTAGGTTGGCGAGGGACTTGATGATGTCGGACAGCGGGAAGAACTCCATGGGGCATGCAGTCTTCAAATCAGATCCCGGGTTTCGGCACCAGTGTAACAAGGAAGGACAATGGGATCTGGATTCTTCAAACACAGGTAGGGAACTTTTAATTTACCACTTCTCTGGTTTACAGCTTTACACTACCACATCAGCTTCACAGAAAGGCTCTCGACCCAGTCTCTCTCTCTCGATCTGGAGCTAACATGGTCCTTTTATGCCGCTCTCCCCAATCTCACTACAATTAGAGACAGGTGTTAGTCATAATTTGGCTCAGGTGCATGCACCCTTACCGCTCTCTCTCTCCCGACGGACGCTCGACCATGCCCCCGCTGCCACACAGGTCAATTCTCCGAGGCCATCAGATGACATTCTGCGCTTCAGTTCTGTCTCGGTACTTTTAATATTCCCTTCCAACTCCACGAGTTCTCGTGCTTTGGATTTTTTGATGAATGATGCATACTGTATGATCCGACCCCTAACAACCACCTTAAGTGCCTCCCAAGCCACGCCTACAGAGGATACTGAGGACCAGTTGATCTCCATATAAACATTGATTTCAGCCTTTAACATTTGTTGGAAATCAGGATTTTGCAAAAGGGATGCATTAAAGCGCCAACTATATGATTTATTTTTCTCCATATGTGGCAACATCGCTAAACTCACCAGGGCGTGATCTGAGCCTAAGATGTTTCCAATTAAGCAACCAACAACAGATGAAATGAGGGAATTAGATATAAAAAAAACCCCTCTATTCTAGAATAAATCGTATAGACTGATGGAAAAAAAAAAAAATTATAGTCCCTACCGGATGAGCTCAAAAGTCTCCAAATATCTGTAAGACCAAGATTTCTACACATACTGTGAAGTGTCAGTGTTACTCTAGGGGGCTTGCACACTTTTGCTTCACTATGATCAAGGACTGAATCCATCAAAAGATTAAAGTCTCCTCCCAATATTATATCATGAGTGGTGCCAGCAGCTTGCAACATCCCTTCAAGATCTATAAAAAAAAAGCCCTGATCATCAGCGTTAGGTGTGTAAATATTAGCCAAAAATCAACCTTTGCCCCTGAGTTTCTACTAAAACAATAATGACTCTTCCTAATTTATCTTTAATCTGTTTGAGACATTTTAATTGTAGATGCTTATTTATCAATGTAATGACTCCCCTGCTCTTACTTGAGCCAGCACTAAAGAAAACATGTCCACCCCATATCTTCCCAAAATGTTCAGCTTCCTGCAGGGAAAGATGCGTTTCTTGAAGAAACTCTATATCATATTTCTTATGTTTAAGAAAAGAAATAACCTTCCTTCTTTTTATGGGGTGCCCCAGCCCATTCACATTCCATGTGGAGAGAGATAATCCACTCATATTAACATTTGACATTGACATATTAGAAAAAATAGACTGTGTGTCAAAAATAAAATTATAAAGACTATTAGTGCAATAGTCAAACCCCGAACTTCCCCCCGAACCAAACAAACAGAAAAAAGAAAAACGTGTGCATTAACCCTGCACATAACAGTGCCAACCAGTGTCCATCATTCTAAACTCAAAAAGTCAAGGTACGATTATGAGAGTCCCCGCGACATCTTTGCCATCGGATTGCTCAAGTCCGGTGCTTCCATACAAATTTTGTGAGACAGAATTACATAACAGAAAATAATCTATAAAACAAACTCCAGCCAATAGGCAGAATAAACACAATGAATGTGTAGATTCATTCACAAAACTGTATCACGCGAAAGTGCTCGAGATTAAAGCGGATTGTTTCCTCCGTGTAATGTGTATCCATCAAAGATGAGATCCCGTACTCTCATTGAATATCCTTTCTGTTCTTTACAGTCAGATAAAAAAGTGAAACGAAAAATTAATTTTAATCTCACGCAGCATGGATGCGCTTAAGAAATTTTTGTTGATGTTTGCTGAACCGGAACCATGTGAAATGCACGTTGAAACTCTTAAAGTGACAATACCTTTTTAGCATTTCTTATACAAAAGAATGTAAACTCAATGTTTTTACTTGTAAATTGTACACATTATTTCAAACAGTGATATCTCATATCATTATTACATATACACCATTTCATGATATAATAATTAATATTAATAGAATGTAGAATGTGTGTGTTTTTACGAAGTACAATTTAGATCATAATAATGACGACACAAATTTCAGGACAGGTTTTGTTCAGTTCTATTGCTTGTTCTGCAGAATTTAGCCAGGCTGATTTAAGCTGTGAGCATTTATATTGTGTATTAAAAAACTTTATTTTGATGAGAAAATATGAGCATTTTGCTTATACATTTTTTCAGAAAATATATATATATTTTTTTATATTTTTTCATTTAAATGTGATTATATCGAATCGAGATTATATCGAATCGTGAACCTCATATCGTATATCGAACCAAATACAAATTAGATAACCATATCGTCCCATCCCTACCAAAGACACTACAGAACATGTTACAGATCCCTCCCTTTAAGGGTGGCACCTGACACCCAAAATAAGAACCAAAAAATATCTGGGGAATCAGGAGTGTGCCTGGACCAGGGCGAAGCTGGTAAAGGGCCCAGAGACCAAGGTGGACAGGAAAGCAGGGCGTAGCAGGCGGACCACGAGACTACGGCGGAGCAAGCGGAGGGTCTCAAGACCAAGATGAAGCAGGCAGAGGGCCCAGAGACTCCGAGGGCAGAGCCGCAGGAGGGGGAGACTCAGAGGGCTGAGCTGCTGGGGACGCAGAGGGTTCAGTGGTCAAGGCAGCTGGGGACACCAGAGTTCGAGGCAGCTGGGGACGCAAAAGGCTCAGTAGTCGAGGCATCTAGGGACACAGAGGTCAAGGCAGCTGGGGACATAGAGAGCTCAGTAGTCAAGGCTGTTAAGGAAGTAGAGAGCTCAGTGGTCAAGAAGCTGGGGACGCAGAGGTCAAGGCAGCTTGGGGCTCAGAGAAATCTCCGGGACCACCGGAGATGGGGGCTTTTCCTCCTCTTCGAGCCCACCATCTCCAGCGAGAGAGCGTACTGGTGTACCCCACTGTGTATGAGGAGAGAGTGAGTCTCAAAGCGTAATCGATAAATTCCACCAAAGAGAGTTCACACCTAATTCAGAGGGTGAAACCACCAGGACCACCAAAGCTGGGACCACCGAGGTTAAGACCACTGAAACCACCGAGGTAGGTACCCCTGAAGCTGGGACCTCCAAAGAAAGGAACAGATGAGCCTTGGTCATGGGCCGAATGCCATTCAAGGGGGGCTATGGGACTTTCCTCTAGCGGCCACCAGAGGTCAGTAGGAGGTTTGGTACATTTTAGTTATGCGTGAACTCATATTTTGAAGTATTATTACTTAGTTTGAGGTTTTGGTTCTTGTCTTATCTCTGTTCTCTGTGCTCCCCTTGATTGATCCCAGCTGTGTCTTGTTACCATTGTGTGTTTTTGTGTATATATTGCCCTCATGTGCTCTGTGTCTTTGTCAGTTCTTGTCTGTTCAGGGTTGTAGTGTTTGTTTTCTAGTGTTCTATTGTTCCCAGTGCTTTTAGTGTTTATTTGGAGTACTTTATAATAAAAACCTACATTTACATCCGATTACTCTCGTCTGGTCACTCTGCAGACATTACACTGACTATACTGTATGTTCATTGTTAAATATTTATTTTTGCATTCTTTTATTAAATTGGCATGAAGGAGTAGCTGAGTTGCAGAAAGCTCCTTATGCCAAATCTGGAAAATGCTGTCTTCTCCTCTGTGTCGGTGCATTAGTTATGTTTATTTAGTAGCCAAAATATTTTGAAGTATGTAAATGAGAAAAAAATGGCCATTATGCAATGTAGAGATCATGCAATTTTGTAATTATAGAAACATGCCATTTTAAAATGTAATTGTTTGAATTAAAGTATTTGACATAAAAGGATGACAGAGTCATTTTATAATGTTAGAAAAAAATTCCCTTTGTAATGGTAAAAACTGCCACTGGAAATCAAATATTGCCCCTTAATGGAAAAGTTGATTTGTTAAACAGTTTTGTAAAACGTAATAAGGCATGTAAGGACTTGCTATTTTGTGAATATGGTTTATCTGATCATTAATTAAAGACCTTGAAACAGAATGAGTCTTAGTTCTTCTCAAATGTCTACAATTAAACAAACCCGATTAGACTGCCATCATTACAGACTTCCCACAGCGTGAGAATCCATTTACTCCCGGTTTCCACAACACCTGCGGTAATACTGATAATAACACACATTTACCTTTATCCCATAATAATCACCTGCATTAAAGCAGCAGCAACACAAACACATGCCCCCACCGAGGGACAATTACATGATCAACACACTGTAGCAAATCATGTTTTTAAGAGGAAGCAGAGCAAGACAAAATAATGAGGGTGAAAGAAAGAGAAATGAAAACAGAGAGGTCTTTCTGTGGGTAAGCGTGTCGACACTCACCAGTGCAAAGAGGCTGATAATGCTGATGTTGAAGCTCACATTCTGTAGTGCTGATGCTAGCTGCATTGGGTCCATCCATGGGATCGTCAACAGCCAGGCAGAAACATACATGATGGGAGCGGAGAGAAATGTGCTGATCACCATACCTGAGGTTACCTACAGTGGACAAATCAATTCAGTGAAGAACTGTTGATCACTACATATCATGATTGACAATTCCCGTACAGTGGCTCCAATTTGGATACTTGAGTTACACTTCAAAATGTAAGAAAGTCATTGCATTAGATAACAAAATAAGAAAACAAATTATGCTAGAGCTTTTCTCAGAACTAAACTTTTCTGAGCCATTCCTGAAATTGCTCTTCATCAGCTGTGTGGGGTTGCACCAGCTCTGCTTAAGCGCTCACTAAAGTTGGGATGTCAAGATCAAACTAAGGGCTTATTAACCAGGGAATAGAAATGTTCAAGGAGGAAATCTTATTTTTGCTTATTTTGGTGAGACAAGTTGCTTAATTGGGATTGTTTTTCCACACCAGGTCACTTGTTTCTCCTGCGAGATCTGGCAACACTGCAACTGATTTATCACCCACCCTTAGTATAGAGTGCTGTCATTTTAAAAAGAACATTATTAACCATACTTTATTTAGCTCTAACCAGTTCCATTTTGAAATGCCGCAATCGGAATGAAACAATACTGTTTCTGCTCCGAATGAACTAAAAATGAAAACTACTAGTAATTACTAGTTAGTTTGTAACCAAGTCAGTGCTTTATTCGGTTGCACCACGTTCTTAATGCAAGACTTTGCTAGAAGGTTGTAAGCTGTCCGTAAAGCGTGTAGTCATATAATATGATGTTTACCTTTTTACCTTTATTGACCCAATAAGCAGACTTAAATTTGTAATCAGAAGTCTTGAAAAGCCGAATATTTCAATTTTAGCATGTTATTTCCATTGAAAAATAAAATGTAATAAATGTTAATTAAAAAATTATTTTAATTAAAAATAACATTTTAAACAGTTCATACATGTGAACATCATATGTCTAAAGAATTTAAGTCTGTCATGCAAAATATGAGCTCATTGATTTCATTCAATCAGACTGCATTTCTATTCCAAACGCTACTCCAGGTCGGAGATATCTGTAGCAACACTCAAATATTTAGTGGTGCGTAAACTGTAACTTAGTGCCCATTTACGCTATAACTAGTTTAAGTTGTAACTTACTATAAGGTAAGGTAAATGACAAGGTGATTTTAGTGGATGTATGAAGTAAATTCTACAGTGGCCCTGAAGTGCAAAACAAAACAACTAATCAAAAAACACAATGAGAAGTCAGTCAGTTGTAACCATAGCTTCTCACCTGATTGGCTGTATGGATGGTGTCTCACCCTTTCTACATGATTGATTTACTGATTATTTCAAAATTCCTGCCAAAAGCTCACTGACTGAAAAACTGAATCATTTGGAGTGGTTTCTCACTCAGTAAAACAGGAACGCGATAATTTAGAACACAGAGGGCAAACAAAGCGAGTGGGGCAAAGTTAGTTTTAGGTAAGAATTGATATGCTCCTACCGGGGCTGATAACCTTGAAAGGTATTGTCTAAATAAAAAGTCCACATCCTGTACTAAAATGTCGGTCATTCAATTGACTTGACATTCTAATACAACAAACATTGTTATTAAAAAAGCATTTTCATATTCAAAAGGTTGCAATAGGCTGCCAGGCTGCCATTGTGAAAAATTCACTGAAATTTGCCAAGATTATAGTATGCTGCTAATATATAGGCTGACTTTAGGTGAGATTTCCCAGTATGTACAATGAAACAAATACAATATTCAATATTTTTTTTAATAAATAACTTAAATTCATAAAGTAAATTAGTCATTTACACCAGTGGAAGTCTACTACAACCTTCGGAATGTAAAAATAACATTTTGATGAATTTTAGTAATGTTTTTGTAAAATAATTGAATCCTGTATCCATATAATTGGACTAACTGGGTGAATCTCACCTATTATAAGTCAATTTATTCATTGGCAGCAACCAGAACCTTTATAATTCGGGGGGAAAAAAATTTTAATAACAGAAAACAGTTATGTTAGAACATGCAAGTCAATTGAATGAATGCTTGGATGCCACCAAAGTTTTAGCACAGTTTGTGGACTTTTAGACATCTCTTTCTGTAGGTGAATATCGTACCTACAGTACCAATATCCCTTTATTTTTGCTCTGTGTTCTAAAGTGTCCAGTTCCTGTTTTATTAAGATCATCATTACTACCAAATTATTCAGTTTTTCAGTCAGTGAGCATTTGGCATGGATTTCTGAAATAATCAGTGAACCAATCATGAATAAAGGACTAGATACATTCACACAGCCAGTCAGGTGAGAAGCTATGATGCCTAGCCTTTCTGTTTGACTGACTTGTTTCCTGTCTTGCCGTTGTGTTTCAGGATTTGGCGTTGAGTTTTATGATTTGTTGTTGTGTCTCTGAATTATTTTGATTTTAGATTTACCGTTGCCTATTTAGATTTGTCGTTTTGTTTTGCACTTCACAGCCACCGTACAGTTCCCCTCAATTTCACACAGGTGTCCTAGCAGAGTAACTACAGGTGACAAGAACTATGAACATGTTCCACTAACGTTTAACAACCACAAAGTGTCTACATTCTTTTTGCCTTTATTTAAAAGTTATGCTTTTCTTTTTTTGTAAATAAATTGTAATTGCTTTCATACTGTTTTTCGCAGTGACATCCATTTTTAAGAATTCCAAATACTTTTGGGGCCATGAACATAAGCATAGGTGCAAAAAATTTACACAATCCACATACCACTTCCAGCTCCATATTGTAATGGGACGCATATATGGCCACACTAGGAGCAGTAGGGAAAACTCCATACAGGAAGGCGTAGTTTGACAGACTGGTGTGGTTCAGTGAGCTGGTGTTTCCACAGTCCAACAACTCAACCATCCCTCGACAGATCAGAGGCATCATCAGCCTATTTAGAGCGATAATACAAAGATTTTACTGTGGCAGATGAGTAAAGCATTGATTAGACAATACAAAAAGAGGCTTTCGAAGTCAAACTGCAGTCAATGTATTTCCATTAAACATAAGCCAATGCACTGATTCATTGGAAAATTAGACAAATTCATGGCATTGAAAACTACCTTATTTGTATAGCAAAATTTTATTGGAATTTAACATGCACAACAATCACGTTCACGCTGGAATTCGACAAAATGCACCAAGACTGAAGTCAAATGTCATTGGTTCTCACTTGTCCAGTTACACACCAGGCTAGAATGTGCGCATGTGTGAATGAGACTTGAGAGCTACTGTGGTGGGGGGGGGGTGGGGACTACACTCCAGACTTTAGTTGCTTACTCCATACACATTGCATACACACAACATTTGCATGACAGACTCACAGTTTTGCCGTGATGAGCAGAATAAGAGCCACCACAGTAGAGCGAGTGAGCTTCTTCAGCTGGCCCACCATGGACAGACCCAGATAAAACAGCGCCACTCCTCCAAATGAGTTAGCCAAACCATCTATAAACTCCTCCATGAAGGGTGGGATCTTCTGGCCCAGCAGGAAGTGAGAAATGACTCCAATCACCACCATAAACACAATGGGGTTCTTGAAAACTTGAAGGACCACCACACCCAGCACATGCAGCTTGCTGTGCTGGTGAGGTTCACCAGTCCTCCATCTTTGTATCTCACAGAAGGCAAAGCCCAGTGGGTTTAGGACCATGAGGGAGACGGGGGCCACCAGGTAGATGTACTGCAGATACTCAGGATGGGTGTTTTGGTACAGAGCTTCAACTGTGAAGGACACAGAGTAAATTACTATTAGATACACCTAAAGTCAACATGAAACAGCATTTGCAAACCATTTTACATTTGAGTGAATCATATACAATGAGAAAAAAAAAAAATGTATCCGTTGGGTAGTGATTGGATCAAGAAAAGTGGCATGACAGGTGGCTGGAGGGGAGGGGTTGAAAAATAAAAGGGCTTGGTGTCAGCTGGAAAGATATTACATTATGATGAAAGATTAGGAGGACAAAAAAAAATTCTCTCATCAAATATTTGGACTACTTTCATCCCTTCTTTAAAAAAAGCAAAAATCGTGGTTACAGTGAGGATCTTACAATGGAATTGAAGGGGGAAAATTTTCAGAGGCATAAATATGAAGCTTAAGATTTTAAACTCCGTTAAAACTCTGTATTACTTAGAATATTTAAGCTGTAAAGTTGTTTATAAAATTGTTTACCGGGATTATGGATTTACGTCGTCATGGCAATGTTGTAAAATTGCATATTACCTTACAGCTCTCGCCTTGTTACACACTGAAGCTGTGCAGGGTTGAGCTTGGCCAGTACTTGGATGGGAGACCTTCTGGGATAAAATGTCTTGGTTATTTGTGTAACCTTGATTCCATGAGTGGCAATGAGACACTGCGTCATTATGCAATTGGGATAAGCCAGTGGTCACATGGTCTGAAGCCCTTATACAATCACGGCAATTTATTGGCTGTGCCGTCAGGAGCTACGCCACGGGCTCCTTAAAAATTACCGCCTGTGCCATCATCTCCAGATTTTCTGCAAAAAAGGCAGACATAGTCTCGTTCCACTCTGGATTATGTAACCGAGACATTCCCTATTGTAAGAACTTTACGCTGAGTCATTACACAATTGGGAACGAATACCCTCATGCCATGCGAACAGTAGCGGTCAACTGTCTAAGCCCGTATGGCAAGCATACAGCGGCGCACAAGCAAGCTAAAATATATAAAAATTATGAATTTACTCCTGTTCCAACAGAGAGAACCTGGGAAGCAGGAGTCAAACTCTCATCCAGATTATAAAATCTAACAAAAGTATGTGGAAAGGACCACCCTGACGCACATACAAATGTCCTCTAAGGATGCAACTCTATCCAAAGCTCATGAGGATGCCACAATCTTTGTAGATTGGGCTTAAATACCCAGAGGCGAAGGCAACCCGTGCACCTCATAAGCACTCAAAACTGCATCAACAAGCCAATGAGACGGTCTCTCCTTATACACCGAAACACCTCTGTTGTGACCAACAAAGCACACGAACAACTGCTTTGACTTGCGCCACTGGCTAGTATGGTCAACATAAACACACAGAGCCCACATTGAGCAAAGCATATGTAACCTTTCATGCTCCTCCGTCTCAAATGGGAAAAGAGAGAAGAACTGCAAATTATTAGTCTGCGAGCGAAAGGATGTACCCCAACCCACAGAGGAGGTGTCTGCCATTCTCACTTTGCGGTGACACACCTGTCCCACGGAACGCCTAACATCAGAAAGCGGGTTAGTTTCCATGGCAACAGAACTTGGTAACACCCACGTGTCACTCTGAAGGGACGAAGTGCATGCCTCAGTGGTTAAGGTCCCTTTATGGAGTTCATACAGCACTGAAAAGGTCTTGCATGCAAGGGGAATGACAGCGGACGCCATGATCATAAGCCCCAACAGCTTGTGAAATGTTCTCACAGAAGCAGCACATCCCACTCTGAACATCGCTAGACACTGGTGACTAATGCGAGCTGGAGACAGGCGCGCCTTCATCGCCAGCAAGTCCAGCTCTACACCTAGAAACAGAGTCTGTTGCCTCGGTAACAGGACGCTCTCGTCCAAGTTGACTCGCAGCCCTAGATTGTTCAAATGGCTGAGAATGAATCTCGATGTTGGGCAGCCAGACACTCTGAGTGAGCTAACACCAACCAATCATCGAGATATTTCAAAATGCAGATGCCTTGAAGCCTCAAGGGCATCAGAGTTGCATCCATGCATTTTGTGAATGTGCGTGGTGCCAAAGCAAATACTAAAGGAAGGACACAAAACTGGTATGCTTTGACCCCAAAAGAGAATCTGAGAAAATGATTCGGCACAATCTAAATGTGAATATTGTATTCTATTGTCACAAAATAGTATTTTTTGTCTTCAGATCTATTGTCACAAAACAGTCCCCCAGGTGCATTTGTGACTATTTGTTTTTACAATCAACATTTTATTAGAGTTAAATGTAAACATCTTAAATCCAGAATGGGATGCAAGCCGCCAACTTTATTTCAGGAAATAACAGCTGTAAAAAATGCATTTTCTTTGAGAAGGGGGAATCTCTTCTATTGCCTCTTTCAGCAAGAGATAGCAAATTTCCTGAGTCAAGAACAGGGCTTCCTGAACAGAAACCTCTAATGAAATAACCCCATTGTGCATTGGCGGTGCCCGCCTGAACTGAATGACATAACCGTGGGTTATCATTCAAATTACACAATTCGATACGTTTTGTAACTACTGCCAAGCTGCTAGACGGTGGAATTAAGGCATGATTTTCTGTAGCGCAAAGTGTAACCACTAGACGGCGCTGTTGTCTTTTGGCGACTGCCCTGCAATCAGCGACACAGGGGAGGGGAGCCTTTGTGCCTCAACTACTGTGGCAATGGGAGTTAATAATGTTTTTGCCTTTATTATATTCAGTCACGAATAACGGTCGGCCTGATATTTATTTACAGCAGTGACGCTCATAGAAATAAAATCTCTTCCCTGGCATTTTGAGGGGGGAAGAATGTGTGAACATTGGGGAAATTGGGAAAAATTGGTTCGTCACAATGGCCCAAGCATTCTCTACGGGGGGACACTGTGTGGTGCTTTTGACAATGTGCTTTGTTTACACTTGTGCTTGTTGTACATCGAATTATGTTATACATGTCCCGAGACCCTTGGTCATGAAGGCAGAGGCTGAGGCCGAGTTCGAGTTTAGAATTCTTAACGCCTGCTCCCCAGCGCAAGCTGCGGAGGGAAACTGAGCAATATTCTGACATTGTACTGTACATTGCATAGTGTACGCATGCCCTAAGACACGCAGTGGGGGCAAAGGCAAGACTCAAGTACTGGATATTTAATGTTCATTCCCCAACGTAAGCCATGGGGGGAGACGGAATTAAACATAACGGCACCTGCATGTATGTTTTTTTTTTTTAATAGGTGAATTATTAAAGAGCACCTATTATGGTTTTTCAAATATTACCTTTCATGTAGTGCGTTATACAGCTGTTTGTGAATGTAAAAAAGTCTGCAAAGTTTCAAAAATCTAAGTGCACGAAATATGGAGTTATTGACACCCAAAAGAATCGATTCTGAACACCTAAAATGAGTCGTTAGTAATTCCAGACTTACTTCCTGTACTAACCTACGTAATTTGGTAACAAAACATCCGCCTCTGGTCTGTTTACATGTACAGCCAGTGCACCCTGTTAGCCTCTGCTAACCAGCTAATTCACATTATTGTCAAACTACATATAAACTTACCACTGAGAAACGTACTGTTCTCGTCGTGGTTGCGATGGTGGTTCGGTTCGATCTTCCGATGTATCACTATCGGACTTGGGCTCAAATTGGTAAGGTAAAACAGACATTTTTTCAGATTGAGCTGAAACTCAGATATGGTAGTGGCCGTTATCTTTCCGACACGTGCTGTAAGCGGTAGACCAATCACAACAGACTGGGACATCTGAACAATCAGAGCAGAGTAGGCTCTCTGAAAGAAGGAGTTTAGAATGAATCCTTTAGAACGGATCATTGAATGAGTCGTTTGAGACAATGGTAAAAAAAAGGTAATGCTGCAATTTAAATTATGAGCAAATTAAAGTGTTTTTTGACCTTGGATGCCTGTAAACCTATTGTATGAGACCTTTAAAACAAAATTAGGCACGTTTAAAAACCATAATAGGTGCACTTTAACCAACTGGCCTTCCATACACAAATTATGAGCCAATGATCTTATGCACAAACTATGAACCATCACATAAACAAATTATAACCCATTGGTCCTCAATACACAAATTATGTCACGCTAGGCTGACTCTCATGTGTCCGATGTGTATCAAATGACGGACTCACAAGAAGGGAAGTAAGAGCATGACCGATGGTGAACTAAAATCACAACTCCTTAACGATTGGAAGGACTGCAAAATCAGTGCGTGTAGAACTAACACAGCTTAAAAGGAGCAAGGAGCGTGATATTCATGCCGCCACTGAATAGGGACAGAGAAAGCAATTTGCTTCTCTTCTCCCGCAAAACGGCAGTGCATCCATGAGTTCCACAGCCTCACCATCACCTGATGGGACGCAGGGAGAACAGTAACACCGACGAAGTATGCAGCACGTCGGTTCACAATCACTGTATTGGCAAAAATGCTCTTTTCAAGCCTCTTTGGTCCCTGGGCCAAAACACCCATCACACTCCAAAACAGGAGAAAGAAAGAGAGGCCAGGGCTGCGCCCCGAACTGCCTCATTCACATCGTGACCTCTCTAGAATGACACAATAGTAGAAAATAGAAAAATAAGTGCCTACCTTTTCCACCGTTCCTCCAAACCAACAAGAGCTGCACCGGAAAAGTCCGGTGTCCGTCCTAATCCTTCTTCTTAGGACAAGAGAAGACAAGAGCCAGAGCTGCTCATTTCCAACGACGTCCTTACGTGTTGCCACACAAAATAGGGAGAACATAATCCTCGCTGAGTTGCTAGAAACAACATGGGCTGAGACAAGGTACGTGCACTGAAGTAAAGAAAATCTGAGATGATGGCGCGGGCGGGCACTTTTAAGGATCCTGTGACATAGCTCCTTAAGGGCGTCACTTAAGCACCATCAGCCAATAAATTGCCGTGATTGTATAAGGGCTTCAGACCACGTGACCACTGATGTGTCCCAATTGCGTAATGATGCAGGAACCAAGGTTGCTGCTGGAAGATGTTTTAGTGAGGCATGCAGGGGGTGCTCACCCTGTGGTCTGTGTGGGTCCTAACACCCCAATATAGTGATGGGGACACTATACTATAAAAAGGCACCGTCTTTCGGATGAGACATTAAACCGAGGTCCTGACTCTCTGTTGTCATTAAAAATCCCACGGCACTTCTCGTAAAAGACTAGGGGTATAAACCCAGTGTCCTGGCCAAATTTGCCCACTGGCCCTTATAAATCATGGCTTTCTAGTAATCCACTATACATGTGAAATGGCTGTATCTACTACTCTCTCCTCTACACTAATAGCTGGTGTGTGGTGAGTGTCATGGTGCACTACAGCTGCCGTTGGTATATGGCATCCAGGTGGATGCTGAACACTGGTGGTGGTTGAGGAGATTCCCCCAATACTATGGTAAGCGCTTGGAGTGCCTAGAAAAGCACTATTTAAATGTAAGGAATTATTATTATCATATTACTTCTTAGGGTTAGTAAGCGATTTTATCACACGATAAAAAGCATTTTGTTTACGTCTAGTGGCTATACTTTTGAAACGGACTCAAGTTAAAACGCTGTGCATGCGTTGAGCTCTGATTCATCAAAATCTCTAAGTTTTCCCCACACACTTGAGTCCACCAGCTGTGCTGATGTTTTTCCGTCTGCACGGTAGCAACATCAGAAGTGCAAAGCTGTGCACACTGATGGTGATTGGTGACCAGAACTTTGAAGCTCAAAAAGCACATAAAGGCTGCATAAAAGTAATCCATAAGACTCCAGTAGTTAAATCCTTCTGAAGTGATATAAGTGTGGGTAAGAAACAGATCAATATTTAAGTCCTGTATAACCACAAATCTCAACTTTTACTTTCACATTCTTCTTTTGTTTTTGGCAATTCGCATTCTTCGTGCATATCACCACCTACTGGGCAGGGAGGGAATTTATAGTAAATAAGGACATAAATACTGTATCAATCTGTTTCTCACTCACACTTATCTCTTCCAAAGATATAGATTTAATGACTGGAGTCTTATGGATTACTTGTATGCTGCCATTATGTGCTTTTTGGAGCCAAGTTCTGGTCACCACCCACTTGCATTATATGGACCTACAGAGCTGAAATATTCTCCTAAAAACCTTTGTTTGTGTTCTGAAGAAGAAAGTCATACACATCTGGTATGGCATGAGGGTGAGTAAATGATAAGAGAAGTTTCATTTTTGGGTGAACTATCCCTTAAATCTCAAACAAAATGAACTGGCTGTGCAACATTTGGATTATGTTGCCTAAAGACTCGTGAAGCAAGGTGAAAACAATGAGAAGATGAAAGTGAAAGAATGCACATACATACAAGCTTAGAATTTGTTTTTGTTTTTTTTTTTGAAGATCAGGTTTTTCATGATCTGTGGGTTTTTTTTTTTTTTTTTTTCATTTCCCATAATAGTTTCAGGAAAGCATTTCACCTCCTTTAACATGCATACTGTACTTGTAAGCTTGTAGGTCTTTGACACATTAGGTTACATATGTTTGGCTGTCCTGTTTTACTCACCTATAGGGAACCCCAGAGCGAAGTCATTACTCTGTGTGGCAAATATAGAAAACAGTCCGGCTTTGGAGAAGCAGCTCTCTCTGTTTGCCACCAGAAGTGTCAGTACACACACAAAAAAGAACACAGTCACTTTAGCCACCAAAATACTGAAGAAAAACGGCCAGATTACATTTCCAAAGTCCAGCAGCACCATGTTTTTAAACAGAAGAGCAGGCAGCGCAAACTTAGACACAAAGTTGCCCAGTCCATTGGCTTGTGTAGCCGGGATGATGTTTGCACGGCCAGCAACATATCCACAGAGAATGATCCCAAAACATTCAAGCAGAGCAGGGAAGAGTTTATCAATGGACATGCTGGGTGGCGGGACAGAGGGGGGGTCAGATTCATCCCTGCTGCTGGAGATAGAGATATTGACTGATAGATCCATCATGTGCTTGATCAAAGGCCCCTCACAGCAGTGTGGACGGGTCAACAAATGCCAAGTAATTAAACACTCTGAAAAGTAAAGAAACTGTTCAGTAGTTCATACAAAAGACAAATTTGTGCATTATTTCATTAGGACACAAAAAATACATGAAATATATAGGTCTATTCAGGATTTTATTATATAATGTAACATACAAATTCATTACATTTTCTTATATAGTGTAGGTCTATTTAGGATTCTATTAAGGATTTTTTTTGTGCTGTCCCTGTCAGGCCACTACTTCAGATTTTTACTTGACCTGCCAACATTGTCACTGGCCCCTCCACACAAAAAATAAGAAAATAAAAAAATTAAAAAATGGCCCGATAGGGCAAGTGGAAGTTCCGTCAACGGGTCATCCTTATTGTTGAGCCCAACTGTAGATATCTGTCCTGTATCTAGTCAAACTTTTTGCTGCACATAGACAATACATACAGTGGTCCTAAACATATATGGACAAATAAGACATACTTGAAAATTAGGGCTTGAACGGATACAGGGCGTTCGGTACGGTACATGCAGTCACACGAATGATTGCATATATCTTAGTTTGCGTGAAACCAATATTAAAACAACATATAATGAACAACACAAACCACATAGGTTGCAGAGCAACACGGGGCCGCACGAAACCAAAATTAACAGAACAGAGCACCACACTGTAAATAAGAAACTGCAGATCAGATAAATGCATGTGAAGTTTATACTAGCTAGCTTGCTATTTTTCCCAACTGTGATGGAACTAAACAAAATATAAATATGTCAGACGTAAATAAGCCAGAGATCAAACCCACCCACCAGAGACCCAACGCCGTCTCTAAAATCTGTTGTTTGGGAGCATTATTGTTTCTCAGTCAGCTACATTAATACTGGGTAATGAGTAGTGAACGGGACGAAGGCTGTGTGTCGGCTCTCAAAAAGTCGGTCTCAGGAAGCACATCATGATGAATCATTTGCAGTGACATCATCCATATGTGTCTCTTGAACTTACGGGATCAAAGCATAAACAGCCATTACAAGCACTCAAGCAGCCTCTCACTGCAAGCTCAGACAGAGCTAAAGCGATAATGAACGCCATTGGAGTATTTATTGCTGAAGATATGCGACTATACTCAGTTGTTGAGAAAACAGGATTTAAGCATCTGCTTAACCACCTGCCTAATATTGTGTAGGTCCCCCTCATGCTGCCAAAACAGCGCCAACCCACATCTCAGAACAGCATTCAGACATGATATTCTTCTCACCACAATTGTACAGAGTGGTTATCTGAGTTACCGTAGACTTTGTCAGTTTGAACCAGTCTGTCCACCTCTCTCATCAAAAAGGCATTTCCATCCACAGAACTGCCCCTCGCTAGATGTTTTATGTTTCTGGCACCATTCGGAGTAAATTCTAGAGACTGTTGTTTGTGAAAATCCCAGGAGATTAGCAGATACAGAAATACTCAAACCAGCCCATCTAACATCAACAATCATGCGATTATCTAATCAGCCAATCGTGTGGCAGCAGTGCAGTGCATAAAATCATGCAGATATGGGTCAGGAGCTTTAGTTAATGATCACATCAACCATCAGAATGGGGAAAAAATGTGATCTCAGTGATTTGGACTGTGGCATGTTTGTTGGTGCCAGATGGGCTGGTTCGAGTATTTCTGTATCTGCTGATCTCCTGGGATTTTCACGCACAACAGTCTCTAGAATTTACTCTGAATGGTGCCAAAAACAAAAAACATCCAGTGAGCGGCAGTTCTGTGGATGGAAATGCCTTGTTGATTAGAGAGGTCAACAGAGGATGCGGGTTGGCACTGTTTTGGTGGCACGAGGGAGACCTACACAATATTAGGCAGGTGGTTCTAATGTTGTGGCTGATCGGTGTATATATATATATATATATATATATATATATATATATAATATATACTATAAAATATGTTAGAAAACATTTTTCTTTTATTAATTATTATGTGTACATGCGTATATGTGTTCAAGGTGCAAGGACATTTTTTAACTCAAATCGTTTTTCAAAAATCTATGAAACTAAAATGTACACAAAAATGTATTTTCTCACGTGTTTAAAACTACATTTTTAAAATATTTCTCATTTTTATCACCTCGGACAACCTTATTTGTAAATGACCCATGCGTTTAGTCAAACCTCCCACACTGAAAAAAAGATTTGTTGGCTAAACAACCATAACATATGAAAATAAACCACTAAGGTGAACTTAGAGTGATACATAAAGTAAAAGAATAATTGTGAGTAGATATTTGCTGATATTCAATAATAAGGTATACCGGGGCCTGGGTAGCTCAGCGAGTACTGATGCTGACTACCACCCCTGGAGTCACGAGTTCGTATCCAGGGTGTGCTGAGTCACTCCAGCCAGGTCTCCTAAGCAACCAAATTGGCCAAGTTGCTACAGAGGGTAGAGTCACATGGGATAACATCCTCGTGGTCGTGATTAGTGGTTCTTGCTCTTAATGGGGTGTGTGGTAAGTTGTGCGAGAGTAGCATGAGCCTCCACATGCTGCGAGTCTCCACAGTGTCATGCACAATGAGCCACGTGATAAGATGAGTGGACTGACGGTCTCAGAAGCGGAGGCAACTGAGACTTGTCCTCCGCCACCCGGATTGAGGTGAGTAACCGCACCACCACGAGGACCGACTAAGTAGTGGGAATTGGGCATGCCAAATTGGGGAGAAAAGGGGATACAAATAAATAAATAATAATAACAATAATAATAATAATAATAATAATAATAAGGTATACCGTGATAATTAACATGCACAATGATGTTGTCATGAGTGCTTCAAAATACAGTGAAAATTTTTAGATAACTTATTAAACAAATTGTTTAGATTTTTCTGAATACACTGTAGCGTTTCCATCAATAAATCAACATTCCCAACATTCTCACTCTTACAGTAATAGGAGGACATACCAAACTACTAGGAAACTCTGAAATTCATGATTCTTTTACATTTAAAAATTTCCCTCAAAATGTTATCATTGTTGTTACTTTTTCATTTGCAATGAAAATAAACTGTAATAAATTAGATAAACGTGAAATAGAAGCACTGGACTCAAGACTTTTGAAAGCCACCATGTCTCTTTGAATCTTATATGGTTTGATCTTTGCAAAGTTACTTTCTTTGTGATCATTTAATTAAAAAAGTAAAAACAAGTAACTAAATCTTGTCATTAAGAACAACAATAAAGTGGATTAATCTTCCAACCCGTTTTGTAATTCAATACAATACCGTGATAATACTGTATACCGTGACAAATGCTTCAGCAGTTATCGTGAAATGAAAATTTGATAGCGTCACATCCTTATTTGTGAGTAACTTGAACTTCTTTAAGGTTTTAAGTACTACTAACTCAAACGATCGAGTACAGAACTGAGGTTGTGGGAAATACCCATAAGCCCTTTCACTTGAATAGTTTAAGCAGTTTGTTTGGTCAACAGGAACTTATTGGGGCATTTACTTAGTTGTTATTAATAATTCATAGAGATTTTAGCTCTTTTAGTGGTATTGATGTTGTTGTACTGTAATTGGTTGTTTCGTGTAGTCACCATTAGGGTCCTGTATAATCTAGTAATTTTCCATGCGCATGTAAATGTACATAGATGAAGTGCAGCTTTATCTGCGCTTGTTTGATGCCAGACCTGTAATTTTATTTTGACACAATTAAATTAAATAGAAACAAATGTTAATTTTAAACAATGTGCAATTTGTTGTCAAGTCTTATTTGTGTGACATCCCCTTTTTAAGTAAATAAAGTTGAATGAACTGATACATTTGTATATATTTAACAAAGGTTTTCTAGTTATGCTGACATAAAAGGACCATAAGTTGCATTTACTTAAAAAGTGTGATGCAAAAATTCTACAAATATATTTTAAGTAAATACAACCTATCTTTTTTTTTTTTTTTAGTGCACTGCACCAGAGGTTTTTGTAGTATATAAACTTTAAGTACCCAACTAAATTGTATTTGTTATAACCACTTCATCTGAAGTCCTGATGGTCCTCTTTAGATATGCTGGGGGAAAGCACATTGGTTGTGTTTGCGTTGTTGACAGACTCACCGGATCAGCTGATTCCTGGAAATCCCGCACAGTTGCGCTGATCCGACCAGGTGTGTGTGAAACACACAAACACTCTTTCACTCAAACTGTCTCAACATGAGCCGCGATCTAACATCCTGTCCTGTTCCACATCGAATCTTCTCCGTGTGCTGTATGTCTCGTCATCTCATAGTGAACACACACTGCTCCAGTGAAGCGAACTTGAAGTTCATTTCTCCAATCACACACGAACAGCGCGCGAGCACTCTGCGCATGCGCGCGCGAGCACATGGACCCTACACATGGTGCTCTGCACAATAGTTCAGAACACACTTTATATGAAATATCCCGCTCAAATGGGAAGAATGTTTACACTGAATAAGATTTTTTAAATTGGTAATTTTATTATTCTAATTCTGAAAAATGGTGTTGTTCCTGAATCCAGGCGCTAGAGTGCAGCATTTCTCTATGTGAAATATATTTACAATGTACCGCTTTACGTTAAAACTACAGAAATGTGTTTTTTTCTCTAGCAGTGGCTTTTTCCAAACACGCAGTTTCAACCCCTCATAAATAAGCATATTATATGTAAATTCTATACAAACTTAAATTTCGTCATGTTTTTGCTATAGCTGTTAGGTAAACAATTGAACAGAGATTAAGGCAAAGGTCAGCTACAGCGTCAGGAATGAACTTTCCCATTTGCCCCTTGATCGATTTTCATGGGTATTTTTTGCCCTTATGAGGGCATATTTTTTCTAATCATATAAAAATAGACTATGTGTCATTCTAAATGTGACCTACTAATATTAATCTATTCATTAACATAAATGATCATACATTTCATTCAATAATATTCATACCTAGGCTTAGAATAAAATATTAAGAAATATATCAGATGGGGAATTAACACAGTGGCATTCATTACAGGGGCAATTTTGCTCATTTTGAATTCTGGAGGCATTTTGATCACTTTTCTTGATATTTTTGCCCCGAGCCCTTGTTAATTTCTGATGATCAACTATATAATAAAGGTAGATTTTAACGAAAAGGTTGAAATGTGTTCTAAGTACAAGAGTATGTCAGGTTGGGGCAAGTTGTCACATATGTTTTAAATGTTGTAAATTTATACAATTTAGTAATTTGAATATTTGTTGGACAAAACAATGGTTTGATAGTTTTGTATGCTAGGCTTTAACATTTTTGCTGTTTCATAAAATGTTTTTTTATTTTATGGTTTATTGTTTTTGCTGAAAAGGCTGTACTGTACAATAGGCTCATTAATGGCAGGTTCCATACCATAGACTGTACTAGTGTGACAACTTACCGCACTATTGGAACATGTTGTCACAAAAAGATCAATGTGTGTTCTATTAACTGTTGGCCTATCATTTCTTGGGCAATAACAGTGCAAATGTTCAGTGTTCAAATGATAATTGTTGAAGCCTAGATGGTATGGTATGTGGCTATACAGAAACTGTCTTTCAGTATAAAGCTACTATGAGGAGTATTCACAGGAGCCGGATAATACATTATGAAAAGACCTGCTACACTACCAGAATTGAAGAATCTTGTGTTTAAGGGTGTGAAAGTTTACATACACAGTAGCAGTAACATTATTTACTGAAAGTACATGAGATATAACCAGGGGGAAAAAATTATATATATATATAAAAGACTACAATTGTGTTGTGCTCTGTGCTTTTGGTTTAAGTTCTGGACCTCTTTCACATGCACATTGCTAGTCCTACCATAGAAGCACTTTTTATAAAAGAAAAAAAAAAAGCCTTTTTCTCTTTCCTGTTCTGCTATTTCACCTCTCTTCTTGTATACTATTCTGGTTTATTGCAGTTCAGCCCTGCTAATTGTGTCTCCATTATGATAAATATCTTGTGCTTTTCCTCATATGTAAGTTGTCTTACGGGAATGTATGTTTATAGGTTACTTTAACAATTCAGGTTTACATTGAATTTGCATCTTTCATTATTGTGCCTTATACTGTATCTTTTACAGTAACCCACCATGTACCTCATACAATATTGTCAAACAATAGACTATCAGCAGTCTGGAAAATTGGCTTAACAAAATTCATAATTGCTAACTTGTAAGAGAAGATCTTAAAGAGATTGATGTTTGTCTTTTCTGGTGGTGTTAATCAACTGACATATTTGATGATCATCATTAACAACTGTGTTGTGTTAATTTTGTCCTAAAACATTTTGTGTTCCCAGCCCACTAAGATTGTTTATAAATCTCTCATATTGCAGATATTATCACAATATATTTCATTAGATCTTTTTATCAACTTTTTGTATTTTTTATTATGACAGGTTTGTCAGAGTATTTATAGCCATTATGTTTGCCTTTGTCTTTGAGTATTGTTTTGGTGTAGCATTGTCCAGTCCAGTCCAGTCCAGTCGTTTATGTCTGTTTTGTTTTCATGTTGTATTTACGGTTTTTGGTTTTCACGTTTGTAATAAACTGCACTTGGGTTCTTCACATCATCTCGTCTTCGTCTGCCTGTCATTGCCATCACACGTTACAGAATACTCGACCCAGCAGTTCAGCTCCTGCACCTACGTCAGGGGAATCGTCCCCTGGAGGAATATGTAGAAGACTACTGCACTTTGGCCAACCAGGTTGGGTTTAATGAGATCGCCCTCAAACACTTCTTCCGTGCAGGCTTGAATGAGCCAGTTTTCTCTTTGATGCCTGGTGGTCGGAGTACCTTCAGTCTGGCTCAATACATCGACTTCGCCCTGCAGATGAGTGGTTCATCTTTCACTGTAGGAGAGGCTGATGAGGAACTATACACTCCTACAGTGGCCGCCGAGCCAGGGTCCCACGTCATGCCCCATGCCCTGTCACAGCCACGCCCGAGTCTGCCCCATGCCCGTCACTGGCCCACCTCTGCTCCACGGTCCAGGCCCACACCTGCTACGGCCAACAAGCCAGCATTGCAAGCCTCAGCAGCCACGTTATGCCATGTTACCACGTCATGTTTCCATGGCCGCCACCTATGTATCCCTTGTGTTTTCCAAAATTCCCCTCCCCACCCAGCTCCCTATTGAACTGTGTTGATGTTTGGGCATCAGGAGCCACCCCTTGTGGGGGGTATAAGTCACGTTTAAATGTGTTTGTTCATGTCTTCAGGTCTTAATCACAGGACTTAATGACTACAGACCTGTCGCCCTGATGTCTGTGGTCATAAAATCATTTGAGAGACTGGTGTTGGCCCACCTGAAGATCATCACTGGACCCTTTCTAGATCCCCTTCAATTTGCTTATCGAGCAAACACGTCTGTGGATGATGCAGTCAACATGGGATTGCATCATATCCTGCAACATCTGGACAGACCAGGGACATATGCAAGGATCCTTTTTGTGGACTTCAGTTCAGTTTTCAACACCATCGTCCCAACTATACTCCAGAATAAATTACACCAACTCTCTGTTCACATGTCTATCTGTCAGTGGATTACCAGCTTTCTGACAGACAGGCAGCGGCTTGTGAGACAGGGGAAACTCACTTCCAGCACCGGTACAATCAGCACTGGTGCCCCCCAGGGATGTGTGCTCTCCCCACTGCTCTTCTCCATCTACACCAATGACTGCATCGCCGAGGTCCCCTCTGTCAAGCTCCTGAAGTTTGCAGACGACACCACTGCCATCGGCCTCATCCGAGATGATGATGAGTCTGCATACAGAAGAGAGGTTGAACAGCTGGCTGTCTGGTGCAGTCAAAACAACACTGAGCTGAATACACTCAAAACAGTGGAGATCATTGTGGACTTTAGGAGGAACACCCCAACACTGACCCCCCTCACCATTCTAAACAGCACTGTGGCAGCAGTGGAGTCATTCAGGTTCCTGGGCACTACCATCTCACAGGACCTGAAGTGGGAGACACACATTGACTCCATTGTGAAAAAGGCCCAGCAGAGGTTGTACTTCCTTCGCCAGCTGAGGAAGTTCAACCTGCCAAAGGCGCTGCTGATACAGTTCTACTCAGCGGTCACTGAGTCTGTCCTCTGCACTTCAATAACTGTCTGGTTTGTTTCAGCTATGAAATCAGACATCAGAAGACTACAAAGGACAGTTCGGACTGCTGAGAGGATTATTGGTTGCCCCTTGCCCCCTCTTCAAGAACTATACACTTCCAGAGTGAGGAAAAAGGCTGGAAAAATCACTCTGGACCCCACTCACCCTGCCCATTACCTTTTTGAACTGTTGCCTTCTGGACGGCACTATGGAGCTCTGAGCACCAGAACCGTCAGGCACAGGAACAGTTTTTTCCCTCAGGCTATCCATCTCATGAACAGTTAAATTGCCCCATTGAGCAATAACTATGTGCAATACATAGTACATATCTTTTTTTATATTTATCCAACACATCCAACATCTTCTGCCATTTCATTCCTCTGAAAAAAAAAAAAGAACCATTTGCACTGTACATTAACAGTTAACAGATTTGTATTAGATTGCAATACGTATGTGTATGTGTGTATGTACGTATGTGTATAACTATTTTTTTAAATTTTATTATTATCTATGTCTTGCTGCTGTTTTTGTATTGTATTTGTATTGTTGTGTACTGGAAGCTCCTGTCACCAAGACAAATTCCTTGTATATATAAGTATACTTGGCAATAAAGCTCATTCTGATTCTGATTCTGATTCTGATTCTGATCTGCCTGTCATTGCCAGCACACGTTACAATATCTGATCCTACCAATTCTTTTAATAATACTTTTTAATTTGCTGAAAAATAAGAACGGTTTCGTTCTCATTATTTGCAGATTTATTCACAATTATATTCAGAGTTGGTAGAACCATAAAGATGAGATAGCCATGTGTTATATATCGCTGGAAAGGTCTCAATTAGTAATCAATGAGCAAATTGTTTCACTCAGAGGCCAAACTGCAGTGAGTATTAGTGTACGAAATTTTCATAAGCCACTTAGCGGTATTTAGGGGCACAGTTGGTGTTCGGGTTGTGACAACTGGTAATGTGTCACAATAGAGCATGCATTAAAAATTACTACAAATTTCATTAACAAAAGATTCTTCATAAATGAAAAAGGACGTCTTCTGTGATAAACCTTTTTCAAATTATTATTTCTTAAATTAACCTTACAGGCAGCACCAAGTCTTGACTTGATCAGTCCTGACGGATCTCCTTAAAGGTATAGTTCACCCAAAAAAGAAAATTTGCTGATAATTTACTCACCCTCAGGCCATCCAAGATGTATATGACCTTCTTCATCAGAACAGGATTTAAGATTTATAGGAAAATATCCCAGGTTTTTAGCTCCATCCAATTCAAGTGAATGGACACTAATTTTTGACGGTCCAAAAAGCACTCTTAGCCAGCATCAAAGTAATCCACACGACTCCAGTCAATTAAGTAATGTCTTCTGAAGTTAATCGATACGTATGTGTGAAAAACAAATCACTAATTAAAACATTTTTAACTTTAAATTGGCGCTTCTGCCAGCTCTCTGTAGCTAATTAAATTGACCTAACTCTCACGTGAAGTACGTTCCTCTGTGGTAAACTGAGCGGAACTTCTGAATTCTCGCGTGAACGCGCCAACGTGATGAGGTCACATGACAGCGACGTGAGGCATTCAGTGTTTTGATTTTTTTAAAGTTAATAAAATTTGAATTAGCAATTAGTTCACACAAATGTATCGATTCACTTCAGAAGACATTACATAACTAAGTGTGCTTTCTGGACCGTCAAAGATTTGTGTCCATTCACTTGCATTGGATGAAGCTAAAAACCTGGGATACTTTCCTAAAAATCTTAAATCCTGTTCTGATGAAGAAAGAAGGTCATTTACATCTTGGATGTTCTGAGGGCGAGTAAATTATCAGCAAATTTTCATTTTTGGGTGAATTATTCCTTTAAGCACACTAATAAATGAATAATATATTGATGACACGTTATACTTCCATTTGCCATTAAAAAACATATACTGTAGGTATGACTAATTATTAACAGATTAGTAGCTAGTTCATCAATGTTTAAATCTTTTAAATCAAACTTTTATGACATTCATAACTACATTAATGTGTTTTCAGTTTTAACTGTCTATTAAGCGTTGAATAATGCATTGATGCTTAATGGGTTATTCATGAAAGTTATACAATGTTAATATATTTTATATCACATAAACTACCACAAAGAAGCAATTCTGTGTCTGTATATGCTGTTTTTTTATTGTTTTTCTATGAAAATATGCACTAGACCAGTGGTTCCCTACCTTTTTACCTTGAAGCCCCCTTTTCTTATATTTAAGTCTATACATACAGTATATCACCACCATAGATGCGCGCTCTCTCTCTCCTCACGCTCTATATGTGTGCACGTGCGAGAAAGCACTATCATCGATGGCCGTGAGAAATGCATAATTATGATTATAATACAATGATTTTTGGGAACGTGCATTGCCACTGATTTCGCATAACTGAGATAGACATGATACTTGATACATTTCTAGCAGTTGACATATCTACTGGTCTGATGCAGAGCCATGCAGCTGCTTAATGGTCTCGTTATAAAGCATCAACAAGGTATGCCCTTTTAAGAGGTTTTTACAGTCTTGCAGTGCATGGTTATGATGTTATAGAATTTTCATAACTATTGAAGATCCAAGAAAAAAGAAACCCATAAGCACTTGTCCAAGCGACAGCCAGTGCACCTGCGTTAGAAGCAGAATACTGTCAATTTGGTGCAGTTGTGCAAAGAGGCTGTTATTGGTAGAGTGACATTTCATGATTTTTTAAATGTATTTTTTATGTTTGAGATTTTGCTTATCACGTTGATTTAGACGAGGGCACTGACATGCTGTTTACTGTCATTGCGCATATAATGGAAAATAAATAAATAAAATCATAAGAATTTTTGTTTTTTATTCAAAATGACCAGAACACAACATAAGGGTTCAAAAGATTGGTAACACTTTACAGTAAGGTTTCATTCATTAACATTAGTTAATGCATTAAGTATCATGAATGATTTTGATTTTGATGAATGAACAATTAACAATATATTTTTTACAGCATTTATTAATGTTAGTTAATAAAAATACAATTGTTCAATGTTAGTTCATGCTAGTTCATAATGCATCAACTAATGTTAACAAACACAACTTTTGATTTTTTATTAATATATTAGTATATGTTTTAATTAACATTAACTAAGATTAATAAATGCTGTAAAAACAAGCAGGTGCTGATGACACTGGTGTTGTTGTGAGTCTGCTACAGTTTGTGTGTTTGTAGCCTGGTATGCTTTTACGATTCTCATTCATTGGTGAATTTGCTAAACTATGTTCCATTCCCTATATTGAACATTGACAAATTATTTATTCTGTGTCATGTGTTCAGGTTAAATCAAGATTGGATGACCATCTTCCAAAATATCACAGTTACGTTCCAGCTGTCAAGTATGTAACTGAATTAACTGTAAATAGCAGATGGTATTTTTTTATAGAAGAAAATCAGTCAAATTTGGTGATTGTTAATTTGTTGTTTGTCAAACTTTCTCATATACAGCATGATGACAGGATGGACTTTATTAGCTATACAGTATATGGATATACAGTACATTTTTACTATGAGGATTTGGCTCAGAATTACTTTGTATGAAACACTATAGTTTAATCAATTCAAAGACAACAACTCAAAATGTCAAATCTTTATAAAATAAAACCTTCTCAGTGTAGGGAAATCTAGCTCATTTAGATCTAGATGTGAACTAACATAACTATTGCACGTCCAAACACTTTTCATCTGGAAATGGGGGGCAAAGGTGGCGCTCCTCTGTCTCTCATCCCTGAAAAACAAATGAAAATAAATAAACCGTCAAATGGAGGATTCTGACATGAAATGAAATGTTGCATAAATGTAAAATATGCAAACAGGTTAAGTTTTAAGTGTCTACCATAAAAAGTAAAAAAACATCAAACACATGGTGGGTTAGAAAGTTTCTAATACTGTGCTTGGCACAATGCTAGAATCACAAAAACACAAAATGAAGAATAAAGCTTCAAAACAACTATCATCTATGCTTTTAAATTGATGAGGACATTAAAATATGTGGAAAAGACAAAACATTTTTTTTTATCTATTACAGTGCTGCATAAAATACCAGAGTGCTCACCTTTTCCCCCTGACTTACTCGGGTAAGTCTTTGGAAAGGGGATGTATGGCTCTGGTGGAGGTAATTCAGACTGAGGATGGAATGAAAATCTCATCCCCCATTCATCTTGGGAAATAATTAAAGAGAACAAAAAGAGTAGGGTCAAATAGAGTCAATCAATTAATAATAATTATACTAGCACTGAGTTACAAATAGTAGAGCTTTTATTATTATTATTATTATTATTATTATTATTTGGAATGGCTGTCCTTGTCTAATGGCAATAGCTTTGATGTACCAATGACTCCACACTGCCTTTTGACCACACACTTCAACAATCGGAAACAATCAAGGCCGTGGGAAGTAGGGGTGCTGCAGGTGCTTTTTAATAAACACATTAAAATATTTTTGGAAATGTTTTCCTAAAAACTGTATGCTTGAGGAAGTCTTGAGAAATAATTTACAACACTGAATAGTGTCATAATTATTTATAAATCATGAGGGCTTTCATCTCAACAACCCCTGAACGCCAAGCCACGTTTGGACTATTTTAACTGTTGGAGCACCTAGCTGCGCATCTCATGGTGACGCTTTTGGTTTATTATAAGCTGCAGCCGAGCAATTAATATTAACAGTTCTCAGTACCTTTTAACATTACACTGATAGGCTATACTCTTGCTGAAAAAATGTAATCTGCTATGTTCTTGTGTGCTGTGTAGTTTGGGCTTTTGAACCTAATGTGTGGATATGTTCTTGTCTGCTGTGCGCAACGGGACCTGATAATTACAAGACTGGCATACACTTGATTGATATTGTAGCGTGTTCAAAGATTATGTGCGAGTGTTATGAATGCACTGATAATATAATGCACTTAAGTTCGATTGTGCTTTTCGTGTTGCCTCTTACCTGTTGTACGGCCAAGAATAAATCTCAGAAAACTAGAAAGACTGCACTCGTTCATTAACAGTGATTTTTACAGTAATATAGTAGCCTATATTATATTACAAGGAGGTGTTTTGTTGTAATAAAAAAAGAAGAAAAAAAGAAAAGAAAAAATGCTCAAACTCAATAAAAAATCTATTATCAGAACACCCACTGCACACTGTGAATTAAGTAAATTTGTCTGTGCTAGTGCTATGTGCAGCCAATAAAAACCCATGTATATAGGGTGACCAGATGTTCCAATAAAATCGCATTTTGACCCGATAATCGGTCTTAGCCTAATATATTACGAAAATGATCATTGCTGTACTTCGTGCTTTTTCTGTATTGAAAAACTCATGACGAATAATGAGAGAATCGTTCATTCCCGAATTCTCAGTATAAGCGGTGATTTTTTTTCCACTGTGCTGAACTTTCCCCCTTAATTATCACCCCCTCCCACCTCTGCTGCTGTCTGTCAGCCCATAAGAAAAGTTTACCAGGGCTGTCAACTCTCACGTATCCAGTCAAGAAACTTGTTCATGCATTTATCACCAGTAGGGTGGACTACTGCAAGGGACTCCTCACTGGCCTTCCCAAAGAGACCATTAAACACCTGCAGCTCATTCAGAATGCCGCTGCCAGGATTCTCACCCGAACAAAAAAATCTGAGCATATTACTCCAGTCTTCAGGTCTTAACATTGGCTTCCAGTCACATTTAGAATTGATTTTAAAATACTATTACTCGTTTATAAATCGCTCAATAGCCTAGGACCTAAATACATTTCAGATATGCTTGTTGAATATCTCTCAGATCATTAGGATCAAGTCAGTTAGACATACAGAAGGTTCACTCAAAACAAGGTGAGACAGCGTTTAGAACCAGAATCCAGAAGAGGTCAGATGTGCTCCAACAGTAGCCACATTCAAATCCAGACTGAAAACACATCTGTTTAACTGTGTATTTTCTGACTGAGCTCTGTGCTGCACTTACAGTTTGCACTACATCATTTTGCTTTTGTCTTTCTTTCCTTTTAATTATTCTATTTTATTCTATTTATTTAATTTGTATATAACTTTTTCTCAATGTGTTTAAAATTTCTGGTTATCCTCCATTTAATCAGGGAAGGTTAACAGCAATTAAACTGTGTGTTAACAATTTTTGGTTATCCTCTGTTTAATCAGGGAAATTTAACAACAGTTATGGATGGTGTTATCAATTTATTATTCTTTTTCTTATTATTCATTTGAATCATTTTAAATGTTTTCAAATTTATTTTATTACTTTTTATTCTTATTTCATTTTCTTAACTGTTTTTTATTTTTTTATGTATCTTATATTTTCTTTAAAATGTATATGTAAAGCACTTTGAATTGCCATCGTGTATGAAATGTTCTATGTAAATAAACTTGCCTTGCCTCACGCATTGACCGTTAGAATCACGCAACTGACACTGTTCTCACACTCTCACGCCACACGTCCCTTTTCTCACAGTCACAACATCGCAGAGCAAAGAGGACATTGACAGCGCATGAACAGACAAGATAGAGCAGGCAGCACCATGCAGCAGTGAGATATTCAGACCAATCACGGGGAAAGCAGCAGCACAGCATCTCCCATCTCCTCTCGCACGCAACGAGTCTTCTATAAAATGCCCTAAAAATAACCCAGGTAAAGGTGGCCCACTGCGAATAGACATGCTAGTAAAAAGCCAGTGAATCTGTGCTGTCTGTGAGCACTTTAACTATTGTTGTTTCTGAAGTTCTCTGTGTCTAATGTCAATGGTCAAAGACACCAGAAA
Organism: Myxocyprinus asiaticus; assembly: GCF_019703515.2. Lineage (NCBI taxonomy): Eukaryota > Metazoa > Chordata > Actinopteri > Cypriniformes > Catostomidae > Myxocyprinus > Myxocyprinus asiaticus. Next base: position 3,956,018 of record NC_059354.1, on the reverse strand, counting down.
ATAAAAAGATGCGCTTCACATCCTCAAATAAACGCTTAAGAAAAACATGCATCAACCAATATACACAACAGCAGTGTTAACTATTTAAAGAGAAAGAAAGGATCATATTTTCTTTTGGTTAGGAAAAGCGTAGCCCTGCATTTTGTGATATATTTTCCAGAAGTAGTCTACAAATAAAATTACATAACTTGAATATATTATTTAGATTTTTTGTCAAGTTCATCTGGTCAGCCTACATGTACACACAAAAATGCACCTCCCACTACAGCACCCCCAACATAAATCATCTTCCCACGGCCCTGGAAACAGTTGCCCTGGAGGACACATGCTTCTGAAACTCTTTTCGAAATAGCATACTAACATACTACTCTTAATTTCATTGCAATTTATAGGAAGTAGCCTATACTGTGCACATTATGCTAAGTGTCTGTGTGCTTGGGATGCATGAATGAACTATCCTTCTATCCGACCGCAACCACTTTGTTTGTGTGAACAAGGAACTGATAGATCAAACTGAGTATGGTGTGCCGCAAGGCTCTGTATTAGGTTCTCTGTGGTTCTCCTTTATATTCAAATTATATTCAGTGTTCACCTGTGGACAAAACCAGGTCAAAGGGTCTCTCTGTTATTCAAGAAATTGTAGGTTCTTTCCAACCTGCTGTCTTTGTACCACATTTGTGGTATGCTGTTGATACAGGCAACAAAAACGACTGGAAACAATGTATACTTAATACTTACAGTGCTGGGTAGTAATGGATTAAATGCAATCTGGATTACATAATTAAATTACAAAAATCAAGTACTTTAATTAGATTAAATTATATTTTAAAATACTCTAATAAAACTACAGTTACTTTTTATGGATTACTAGGTAAAATTTTAACCAGGCAAAGGCAGTAAACTGTTTATAATTTATTGCACACACAGACCTGATATGAGCGACTAGCCATAATTACACTGAAGATGGTTTAGTAATTCACACATAAATACCGAACCGGTTGCTCTAGTGCAGTAAGGTTAGTTTAAGTTTTCCTAATTGCTTAAATAAATGTGCTTTTACTTTTGTAACAACTTTTGAGACATTTGGTCAGATTTGTTGCCACACATAGATGGTGTTTGTAATGCCAACATTGTCAGAATAAGAACATTATAAGTGCCTTTTTTTATTTCAATCAGAAACAGACAAATAGTGAGTAAAAAACACCAAAAAGAAATAATGTAAATTATCATATTTTGATCCATTAACTAAGTTTTATTTAATGCATTTAAGCAACATTATGTCAAAATGGTGTAAGTTTATCCTACTCAAATGCATGTGACACCAAATTAACAAGAATAAGGTCAGAAGTATTGATTATTGATTACATTAAAAATGCAATCCAAGAGATTATGTTACTGAGTCCAATTTAAACCATAAAATTTTTAATCATTACAATTCAGAAGTTATCAGCTGTCGACACGACAGATCTCGTCACAGTGGTTGTTGGTGCGTCCTACGATGTGAATAGAGGCCGATCCTCGAAGCACATGGCCGGCCACAGGTGTCGCACATAAACATAAACTATCGCACATGGCTAGATGTTGTTATTTTTAAGGTATTGAGCTTTCCGTGTCTTCGTTTGTCTACTGCAACGGTGATCCGGCTGGACTCAAAGGAGTCTATGGCAGTATGGGACTGTGCTTGCCATGATGTCCTGTCTGCGACCATCTCTTCAAGGTCATTTGGGTCTATGTTACATAGTTTCAAATTGGCTCTGAGGCCATCCTTGAAACGTTTTAATTGCCCTCCTTGAGAGCGCATGCCGCTCTGGAGCTGGCCATAGAAAACCTACTTCGGCAGGCGTGAATCTGCCATACGTACAACATGTCCAGACCAGCAAAACTGAGCAGCGAGCAGGAAGGCCTCAATACCAGTGATGCCACAGGTCTGGAGTACCTCAGTATTTGGGACTTTATCCTGCCATTTGACATGTGCAATACGACAGAGACAGCACATATGGAACTGATCAAGTTTGGTTATCTATACGGCGATAAATGGTCCAGGACTCAGATCCATACAACAGAACTGTGAGGATGACTGCCTTATATACTGCCACCTTTGTGTCCAGCCGGATGCCGTGTTCATCCCATATTCTTTTAGACAGTCGACCGAAGGCAACACTAGCTTTTGCGATGTGGGCACTGATGTCAGAGTCCACTGTCGCATCAGCTGCGAGAATGCTACCGAGGTATTCGGGAGGTATACCTGAGGATTATTCAGAAGTAATCTACCCAGCACTGTACACTTACAGTACAATGGAAGGCTATCAGGCATGTGGGCAGTACCGTGAAAAAACATAAAAAATATGCTAAAATATAACCATTTAAACACTTAAACATTACACATATCTGATCTTTCTACTCATGTAATGACCATCTCAATTATAAAACCTTATTACATTTGCTTGTTATCTGCATGTGGATAACAGCAAGGCACAAGAAAGAGATGTGATGAAACTGCCTATAAAACACAATTGACATGAAACAAACCCATGTATGCATAACCCAAAGCTCATCCACCTAAAAAGATGGTTCCAACTCAAAAGAATGTTTTAGATTTTACAGTTTAAATTCACTGCTCAAGTAAGAAACATTCAGTATGTGTGTGTATGTATAGTGTGTATGTATATACAGCATATACTGTTGAGTGCATAAGTTTGCATTCCCCTTGCAGAATCTGCAGCATTAGACACAAATGATGTCCCTAGTAATATTCCATAAAGCCACACTATGTACAATTTTTTTGTTAGAAATGAACAAAATTTCATTAATGAGCAAGTACACCAACATTCCGTCTTCTAAACCATGAATTTGACATGCCCCGATTCACTATGGTAAGCCTATAATAATGATTTATATTTTAGAGCTGTCGGGACGGATTTGGTGGGAAATTGCATAAGATTGCAGGCTGATTGCAGTCATATGTGCATAATTATGTCATGTCCATAAATAAAGAAAAGAAGGTTGTGTGCGGTGATAGGCGTGATGGTAGTTTAAAGCCACCACACATGAGCAGCATTGACCATCGAATATTCAAAAAGGCAACCTTCTGGGGAATCACCAGTTTTCAAAATAAAGAAACCTCAAACCGAGAAGAGTCTGCAAGCAAAAAAGAAAAGCTACAGAGCCTGTAATAAAACACAAAACAACATCGGCTTGGCTTTTTCATAGGTGGCGACAACTCTGAGAAAGGATTTAAAACCGACCTAGAGATGGAGTTTTTCTCGCTCGACAGGCAGTGTTAATCTCATCAACGAAATTACTGATGAAAATGTTCGTTGATCAAGGAATTTTTGATTACGTCAACAATAACGAAGACGAGATGAAAATAGACACATCTTGACGAGAACTAAACTATTAAATTTAAGCATACTGTGTGTTAGGCGTTTCTCCGCTTGAGCTGCGAGAACACCGGCAAAATGAACCGCTTTAAAATGGGATAAATACCTAATTAGGGGCATTTACCCTGTTTTAAAGCGGTGCATTTTGCCGGTATTCTCGCAGCTCAAGTGGAGAAACGCCTAACACACTCGATTGATGGATTAAACAACACACTCTCACAGCGAAATCGTCAGGATTCGTACGACTTTTCTAAATTTGGCTAATTTGTATAATATCGTGCGACTGCACTCGAAAGTCCTACAACTTTCACTACAGCCAATGACATCGCTGCACATCGTTTCCATCTAATACGAAATAGCCAACTTGTAAATTATGTACAAATTTTCATGAGATCGGGTTGGATTAAATGAATTCATATCTAATATCTTCTTCTATTTACAGATTATCAATATGTTTCTTCTTCTGTTTATATCTTGCAGTGTTAATATCTTGCAGAATAATCATGATGTGCCTTTATTTTCTCGTTATCATTGACGAAAAAAAAACTTTCGTCAACAAACGTTTTCATCATTGATTTCATTGGCAAGATTAATAATGTAAAAATAATGAAGTCTATCATTGAACTTGAATCAGCAGTATCACGAGTTTCACCTCTTAAATTGATAATACATCCAAACATTAATAGTCGATAAGACACTTGAATAATCATATTAAAATTCATTTTAATATCCATTTCCATTTTCCATTTTATTATGGATTGTGCATTGTGGTACTTCAGTGATTTCAATTTAATTTTCGAGTTAGAACAATGGGGGAATTTTTTTTTTACTTTATGCTGGTAACAATGGCAACCTTTAAACCAGATACTACCTTAGTCTATTTGCCTGCTAGCTAAGTTATAATTTCCACCGTTTGACTTCATCTGATGTCTAATGTCATCGTCGCCTAACTTTTGTAATGTTATTTATTTTGAAAAATAAATTTTCAACAAGTCAAAACAGCAGCGGAAGATGTGCTACTTGCCTGCTAATAAGACATATTTTTTGGATATCTGTCTTTTTCTTCCTTTGTTTTTTTTTTTTTTTTTTTTTTTTGAGGGTAGGGGGTTGTTGTTGTTAGTGTCATTCACTCTGATATGTTGGTTACACCGGTACTCCTCAAACCATCAGATTCATCCACGCAGAAGAGCAGAGCCAAAGCCCGACTGACGTAATTACCAAAACAGTGTTCCTCCACAATTTACTTGCAGTTCTATGCTTCAACCACTAGGCCAAAAGTTACATAGCTTTAAACTACACTCTAGCCTCTTTCTATTGTTGACCTAATAAGTCTACCAGAAATAGACTTGTATGGAACTAAATGTGGGCTGCCATTCTCTTATCAAAAATCTACCTGTGGCAGGTGGAGGAGGGCACGGGAAGCCATTGATCATGTCAGGGGGAGGTGGAGGGGCTCTGCCTGATCCAACTGGCCGATTAGGAGGAGGTACAGGGGGTGACACTCCAGCTCTGTTTCCTCCTCCAATGGGTGGGGGTGGAAGAGGACCTGGAGAGGAGATCCAGTTACATGACGAGGAATACGTGGCATTTTAAACCACAAAATAACAAAACAATGTCTCATTCTACAACCTCATAACAATCAAATAAACTGTGTGTATGCAGGTATTTTAAAATGCATTCTTCATTTATCTTGCCTACTATGCAGTATATTGTCATGTCTTCATCACAAATGTCTTAATATACTGTATAAGATACAATATTAAACTTACAAATGTTAAAGATGGAAATAATTTCAGTTTTCTTGTATCACACTATTACAATTAAAAGAACAGTTCATCCAAAAATGATTATTCGCTCATCATTTACTCACCTACACATGAGAACAGACACGTGCACAATACAACTGGAAGTTCTTGCATAAACATGAGCGCGCATGTATGCGTCAAGAAGATGGAAGCGTGAACAAGCTTCTCACTTGAAATGACTTAGGAGAGAGCAGGGCGTAAGTGAAGCTTTTTGGTGCATAAGGAATTCATTTTTGCTTTGTTTCTTAACCAAAGCAACTGCATCACTTCAGAAGACATGGATTAAAACACTTGCATCATATGGATTACCATGGATTACTCGAAAAGTTTTGGACCCCATTGACTTACATTGTATGGACAAAATCAGCTTATACATTCTCAAAAAAATCTTCCTTTGTGTTCCACAGAAGAAAAAAAGTCTTACAAGTTTGAGATGGCATAAGGGTGAGTAAATGATGAGACAATTATACATTTTGGGTAACCTATTCCTTTAAGTAAACATAGGGGTACCTTTTAAATAATTTCACTGCATTGGTTTGCGCTGCACTAACTAACATGAAAAACTGGCAATTTAACTCAACAAGTAACAAGAGTCCGTGCTATACTGTGACTATTTTTGAAAATATGATACAACCTTGAGTGCCTTATTGCTTTTATAGCACATGGAGAAAAAAAAAGTTTTAAGCACAAAAATGTTCATTATAATGTTATTATTTTTAAAGTACAATCATGAAATACCATCCAGTATACAGTAATAAAATATTGTTATGCAACAACAATATCAGCTATGGGTGATGCGCAGGGATTTAGTAGCTCGATTGTTAATAAATTTGTGAATATTTGTGAATAAAGCATGGTTATTGACCAGCATCCAGGACTGGAACTATCAATTTAATAATAAGAAATATTCCTTCATATATTTTCTAATCGAAATGTTTCAAACAAAACATGTTTTCTTTGGAATGTTGGTTTAATTGGTAATCTATATAAAGGTTTCTCCAAAGTTCTACACATCACCCCCCAGAACTGATGTCACTTTGCTTAAATTAGTTCACATATACTATATAGTCTAGTCAAAAAAGAGTTAATAATGTTGACATATTATAAAAATGTATAATTTGTCAACATTATGAACAATTTTGAACAGCACACTATATGGTAAATGTGAACTAATTTAAGCAAAGTAAAGTCAAACCCATGGGCGGGGTCAATAAGCATCAACAGGTTAATAAAAATGATGACAGTGAAACAACAAACAGGAACTCAAAACAACAGCAAACAAGAACTGACAAAGGAATGCAAAAACTAAAGGGTATTTATACAAACAAAAGCTAATGAGGGAATGGAAAATAGGTGAGAACAATCAGGAACAGATGGCAGTTATGAGGGCAGTGCATACTGGGTAACGTATTCCATGGGAAACACTTCAAAATAAAAGTCCTATGAAACACGAGGGAGACAGACTGTGACATAACCCCTCCCGGGCAGAACTGCTGGAGGAGGAGTCTCTGGGGGAGCGGGCGGAGCCGTGGAAGACTCTGAGGGCGGAGCCGTGGAAGACTAATAGGGCGGAGCCAGCAGAGGATCGGCAAAGGCAGGCGGAGCCAGGAAAGGCTCGACGAAAGCAGGTGGGGAGAGGCTCGAGGGGCGTAGCCATGAAAGGCTCTAAGGGCAGAGCCATGGAAGGCGGAGCCGTGGAAGGCTCGAGGGGCGGAGCCATGGGAGGCAGAGCTGTGGTAGGCTCGAGGGGCTGAGCCATGGAAGGAGGAGCCGTGGGAGGCTCGAGGGGCTGAGCCATGGAAGGCGGGGCCATGGGAGGCTCGAGGGGAGAGGCCACGGAAGGCGGAGCCGTGGAAGGCTCGAGGGGAGAGGCCACGGAAGGCGGAGCCGTGGGAGGCTCGAGGGGAGAGGCCATGGAAGGCTCGAGGGGCGAAGCCATGGAAGGTGGAGCCATGGGAGTTTCGAGGGATGAAGCAAGGAAAGCGAAGCCATGGGAGGCTCGAGGGGCAAAGCCATGGATGGAGGAGCCGTGGGATGCTCGATGGGCGAAGCCATGGAAGGCGGTGCCGTGGGAGGCGCGAGAGCCGAAGCCACGGAAGGCGGTGCCGTGGGAGGCTCGAGGGGTGAAGCCATGGAAGGTGGTGCCGTGGGAGGCTCGAGGGGTGAAGCCATGGAAGGCGGCGCTGTGGGAGGCTCATCGAGAGCTGGCAGTGACTGGGAACTGACCTCCATATTCGTGAGCATGGGCAGATACTGGGGAACGACCTCCATGGTCGTGAGCATGGGCAGAGACTTGGGAGAAGGTGTCCTTTTACTTCTCCTTTTCCAGACAGCTGGGAGCATAGTTACGGGCATTGGCTCTGGGACGGTTGAGGCTACAGGCATGGGCGCTGGCTCGTTGGCCGTGCAGGCGTGGGCGCTGGCTCGTTGGCCGTGGCAGGCGTGGGCGCTGGCTCGTTGGCCGTGGCAGGCGTGGGCGCTGGCTCGTTGGCCGTGGCAGGCGTGGGCGCTGGCTCGTTGGCCGTGGCAGGCGTGGGCGCTGGCTCGTTGGCCGTGGCAGGCTTGGACGAAGGTGCCGTGGAAGGCTTGGAGCAAGGTGCCGTGGAAGGCTTGGAGCAAGGTGCCGTGGAAGGCTTGGAGCAAGGAGCCGTGGAAGGCTTGGAGCAAGGAGCCGAAGATGCAGGTTTTGGCCCAGAGTTCCCGCCATAATCCACCGTGAAAGGGGAACTGCAAAGTTCCAGAGCCTTCTCAACATATTCTCAGAGTGTCCAGTGAGGATCAGCCGGAGGCATCAGTTCCTTCAGTGTACTATTCAGACCGGTCCGGAAGAAAACCACCAGAAAGCGGTCTGGATAGTGCACTAAATTCGCTAGGTCTAAGAACTCACAGACGTGATCCTCAACTGGACTGTCCTCTTGCTTGAGAAGCAGAATTCGGACAGCCGCTAGATCCATGTTGGGTCAGTTCTTCTGTCACGAGTAGTTGCTGAGATGAGACAGGAGACGTAGGATCTATTTGCAGGCTTTAATAAAAATGATGAGAGTGAAACAACAAACGGGAACTCAAAACAACAACAAACAAGAACTGACAAAGGAATGCAAAAACTAAAGGGTATTTATACAAACAAAAGCTAATGAGGGAATGTAAAACAGGTGAGAACAATCAGGAACATATGTCAGTGATGAGGGCAGTGCATACTGGGTAACGTAGTCCGGGGGAAACACTTCAAAATAAGAGTCCTAGGAAACACGAGGGAGACAGACTGTGACAGGTACTGCATAACAGTAGCTCTGTTTCCATCCAAATAATTTAATTTATGCACACAAAAAAATCAGAATTCCACAAAAATAATTTGCAAATAAGGCAATGTGTTCCAATGTGTTCAAGAGAACAATATCGGCACTACAGGGGAAACTGGCACAAAATAGAAATGGCGATGGATGTTGAAGCCACTGTGGCTCTTTTGATAAAGGTAATGAATTACTTGCAATTTAGAGCATGCAGAAAAAATGCTCTGACAGACTTCATGTTTGCTAGCTTTCAGCAGCAGATGCCTTAAGTCTGGGAGCATGTCACACAGTTCTGGAAGCTATTAGTAGATTACAGGCTTTGGAATTTCAGAATAACCAAAACAACATTTGAGATGCTATATGCGATGATACTGATTACATTCACTGAGTGAATTATGCAGTCACATGATTTTCTGAAGCAAAGTCACATGACTTTTTTATGCACATCTACTGTATATTCTATAGGAACATATTTGGTAAATGAATTTCCGTCATTGTTGATGCGCATGTCTTCTTACCAAATAAAAAATGTATACACCTCAAGTCAACGTACAAGTTTTTATATGTATTTTGGAAACTTTTCGCATCTTGGTGTTTTCATCCAAGGAGCTCTAAAATACACAGAGAGAGTTATCTATTTGCATTTCCATTCATTTCAAAGGCATCTGCTCAGCTAGCGACCATCTTTGCTCATGGGCGTTCATTTTAGGGATGGGGTGTCTCGTGACTGATCGCTCGACAATGGGAACCGATAGGGAAAAATATATGTCTGTTCCACGCTTTTAAGAGTCCTTCATAAACAATCTGTCACCAGACAAATATGTACTATAATGTAATAAAATAATGTCAACTGTGTGTGTCTTGAAAATAAATTATTTAGTCAGAAAGCACAGCTACTTTTGAATGGAGAAACATGCTTTTTGTAATCACAGGGTATAGTTCCAGCATCTACCAGCAGGAGCTAACTGGGACCTGCTAACCAGCTAATTCCTGACCCTCTATTTCCATCCAGCATTTTTTGAAAACTTGGATGGAAACCAAGCTACATACCCTCCACATACCTGACCGTATGGATGGACTCCTTCCTGATGGTGGTTGCCTCTCATTGGGTGGTGGAGGCAATGGGCTGGAGCGTCCAGGTGGTGGTGGTGGAGGAAGGCTGTTTCTTGGTGAGGCTCTAGCGTTTGGCTCCTCTCGTGTGGGTGGGGGAATCGGTGGTAGCCCCCCTCGTCCTGGAGGTAAGGATGGAGGTGGATTACCCATAGGCCTCTGCGTCAAGGATGTGAATGGTTTACTCTCTGTTGATGGTGGTGGTGGCGGTTGAGGTCCATCTCGATAAAATGACATTCTCTGTCCTCCTGTGGGTGGTGGAGGGGGAGGGAAGTCATCCGATGACCTGTTGGGGATTGTTGGTAATGGTGGCAGGGCACTGGCAGGCATTGGGGGTGGAGGCAAGGAAGACTGAAAGTCCCTCGGAGTGGGAGGAAGGCTTGGACGTCTGCCTGGCTGGGTAGGGGGTTGTACAGCAAATGAGGAACTTGGTGGGCGACCTCCTCCAGGAAGAGGTGGTGGGCCACTAGGAGAGCTGTGCTTTGAGAGGGGTACGGGTGGGGGTCCAGCCCTGACAGGTGAAGGTCGTCCAGGTGGTATAACTGGAGGTCTGCTTCCCGCCGAGTTACTGGGTGCTGGGAATCGCCTGCCTGTGGGTGGCATCGGTGCTCTTACTGTTTAAATGAAAAAAACACAAAAAAACAATGAATATGAATGAGGATTATATTTTAAGTATAGCAACCTTTCAACTGTTGGGTGATTCTCACAAAGAAATGTCTGGGTCATATTTCACTCCTAAATCAAGAGGAAAAAATAAGAATTACAATTTTGCATTGCGTTCATGAAAATGAAAGGAATATTCGGGGTTCAGTACAAGTTAAGCTCAATCGAAGGCATTTGTGGCATAATGTTGATTACCACAAAAATGTATTTCTGCTTGTGCCTCATTTTCTTTACAAAAGCACAAATCAAGGGAACAGTGAGGCACTTACAATGGAAGTGAATGGGGCCAATTTTTGGAGCGTTAAAAGGCAGAAATCTGAAGCTTATAATTTTATAAAAGCACTTGCATTAATTATTCTGTTAAAAGTCGTGTATTATTTGAGCTGGAAAGTTGTAATAATATCGATTCTACGGTCATTTTATGGTTTACAGTGTTATGTCATCATGGCAACCAAGTTGTAAAATTGGCTACAACTTTACAGAGAAAAGGTTAGTAAGTGTTTTTTTCACACTACAATCAAATTAACACTCATATTGTTTACGTCTTGTGGCTATACCTTTGAAACAATAAGGATTTTAATGTTCAAAAATTGGCTCCCATTCACTTCCATTGTAAGTGCCTCACTGGAACACAGATTTATGCTTTTTTAATGAAAAAGAAAACATTGTGCCAAAAACATTGTCGATTTAACTTACATTTTAGCTTAAATATTCCTTTAAGCACATTTCTCCCCTAACATTCCCATTACTGTAATGGAAAAAATGTAATTCTCATTACTGTAATAAAGTAATGAAAATCATCCTATGATGACAACAGAATCAACAGAAATTAAAGGCAGTACAACAAATACTACTCTGATGTATAAATTCTTCACCATTTAAATAATATGTCATTATTTTTTGCCCATTATAGTTATGAGAATGGAAGGGGTACCATGGTACTACTGAATGATTTTCATATTAATTTACCATGATATTTTACAAGGGATGCCAATGTATTTTTTAAAAATACTATCGTACCGTTTTGTTCATTTTCTCATTAAAAAGTCACAATGCAAGAAAAAAAATCTTAAAGGTGCTGTATGTAAGTTTGACAACAAGCATTTGAAATGGGTACTGCAGTCCAAATTCAAAATATTGGAGAGTTGTCTGCCCTGCCTCAGACTCGAAGCTCATGTGGGTTGCCAGAATTAGCCAACTCAGCATCTGTTTTAAAGGATTTCTGGGCTTGAAACTGTCTCCATCTTCCAAAGGCATCTCCAATATTTATCCTTTTTTACTACGCCTCTGGTCATGGTGTATTTGGGACTTTTAGGTTTTTTAGTTCGAGTGGAATCTGTTATCTCTGATTCAGTTTGTTTGCTGGCTTCCATGGCTGCAGCACGCAGCGTTGTTTGTCTGCAAACTTGTTCAAATCTGGCAACCCGGCAGTGTCGAAATACTATTGGTGAGTGGGCAGTGGGCAGGAACACACAGGCCAAAACATAAACAGAAATTCCATCCCAGAATGGAAACTTCAAAGTAGAATATACTGGCTGTAGCATTGTTATCGAAGAAGCCAGTATTTCAACTTAGCATGTTTCCTAATTCTCTAATGACATATTATGGTCATTTTGTGATTTATTACAGTAAAAATATTACATATAGCACCTTCAATGATCCTAAAATTGGCTTAATTGACTTTATGTAAAATATAATTTATTTTATTTTACATATAATACTTGTTCTTGACGTGGCGAGAGGCTTTTATTCCAAACACCAAGATTTGAATATGATATGATGAACTCTTTTTTGTGGGGGAGGGGGGGTTGGGGGATAGTGTCTCTATTTACCATTGCTGTCTTTACTTCCTGGTGATCTTAGCCTTGGCATTCCACCCTGAAAAAGCCCACCCAATCCACCTGGAGCTCCGCCCCCTCCTACACCTCCTCCTCCTCCACCACTTCCTTTGGGCTCTGTGTAAATAAAAACATTATAACAGATCTATTAATTTTTCATAATGTTTTGGGCTTTAAAACATTATTTACAAGTTGCACACATAGTGTTACTTGGTTGGTTATGAAGTTTGGAAAATTTTTTTAAATACAAAACCAGGATAACTCACTTTCCAGCACTGGGGCACTTCGATCAATGGTGACTGCTTTCTTCAGTCGAGTGCCTTTGCTGATATCTGATAGTAAAGCGTTTCTCCCCTGCTGGTCAGATCTGTTCAGATTCGGTTTCTCTGTGTTTGCCTGGTGGAAATACATGTAAATTTAAGAGGCTCTGTCAACAACACACATTGCTGTCAACCCAAAACAACTATGTAAAGGAAATCAGTATCTGAACCTGAATGACAAGAACTTCAAATTTTGATGTACACTATATAAGTTCATTATACTGATATTATACTGAACTCAGTGACATTACTGGATAGATTAAACATTGTTTAGTGTGAATTTTTTTTAACATAAAATAGTAATTTTATTTTTAAGTGGTTGTTTTTCAATGGAACATCAGCCAATTTGCATGTCCCCATTGATCATAATAACATTTTAATGGGTTATGTAGAATAAAAACAACAAATTCTACCAAAATCTTGCTTTTATTGAAATAACAAAGGTAAGTTTGATTATTTCATTATAACTACATTTATTATGAGAAAAAGTACAGTGATGAATGTATTTTATTTTATTTTTTCAAAAAACAAAAACAAAAAAAAAATCCTTGGCACAATATAATATAACATTAATAAAAACAATATAAACCAATAAATAAATTAATTAATAAAAGGAGTGATTTGTATATGTACTTTGACTTGTATTCAAGCAAAAACAGTACAAAGACAAGGTACTTCAAGTTTTACCTCATCAGCAGCATTACTTTTTGGAGATATATGTTTTTGTTTTTTTCTGAAATTGATGCATGCAACACATTGCAGTAAAGTTGAAACGGGGGCAATTTAGGACTAATAACAATAGCACTAATAGCAAAATAACAAGTTTATGTTAAACAGGTAAGGAAATCAGTTATAATATATAAGGAGCCTCCAAAAAATCCCAGTCCTTCAAGAACAAGGCTTGAAGACTTGTCCAGTCTCGCCAATTTGCCAACAGATGTGAAAGCAAATAATCCAGCGCTTTGAAAACAATGTTCCCCAAAGACAAACTGGAAGGATTTGTGGCATTTCACCCTCTGCGGTGCACAATATAGTTCATAGATTCAAGGAATCCGGTCAAATCTCGGTTTGCAAAGGGCACTTCTGAATGTGCATGATCTCCGAGTCCTCAGATGTCACTGTTTTATAATCTGTCATTCATCTGTAATAAATATCATGACATGGGCTCAGGAATCCTTCTGTAAACCTTTGTCGGTCAACACCATTCAATGCATCCACAGATGCAAGTTAAGACTTTACTATGGAAAGCAGAAGCCATACATCAACACTGTCTAGAAGCGCTGCCGACTTCTCTGGGCTTGGTCTCATCTGAGATGAAAAGTAGAACAATGAAATCGTGTTTTGTGCTCTGATGAGTCCACATTTCAAATAGTTTTTGGAAAAAAAATCCTTCATGTTCTCCTAACCAAAGAGGAAAAGGACCATCCAAGCTGTTATCAGGGTCAGGTCCAAAAGCCAGTGACTGTCATGGTATGGGGGTGTGTCAGTGCCCATGGCACATCAGTGAGGGCACCATTAATGCAGAAAGATATGTACAAATTTTGGAGCAACATATACTGACATCCAGCACCGTCTTTTCAAGGGACGTCCCTGTATTTTCCAGCAGGAAAACGTCAAACCACATACTGCCTGGATTACAAGTGCATGGCTGCGTAAGCAGAGAGTGTGGGTGCTAGATTGGCCTGCCTGCAGTCCTGGCCTGTCTCCAATTGAGAATGTGTGGTGCATTATGTACATTAGATGGCAACGAAGACCCCGTACAATCGTGCAGCTAAAGACCTACATAATGGATGAATGGGGGAAAATTCCACTTTCTAAACTTAACAAACTTGTGTCTTCAGTGCCCAAATGCTTAATAAGTGTTATTAGAAGAAATGGTGATGTTTCACAGTTATAAACACCCGACAGTCCCAACTTTTTTGGAGCATGTAGCAATCATCTGATAAAAAAAACAAAAAAACAATTAAATTCACAAGGTAAAACATAAATTAATGTGTTGTTGTAGTGCTTTCAATATAGCACAGGGTGAATCGAATTTATAGATCATTCCTTTTTGTTTTTATTGTCATTTTCCATACTGTCCCAAATATTTGGGAATTGGGATTGCAATAATAGTCAGTGTCAAATTCTCTGTGAATCAGGTCAGAATTTGGTCCACTTTAAGTACTTAATATTATTTTAGTAGTAGATTAATCTATTAATCTGAACAACTGTGATTTATCAATATCTAGGTGGGTGTGAGTATGTGAGGTACATAAAACTGATGGTCATGTGTGTTATACCAAAGCGAAGGTTGGAGGAGGGCCGGGAGGGGGTGGTGGAGGAGGTCCAGACATGTTTTCCTTTCTGTCGTTTTGTCCTTCACTTTGTGCCTATATGACTGAGTACACAGAAATATAGGCACTTATTAGAAACAATTTATGAAACAACAACAACAACAACAAAAAAAGACCTTTAAACAGAGGAAAACAAAAGTTAATTGAAATTGTTTTTTTTAATAATTTTTCTTCCAGTTTCTTTTTCGTAACAAACACAGGTTATCACATGAAACACACATTTATACATATTGAGGCCTGAAACATATCCTTTTGTACTTTAAATCAAACCACAGCAACTTAATAGCACAGAGTTTATTATCTCAGTCTGATGTGTAAAGAAAAAAAAAAAAAAAATATATATATATATATATATATATATATATATATATATATATATATATATATATATATATATATATATACAGTGGTGTGAAAAAGTGTTTGCCGCCTTCCTGATTTCTTATTTTTTTGCATGTTTGTCACACTTAAACGTTTCAGATCATCAAACAAGTTTAAATATTAGTCAAAGATAACACAAGTAAACACAAAATGCAGTTTTTAAATGAAGGTTGTTATTATTAAGGGGAAACAAAATCCAAACCTACATGGCTCTGTGTGAAAAAGTGTTTGCCCCACCTGTTAAAACATAACTTAACTGTGGTTTATCACACCTGAGTTCAATTTCTCTAGCCACACCCAGGCCTGATTACTGCCACACCTGTTCTCAATCAAGAAATCACTTAAATAGGACCTGCCTGACAAAGTGAAGTAGACCAAAAGATCTTCAAAAGCTAGACATCATGCTGAGATCCAAAGAAATTCAGGAACAAATGAGAAAGAAAGTAATTGAGATCTATCAGTCTGGAAAAGGTTATAAAGCCATTTCTAAAGCTTTGGGACTCCAGAGAACCACAGTGAGAGCCATTATCCACAAATGGCGAAAACATGGAACAGTGGTGAACCTTCCCAGGAGTGGCCGGCCAACCAAAATTACCCCAAGAGCACAGCGACGACTCATCCAAGAGGTCACAAAAGACCCCACAACAACATCCAAAGAACTGCAGGCCTCACTTGCCTCAGTTAAGGTCAGTGTTCATGACTCCACCATAAGAAAGAGACTGGGCAAAAATGGCCTGCATGGCAGAGTTCCAGGACGAAAACCACTGCTGAGCAAAAAGAACATTAAGGCTTGTCTCATTTTTGCCAGAAAACATCTTGATGATCCCCAAGAATTTTGGGAAAATACTCTGTGGACTGACGAGACAAAAGTTGAACTTTTTGGAAGGTGTGTGTCCCCTTACATCTGGTGTAAAAGTAACACCGCATTTCAGAAAAAGAACATCATACCAACAGTAAAATATGGTGGTGGTAGTGTGATGGTCTGGGGCTGTTTTGCTGCTTCAGGACCTGGAAGACTTGCTGTGATAAATGGAACCATGAATTCTGCTGTCTACCAAAAAATCCTGAAGGAGAATGTCCGGCCATCTGTTCGTGACCTCAAGCTGAAGCGAACTTGGGTTCTGCATCAGGACAATGATCCAAAACACACCAGCAAGTCCACCTCTGAATGGCTGAAGAAAAACAAAATGAAGACTTTGGAGTGGCCTAGTCAAAGTCCTGACCTGAATCCTATTGAGATGCTGTGGCATGACCTTAAAAAGGCAGTTCATGCTCGAAAACCCTCCAATGTGGCTGAATTACAACAATTCTGCAAAGATGAGTGGGCCAAAATTCCTCTACAGTGCTGTAAATGATTCATTGCAAGTTATCGCAAACGCTTGATTGCAGTTGTTGCTGCTAAGGGTGGCCCAACCAGTTATAAGGTTTAGGGGGCAATCACTTTTTCACACAGGGCCATGTAGGTTTGGATTTTGTTTTCCCTTAATAATAACAACCTTCATTTAAAAACTGCATTTTGTGTTTACTTGTGTTATCTTTGACTAATATTTAAACTTGTTTGATGATCTGAAACATTTAATGGTGACAAACATGCAAAAAAATAAGAAATCAGGAAGGGGGCAAACACTTTTTCACACCACTGTATATATATATAAAAGAGAAGTCAGACTAAAAAGAATATCACACATGATTAGTTTTCCTCTGTTCTTAATTTGAATGACATTCACAATGCCCATTTCTGGCAAGTTTTTTTTTTTTTTTAAATGCTAAAAATGCATTTTTAAATACATCATGGTTGCATGGTATAACTTTATATATTGTTATTTATTATTTATTTTATAAATATTATTAGATTAGATTAGATTAGTTTAGATTAGATTGATATATTTTTGGACTACATGGTATTTGTACTGCCGTGGTATTCTTTAAAGTACATTGGAGTACCATGTAAATAGCATAGTAAATAAATATGGTAAACATTCAGTACCGTGATGCTGTATACAAGTACCATCTGATACCATAAGTGTCCCATGGTACAGTCACTGTATTTTTGGTAAGGATACATAAGATAAAATTAACTTTTGATTGAAGTTGATGAGGCTCTTGCAATGGTGGGAAGACTTTAATAATAAGGCCTGATTCATAATTGTATGTTTTTGCATTACTGTAAATGTTTTCAGGACCATATAAGGCTGACAGCTGTGACCTGATTACTCATGTGCATAACTGTGTATATTTTACATGAAAAAAATTGTGACATGCCATGTTCATGTCTCTTAAATTCAGAGCAGCTTCAGACAGATACTGGCAGAGCTCCACTCAAGTCCTTGTAAACATAAGCACCACAAAACCGCCAGAGTGACATGACATTTTATGACACATCATAAATATTTCCCTTACAAAATACAATGACGGTACAATATTCATTTATCATGACATTTACAAGGTACCCCAAGGTATTTCAAAGAACACCATACTAATTTTGTTAGCTTTCTCAGTAAATCAGTGATGTAATAAAACCAGAGCATAATTTCTGCAATAAAAGAAACACAGAAAATGTGGTAGCACTTTATTTTACAGTGTTTGATACACGTTACATGTTACTATAGTTAATTACTAGAAATAACCATAATAATACCAGTACAAACAGCTCCACAAAATAATTACAGTTTGTACACATAGTTCATAATTATTAATCAGTAATTACAAGTACACAGTAAAATGAACACTAAAATAAAGTATGACCAAACACCAAAAATGTTGCATCACTTTAGCCACAGAAGTGTAATTTTTATTATTATGTTTAGTGTGTTAGACTACAAAAAGAACATACAAACACAGCAGTGCTTTCTGTGTCAGTGCAATGCCCTAGCAACCATTTAGGACACCCTTTCAACCACCTAGCAATGCCATAGCAACCACAACTAGAATACCTTAGTAACACCTAAACAACCAGAATACCTCTCCATCCAACTAGCAACACACTTGCAAACACCCAAAACACCTTTGCAACCACTTAGCAACACCCTAGCAAACACCCTTGCAACCACCCAGAACATCTCTTCAGCCACCTAGCAACACCCTAGCAATCACAGAGAACATCCTTTCAGCCACCGTGTCTTGAGACACTTGCGTTCTTCTCTATTCGTTGTGGTGCATTTTGCTTTTTTAGCGCGAAAACGCGTCTGTCTGTGTGGTTACTGGAAGTTCACACCAAACGTGTTTTTGCGCGCGTCAGTTCTGTTTTCACATTGTTTAAACACATGCTGGGCGAATGTCTTTGACATTTGCACCGCGTCTCGCTTTTTCTTCAGAGTCTCAAGCAGAACCAGCACATTTTAAACACCATGTCATGTTAAAAAAAAAAAAAAAGACACCTGCGCTCTGTTTCATTCTTTGCGCTGCTTCTAGATTGTTTTTAGCGCACTTGTCACAAAGATTCAACATTTTGAACAAGTTCAGGCTGCATAGAGTTGCAGTGTTTAATTTTATTCCAGATTGTTCTGCACCAAGTGAAGTTTCATTAAATAAACGGTAAGTCAATGCTTTTTTCCCCCTTCTGCTCTAGTGTACTAAGGGGCTGCTGTGCCTTGTTAAAGTGTATGTTCACTGTTTCAGTACTGTTACAAATGTTGCACATATGCTTACATAAAATACAGCCAATTGCAACAGTACTTGCTAGGAGAAGAAATTAGATAGTTTGGGTCGGGTTTGGGCTTAAAATCTAATGGGATTGTTTGGGCCGGGTATGGTCGGGCCAGACGGTCTCGGGTATGGGTCGGGTTTCATTTTAAGGCCTGTGCAGACCTCTAGGCAGAGTGCGTACCCTCAGATTAAATCCTGCAGGCGCCCATGTCTCCAGCCACCTAGCAACTCCCTAGCAAACACTGAGAACACTGTTGCAACCACTTAGCAATGCCCTAGCAAACACCCTTTCAATCACCTAGCAACAACCTACAAAACACCCAGAACACCCTAGCAGCAATCTAGCATTGCCCAAGCAACCACCCAGAACATCCTTTCAGCAACCTAGCAACACCATAGCAAAGCTCTAGCAACAACACAAAACACTCTTGCAATCACCTAGCAATGCCATAGCAACCACAACTAGAATACCTTAGCAACACCCAAGCAACCACCCAGAATACCTCTCCAACCACCTAGCAATGCCCTAGCAAACACATAGAACACCCTAGCAGCAATCAAGAAATGCCCTAGCAACCACCCAGAACATCCTTTAAACCACCTAGCAATGCCCTAGTAACCACCCAGAACACCCTAGGAGGCAATCTAGCAATGCCGTGGTAACTACCCATAACATCCTTGTAATCACCTATCAACTCCCTAGCAACCACCCAGAACACACATGCAACTGCCGCAGTGTCCTAGCAACCACAACCAGAAAACCCTAGCAACAACCATCCAGAACACCAAAAGTATTTAAGATTATAATTCCTGGGGCCTTGGTAGCTCAGCGAGTATTGACGCTGACTACCACCCCTGGAGTCGCAAGTTAAAATCCAGGGCGTGCTGAGTGACTCCAGCCAGGTCTCCTAAGCAACCAATTTGGCCCGTTTGCTAAGGAGGGTAGAGTCACATGGAGTAACCTCCTTGTGGTCGCTATAATGTGGTTCTCGCTTTCGGTGGGACACGTGGTGAGTTGTACATAGATGCCACGGAGAATGGCGTGGGCCTCCACATGCGCTACGTCTCCGTGGTAATGCACTCAACAAGCCACGCGATAAGATGCACGGTCTCAGACACAGAGGCAACTGAGATTTGTCCTCCGCCACCCAGATTGAGGCGAGTCAATACGCCACCACGAGGACTTAGAGCACATTGGGACTTGGGCATTCCAAATTGGGGAGAAAAGGGGAGAAAAAAAAAATAATAATAATATATATATATATATATATATATATATATATATAATTCCCGTCTTTCATTGGTTGCACAAAAGAACTCCCAAATCTCACTTTATTGGGTGAGCAAACGTTGTTATTTTGTTGGGCTTGTTGTTGGGATGCTTAAAAAAATAGAGCAATGTTTTGATAGTGCCACAGAGCCACAATGTTAACACTATTCAGGAGAATCAATCAACCTACAAATGACTCAGTTATATTTGATAGATTTTGCGTATTAAGCTGGGATAGCAGGAAATATTTCAACATTGAAAAAATTACACACATTCCATTTAGTTGTTTAAGCTAAAACATTTTCTTTATATTAGTGGAATTTGTGATCCTGAGGCAAAAACAGCTACATTTTAACCTGCTTCATGTGTAAATCATGTGTCACTTTTCTGCTAGAAAGATGGTTGAAACAGTTCTACCACTTAGTTTGGGCCCACAGACCTGCTGTGGTTACTGAAATTACATTAAAACAGCCCGTGCACAAGAACAAACACAAGCATCCAGCACCTGTAAAGTCCATGGCAAAATGCTAATTTTGCTAATTTTCAGTAAAAGGTTTGAGGTTAAATTTAACATCATGCTGTCACTTCTTAGAGTAAAACAGCATCACTTCAGAAGGGAACTAAATAGACAATATAAATCAGTGGAGAATCCAATGTTTAAACATTATTTTAATAATTAACCTGATTTCATTATTGTACGTTGCTATTCATACAATATGTAATATTTAAACATAACGTTTTACACGCTGAAATGTACAATATGGATGTATTGACAGCATCTAAAACGTAACCATTTTTAATTAACCATGGTTACTATATTATCACCATATTACTGTAGTACTGTAACATCATGGTTAATTGCATTAAAACTATGGTTTCTGCCAAAAAACATGGTTACTACAACATTACTATACAGTGATGCAAACTACACACAACAGTGATGCCGAGCCACGGGAATGAGTGCATAGTGTTGGGTTCGAGTCCACCTTAGTCTAGTCCGAGTCAAGTCCGAGTCTTTAAACAATCGAGTCCGAGTTGAGTCTGAGTCCAAATGAATCTGTTCATGAATCGGAATTAAAATTGTAACCGTAAAACTCAACATCAAGATTTTAAGCTTATTTTAAAGTTCACAAC
Source organism: Myxocyprinus asiaticus (assembly GCF_019703515.2). Taxonomy (NCBI): domain Eukaryota; kingdom Metazoa; phylum Chordata; class Actinopteri; order Cypriniformes; family Catostomidae; genus Myxocyprinus; species Myxocyprinus asiaticus. The sequence goes on along the minus strand of NC_059354.1, from coordinate 3,934,846 downwards.
TAAGAAAAACAGTTTGTCAATATAAATGTAACAAAAACACCTCTGCTGCATTTCATATTCACATTTTATGATTAGTATCCTGCTGAACAAACTTCAAAGTGGTTTCAGAATGAAAGCACATGCCTTAGGTGAATGAAGACAAAACTGTCCTTCAGCACAATTCTTATTGCGTTCTGTTGACATTTCAATTATTTGTTGCTTTTTCCCCTCCACTCAAACATGGACTAAAGAAAGTGAAAGCTGCATTAGTCATTACGACAAGGGTTATTATTGTTTTGAATGTTAATTTAGTTTTTATTTGTACTTCATTTTCAATTTCAATTCAATTTAATTTAGCTTTATTTAAAATGATCCCTATCTAAATAAATAATAGTCTATACGGAGATTTCTTTCTGAATCTTTTTTCTCTATCTGCCGACTGATTTGGGAAAATACAGTGCATAGAAATGAGTCAACACAGTAGTTATTAGCACTCACTGAGAAGTTACATCTCACGATTTGACTGCAAATGCTACATCCAAAAACACTGGAAAAGGCCCACTGATAATATTAGGGCCATGTTGTCATATGATTTTCTAGTTAATTTGCATCTCGCAGCTGCTGCCACAGAAGATAAAAATAATAATAATAATTTATATTTGCATGAGCGGCAGCCGTGTTGGTCTGCAATCAGTCTGAAATCTTTAAATACCAACCAAAGAAAATTTAATTAAGCTCTTCTTTAACCGCAAAAACATGGAGAATAATAAATTTAACAGAATTGTCCTTCAAAAGTGTCAGAGATGTAGGATAAAAAAGATGTGCATAAGTTACCTGGTGGTTTACAATAAAAATAAAATACAAATTTATAATAAAAACATCATAACCAGCTAAATTCATCTTGTAACATGAAGTTTAGCTTCATACACAAACTCTGTCATTGAATAATACATTTATTTTATAGTCTATAATTAAATTATAAACAAAACATTTCATTGCCCAAAATATCCTAATATTTTATTGTGCATGGTAGAATGTTGTGAATGGTGGACAAATGCTGTAAAAGAATGTATTTTAAGCAGCTCGTCAGTGCTTTGAAAATAGTAAATCAATAATAAATAGGTGCTGTTTATCTGTTTAGAGTTGCTGTCCACTTTAGCAATAACGCTTTTTTCCCCCGACTATTTAAAAAGTTACACAGTTAACTCATCAAGCTAGTATGGACCAATTCAAGCTGAAAACACTGCGTGGACCACAAGAGACTACAGAAGCCTACATGTGTAGATACATTACGCCTAAAAAGACTTAATATCCAATATTAATACTATTTTTATGTATGTTTATTTTGATATGCTGTTTTAAGTAAACTGTGAGAGACATGATGTGGGTGACTTGACTCAATGAAGTTCTTGATTTTAAGTTTTTAAGCACGATGAAACCACAATGTGAGCACCGTCTTGGCTGCAAAAAAGCCACACGAAATTTTACCAGTTGTCAGGTTCCGTGTCGTGTGAAACTGCCTTGTTTAGTTTCTATTATATTGTGTGTATACACCCGTCCTTATGTTTTCATCGTGCCAGCCACCTTGGTAGTCAATGTTATGCATTAGTGTCTGTAGTAACATTCAAGTGTATTGGTTGACTGATGAGTGTGCCTGTGCACATGCGTATGTGTTTGCTTAAACACAGTGAAACAACTCTGGCTACGTCTACAACTTCAGGGGCTAATTGAGCTTTATGCAGACAGAGATGTGTTCATTAATTTCTGTTTTGTTATTTATTTATTTATTTATTTCATTGCATCACAAATGTCATGGACTCGGCTGGACTCTGAAAAAAATCCAGTCCCAAAGTCCCAAAGGCTTGAGTCCGAGTCAAGTCAGAGTAAAAATGCACTCCCTGATATTCACCGTGACCAAATCACTGCGATGAAATCAACATTTATATTCATTTTTTAAGTAGTATTAAAGGAAATTTTAAAAGTGGAAAAAGAAAATCGGATGGGAAAAAGAGTAGGACAAAAGGCAGATTCGAACCACAGTTGCTAGTACACATTCATACATCGTTTTTACACCCCACGCCATGGCAGCGACATCTGTTTGTTAGTTTGCCATATATTCCTGTGGTTTCACCAGACTATTGGGGTGAAAATAGTTGCATTGTGTGGCAGATGCTATTTACACCGGGGTTTTATATTTAGATCCCTGAACCCTACCCTACCCCTAAACATAAACACTTCAACAATATTAAAAATGAAAAAGGCAGATAAATGTACAGTGACAATAACTTCAGTTACAAAATACCATTGTTTATGTATTTTAGAGCTGCTAATCCCACACCTACCCCTAAACCTAACCCCAACCATTAATAAAAACATTTAGGAATAAAAGAACCACCTTAATTTAAAGAGATTTTCAATCTTCTGTGTTTTTATGACTTATACACTCAAAGTTACTAATCAAATTTAATAATCCTGTGACAAATATTTTATGCAAATAATGCATCAAAGTTTAGCTTTGGAGTCCCTGATATCTCAGCCCTAATCTGCTGAAATATTTTTCTGCAAGTGCAAGTGTACTACACTATATTCACGTATTGACTTCATTTGTTGGGACTTTTAGATATTTGCATTCAAATATGGTTATTATATTTCTTCATTTTTATTATTTTGCTAATTTTTAATGTACTTAAATGTAATTAAAATTTAAAAGTAACTAACTGTAATGACAACGTGAATCTGTAATGAGTAATGCGTTACACTACTTTTTTCCACAAAAAAGTTAACTAACACCTTTGTAATCACATTACACCCAACACTGCTAATAACCCACATGTTTTGCATTGGAAATTCTGTTTATATGAGGTGAAATGCACTAAAAAGCAGCACTAAAACACACAACACATAAGCACTTTATTTCTGCCTTGTTTAGAAGCTGAGTGAAAACTGAGAGAGTGAGTTCCATTTCCTCTACTGAATTTCCTCTGTGGTTGAGCGCTGTTAGTTACTCAGCACCTTAAAAAAGAAACACCAACTTTCATCCATCAAGGATGCTGACTAGCCTTCACCAGCACACCTCACCTCTCCCTCACTAGCTTTGCTCCATCATTTATACACTTATGGAACAACTCACCTGTGTCTGAGCCTTTGGTGCCACCAGTTCCAAAGTTGTGCAAAACGTTTCACTGCACTTCCTATCTCTGACTCCGCAGACCAATCACAGATTCTAGTGGTGCTGTGAGCAGGTTTTCACACAACTGAACAAGCTGCAGATCGCAGCATGCAAACGACTGTGACCACATTCATTTCCTCACACAAAGACTGTGAAAGAGTGTGAGTAGCCAGGCGAGAACTGTTATGAACTCCAGCTACTAAGAACATTAACAGAAACAGGAACTAAATGACTCTTTGTAGAGAAAAAGATGTGACACTGGTCTCTGCTGGCTGGTGACACACAGCATGTACTTAAAGGAATATTCTGGGTCAGTACAAGTTAAGCTCAATTGACAGCATTTGTAGTATCATGTTGATTTCCACAATATATATATATATATATATATATATATATATATATATATATATATATATATATATATATATATATATATGTATTTTGACTCGTCCCTCCTTTTCTTTAAAAATAAAATAAAAAAAGCAAAAATCTTGGTTACAGTGAGGCACTTACAATGGAAGTGAATGGGGCCAATTTTTGAGGGGGATTTTTGCTTTTTTAAAGAAACCTTGAATTGAACCCTGAATATCCCTTTTAAAATCTGTCCTCTGTGCACACTTTGGTGCAAATTTATTCCTAATTATAATTAATGGATTTAGTGGACCAGTGGATCAGTGGACACTGAGTTCATTCTAGTGTAAAAAGTAATCGTTTATGCAGATATCCCTTTTGCCAAGCGTGGTCTGCACACTTGAGGGGACATTTTTCTTTTTATTTCATTATGAACAAACCATGCAACACAAATATATTTCTGTGTAAAGAAATTAGGGTAACACTTTACATAAAAGTTCCCTTTGTTAAAGGTTTTATAAAGGGGTTCGTTAATGACCAACAACTAATTTGCAAATGAATTATAAATCATTGATATGTAATTATAAAAACTTGTTTAAAAGGGCAACTGCCATGCAATACTCCCCAAATAGTGAGCCATTTTACCTCTCATATCATAATGCTTAATAACACTTATTCAACATTTTTTAATGGTCATCAGCATTAATTACATGATATATACTGTGAATGAGCATGAAGAGCTGAAATGTGTTTTTGCAGAGGACTTTAGGTAACTAGGACTAGATAAAATCATTCTTTTGACATCAACGTGACAAGAAAAGTGACAACACAAGTGAGTCAAGACATTACAGTCATGAATATAAACACAAAATGACAAAATGCCTCCTTTTAATCTCACTGTAATAGTTGATTTTTGCTGCAATGTGACATAAATAATAAATTAGGGCATTTTGTGTTTATATGAAGTATGAATAAGTGTATTTATTAAGCATTTATACCATATAACTTATAAGGTATTTATAACGTATGGAAGTTAAAATGCACACTTTGGTAAGTATCGCAAATTTGCCATTTTTAATCATGTTGTTATAACTGCATATTGTTGATTATAATGTGTTTGTAAATAACTTATTAGTCATTAATGAACCCCTTTATTAACCCATCATAAAAGGAACATTAACGTAAAGTGTTACCGAAATCAGAGATAAGAGTAACACTACAATAAGTTTATATTCGCTAACAATAGTTATATTAACATAACATTAACTACAACTAACAATAATTTTGCAGCACTTATTCGTCTGAACTAATTTGAACATACTAATATATTTTTAAAATGCAAAGTTATACAACCCCAATTCTAAGAAAGATGGGACAGTATGAAAAATGCTAATAAAAACAAAAAGGAGTGATTTGTAAATTATATTCACCCTTTGCTATATTGAAAGCACTACAATTACACATTGTATGATTTTTTACCTTGTGAATTTCAATGTTTTTTTGTCACGAACATTACGCAAGCTGTACTAATGATTGGGTTTTAAATCAATTCGGACAAGCGTGTACCACCTGCAAATGGACGGCTTGGTTGAATGGTATAATAAAACCTTTAAAAACATGATTTGTAAGTTCATGCACGAAGATGCTCAGAGTTGGGATAATTGGCTTGAACCCCTGTTATTCACAGTTCGAGAGGTCCCGAAAGCCTCCATGGGGTTTGAATTATTTTATGGGTGTAAGCCTCGCGGTGTCTTAGATGTTGTGAGGGAAAATTGGGAGGAGGGACCTTCAAACAGTAAAAACTAAATTCAATACGATCTTGACCTGAGAGCAAAATGCCACACACTGGGGCAACTATCACAGGAGAATTTGCTACAGGCTCAAGAACGTCACACCCGGCTGTATAACAGGACCTCGGCTACAGGAATTTACACGGGGAGATAAAGTCCTTGTATTACTACCCACATCAAGCTCTAAATTACTCGCAAAGTGGCAAGGGCCCTTTGACGTCACACAGCGAGTCGGGAAGTCGATAAGGTTAAATGAACTGATAGGGGAGGAGCACGGCAAATTTACCACCTCAACCTCTTAAAACCTTGGAGGGAGGTGGTCCCCGTGGCTTTGGCTTTTATTCGACATTGGATTTAACGAAGGGTTATTGGCAGATCCTCTTAACACCAATGTTCCATGAGAAAATGGCCTTCTCCACACCGTTTGGCTTCCACCAATGCGTGACCCTTCCATTCGGTTTGTTTCAGCGACTTATGGACCGAGTCCTCAGACTGCACGCTGCGTATGCTGCTGCCTGTCTGGATGACATCATTATATATAGTAATGATTGGCAGTGGCACATGCAGCATCTGAGGGCAGTTCTGAGGTCGCTGCGGGACTTATGGCAAACCCCAAGAAGTGTGCAATTGGACGGGTGGAGGTACGGTATCTGGGATTCCACTTGGGTCACGGACAGGTGCATCCCCAAATTGATAAGACCGCAGCGGTTGCGGCCTGCCTGAGACCCAAGACCAAAAAGGAGGTGAGATAGTTCCTGGGGCTGACTGGCTTTTATAGGAGGTTTGTGCCTAATAATTCATCATCAGCCCGCTGACCGATCTCACTAAAAAGGGAGCCCCAGACCCGGTCCAGTGGTCAGAGCCATGCCAACAGGCTTTTATGCAGGTGAAAGCTGCGCTTTGTGGCGGGCCGTTGTTACATGCTCCTAATTTTTCTCTCCCTTTTGTTGTACAGATCGACGTGTTGGACATGGGGTTGGGAGCCTTGTTGGTTGCCCCAGGTGGTCGAGGGGGAGGAGTGTCCGGTGCTGTACATCAGCCAGAAGCTTTCAGCGAGAGAGGCGAGGTACAGCACCGTTGAGAAGGTGTGCCTGGCCATCAAGTGGGCGGTCCTCACCCTTTGGTACTACCTCCTGGGATGTGCTTTCACCCTCTGTTCGGACCACACCACACTACAGTGGCTCCATCACATTAAGGATACCAACGTGCGGATCACCCGTTGGTATCTGGCTCTTCAGCCTTTTAAGTTCGAGGTGGTCCACCGGCCGGGGGTGCAGATGGCTGTTGCAGACTTTCTCTCCAGAAAGGGGGGGGGGGGGTGGGGGGGGCCGGTACTGGGCAGGCTAGATGGCTCCCTGGCCTGAATCAGGCCGTGGAGGTATGTGGTGGTGGAGGCGTGGTTGACCGCCGGATTGTGAAGGAGAGCGAGATCAGGAGATGAGAATGGTAAGGATCGTCACCTGGCAATGATTGTCTCTAACAGCTGTTTGTCATTGCAGTGAGAGTGGAGATGGTTTTTAAGAGCAATCCAAATGCCATTGAGATGAAAAAGCTACCCACGCACACACACACAGAGAGTGTGTGCTGACAGTCAGCTGAAAACCGAGTTTTGTTGAGTTGAAAAATAAATTACCTTTTTTAGTTGAATTTTGCCATCTCCTGCTTCCTCCTTGCACCCCATCACTAACTTTGTTACAGTGAGTTACCCATACCATGACACACCCTCATACCATGACAGACATTGGCTTTTGGACCTGATGCTGATGACAGCTTGGATGGTCCTTTTCCTCTTTGGCCTGGAGAACACGACGGCTGTGTTTTACAAAAACTATTTGAAATGTGGGCTCTTCAGACCAAAAAACACGGTTCCACTGTTCTACTTTTCATCTCAGATAAGACAGAGCCCAGAGAAGTCGGCAGGGCTTCTGTACAGTGTTAATGTATGGCTTCTGCTTTGCTTAGTAAAATCTTAACTTGCATCTGTGGATACAGTGAATTTTGTTGACCGACAAAGGTTTACCCGTGTCATAATATTCATGTTAACATATATAGCTAGTAATTATATATTGAAATAATGATCAGATTTACAATGGCCCCAAAAGGTATTCAGACACTTAAGCCACATGTGTTTGTATTTTCTTGCATTAAATAACACATATTTAAATCAAGTTGCATCTTGTTTGCAGATGCCAATCTAATGCACTGAAATAAGTCATAATATTTGTTTGTCTTTACTTTGAAATGTACATCTGCACTGTAAATTTTGTTTTGTTATTTTATATATAATAATGAACAATTATCATATTTTTTCAGTAAAAGGTTGTAAAAAAAAATACGTTTTTAGAAATAAAAAGTATTATTTTCCCTATAGTTAACTGTGAAAATGTATGTTATGTTTAAAAAGACAACACATGTACTTTAACAGTAAACTAATGTTAAAATTATTTGTGAAACAATAACTGGGCATTCCCAGAAGTCCCTGTGTGAGCTATCACATTTGATTATATCTTCTGGAAGTATTTATGTTGCTTCTTATTTTTGATATCAGTTATGTACATTGGGGTATTTTATGTTAGATTTTATGCTGTTTAGTTAATGTTTATTTTATTAAATAAATTATTTTATTGTCACTTACGATATCCTGATGGTGTTTTGTGTGAGTGACACAAGAAGTGTGTGTTGGCCATTACTCTTGAAAGGATCACTCTTGTCTCTTAAAAAAAATTAAGTGATCATGTGGCCTTTTGTTTGACCACCTTTGTTATTATGGTGGTTAACAGTACATTTAGTGCAAAGCACAGTAGGTTGGTATATTAACATTATTTATCACATGGCTCTGTGGAATACTCGATTCTGATTGGTCAATGGCACCATCTAGCAGTAACAACTGCACATCCACATATCAGACCACTTATCTGGGTATCTGAGCCATTGTTCCTGCTTCACAGATTACTGTGCGATTTCTACAAGTAAGCTAATAAAATCATTTTAACTCAAATAAATATTTCATGTGAATTTATTTATTTATTTGGCAAGTAGTTTTGTAAAAACAACTGGAAGGGGGCCTCCGCGGAACAGCGTGTCCATTGGCCCAGAGGTTCCTTAAAGTGCCCCTGATAATGAGCAGTCAGACAGTCATTAATTGGACCATAGTCCAGCTTAATAGACTGTAGCTCTATGGCACTATAATGCTGTTAAAGCACAACATGCATATCACGTGAGAGCGCATCCATGTACCAGTTGCTCCAGCGTGAATCTCTCTACTCGCACATGGACAACTCTCGCTAAAACCTGGACGTGCGCTCCCAAATAAACTACGCTGCTCTATGACATTGGCAGATCTATTATAATGCCACACAGCTCTGCCTCTGTTCATTCATATTCTGCTTCTGCAGATGTGTTATATCAAGGGAGAAATGATATTGAGTAATAAACTCATAATTACTGTCCAAGACTTTGAAAACCATACACTGGCGGCCAAAAGTCTGGAATAATGTGCAGATTTAGCTCTTATGGAAAGAAATTGGTACTACAAAATGTATAGTCAGGACATTAATAATGTGAAAAATTACTATTACAATTTGAAAAAAATGTTCAGAACTTCTTAAACTACTTCAAAGATTTCTCATCAAAAAATCCTCCACGTGCAGCAATGACAGCTTTGCAGATTCTTGGCATTCTAGCTGTCAGTTTGTCCAGATACTCAGGTGACATTTCACCCCACACTTCCTGTAGCACTTGCCATAGATGTGGCTGTCTTGTTGGGCTCTTCTCACACTTCTCATCTTACAGATGATGTGAACCAATGGCAGTAAGATGCTGTTTAGCAGCCGGTACGAAGTTTGGTACTGAAAGTTTGTACTGACAAGCTGTTACAAACCTCCACCACCACCAAAAAAACCCAAAAAAACCCCTCAAAAACACATTCGTTTTGGACAGATTAAAAAAAAAAAATAATAATAATAATAATAATAATAATTTACATTACACCATTTCGTTGGAAGTGTGTCTGGGCCTCAAGTCAATGTTTTTTCCTTTTGCTCTGGTGTGCTGAGGGACCACCGTGCCTTATTAAAACTGTGAATGTATACTGTTACAATACTGTTACAAATGTTGCCTATGATGCTTACATAAAATACAACCTATTGCAACAATATTTGCATGGAGAATAAAGTCTAAAAAGAGAGTGAGCGATTTCAGGTTCAGGTCAGTTTCGGGCTTAAAATCTGACTGCACCGCTCAGGCCGGTGTTGTGCCAAAATCGGACTCCCCGTCAGATTCTTACTACCCTCTACTTGATTGGTTCTTGTCCCTAAAGTCCATCCATAACCCTAACCATAGTAGAGAGAGATTGGTCCCTGTCCCTAAAGCCCAGCCTATACCTACCCCTAAACACAGTTATACTAGTGTCAGGTCACACATTCTCAGGTACGGGTTTTATTGCCCGTGCAGGCCTCTAACTTGAGGTTTAATGGTCTTCAACAACTTAATGTAAATCCTCTTACTATTGTTTTGTATGTGTGTGTGTGTGTGTGGGCAGGTTTAAGTGGTTTATGAGGACTTTTTGTTTAGGTTACAAACTGGTAATTACAAGGGTATTATGCTATAAATGTGGTTTATAAGGACATTTCTAGTGTCCCCATAATTCAAAATAATTCAAAATTTTTTGTGAGGGTTAGGTTTAGGGGTAGGGTTAGGGTTAGGGGATAGAATCTATAGTTCGTACAGTATAAAAATCATTATGTCTATGGAGAGTCCTCATAATGATAGCTGCACCAACATTCAATGTGCTTTCTTCAGTGGGTAAGCTGAGAGCTGCAGTCAGTCAGTGCAGATAAAACGTTCAAATTCTTCACAAGTAACCGGAGACACAGTGGTACTCTATAATGTGCACCCTCATTTACACAGATGCATACACATCTTCTCTGTCCTTTATTTTTAAGGTCACTAGCATTTGGTCTGAGCTCCAAAGACATACATTACATTTTCTAAAAGGGAATCTTTTGACACAGTTGTGGTCCAAACATAACATACATGGACATGAATGCTTTTTGTAAATGTATTTGCCATGATAATATTTGAGGTAGGTGGTTGTCCTTGCGGCTGTCCCTAACAAGCTGTTTCACTGTTTAAACAGCAAGACAACCTTGATCAACCAGCTTTAGCGAATTAATTTTGCATGGCTATGCTGGTAAACCAGTCAGCTGAGCACCAACCACTATAAATCAACCAGGACCTGTATGGAAATTCATGCATGCTGATCTAAGCAGGTCTTTACAACAGGACTACCATTTGATTACAAATCAAACAATACCATGGTATGGGGCCACACAGGACATAATTATATGATTTCTGAATATATATTTATAAATCAGAATATAAAACAAAAATATTGTAGATCTTAATTGATAAATCTTAATTGTCAATCCAAATATATAGTTATAAATCTGAATATATAGTTGTAAATCTGAATATATAGTTATAAATTGTAATTATATAGTTGTTAATCTGAGTATAGTTATAAATCCTGAATATATACAGTAGTTGTGAATTTAAAAACAGTTATAATTCTTGAATTATAGATCTAAATAGATTGTAAATCCTTATATATAGTTAGAAATCCTGAATATATAGTTATAAATCTGAGTGCATATTTATAAATCTAAATATATATGTCTATAAATCCTTAATATATGTTTATAAATCTGAATATAGTTGTAAATCCGAATATATATTGTTTTCAAGATGGTGCAGCGGATGGCAGCCTGGTGCAGAGCTCTCCAATTCTTTTGTTGATTTTGTTTGTTTGTCCTGTGTTTAGTAATTTTTTTCCAATCAGTTTTACCAGGGACGAACTGCTGAACATTCGGCAGCACATACCAGACAATCTTTTCCTGGTTTTTGACTATTCAGAAGTTTTTCTGGACATTTTAGTGATGAGTATTCATTTAGTGAATTTTCACTCTCTTCCTAACAAAACGGACGAACTACATCTCCTCACCCGTGCAAACAAGGACTTTTCAAACATGGCTGGCTTGTGCTTCACAGAAACCTGGCTGAGTGAAGCCATTTCGGACAGCGCATTACATCTGCTGGGCTTTCAGCTGATGAGAGCGGATCGCATTGCGGAATTAACGGGGAAAACGAGAGGCGGTGGAATATGCTTTTACATAAAAGAAAGTTGGTGTAGATGTAACAACGTTAAAGAAGATGTGCTGTCCTAATTTGGAAGCGCTCTTTATCAACTGTAAGCCTTTCTACTCGCCACAAGAGTTTTCCTCGTTTATTCTGGTGAGTGTTTATATTCCTCCACAAGCGTGTGTGAGCACAGCGTTGCAACAGCTGGCTGACCAGATCACAGACATGCAACAACAATACCCGGACTCACTTATTATTATTCTCGGTGATTTTAACAGAGCTAACCTTACCCGTGAACTGCCGAAATACAGACAGCACATTACATGCCCCACCAGAGACAGAAATATACTGGATCACTGCTACACAACATTAAAGAATGCATATTGCTCTATCCCTAGAGCAGCTTTGGGACTCTCTGATCATTTTCTGGTTCATTTTCTTCCGACCTACAGGCAGACACTTAAATATGCAAAACCTGTAGTAAAGACTGTAAAAAGATGAACCAATGAAGCAGAGTTGGAACTACAAGTCTGCTTTGACTGCATTGATTGGAGTGTTTTTGAAGCTGCAGACACCAATCTGGATGAGCTCACAGATACTGTGACATCATATATCAGTTTCTGTGAGGATATGTGCATTCCTACTAGGACTTATTTAACATTCAACAATGACAAACCATGGTTTACAGCAAAACTCAGGCAGCATCGTCAGGCCAAAGAGGATGCTTTCATAAGTGGGGATAAAATCATGTACAATCAGGCCAGAAACACACTGACAAAAGAGATTAGAGTGGCTATAAGAAACTACTCTGAAAAGCTGAAAAACAAGTTTTCAGCTAATAACCCTGCATCAGTGTGGAGAGGCCTGAAAGACATTACTAACTACAAGACATTATACCCCAACACTGTAGGGAATCAACAACTGGATGATGACCTGAATGTGTTTTACTGTAGATATGAAAAGCCCAGTCTAACACGCAACACCCGCTCTGACCTTGACTTCACACAAACCTCAACACCTTCTGCAACCACCCTCCTCCCCCCTCCTGCTACTCAACCTGCACTTAAGATCTGTGAAGAGGATGTGTGCCAGGTCTTCTGGAAACCAAAGACAAGGAAAGCACAGGGCCCAGACCGTGTTTCACCCACTTGTCTAAAATCCTGTGCTGACCAGCTGGCCCCCATCTTCACACAGATCTTCAACAGATCACTGGAGCAGTGTGAAGTTCTCTGCTGCTTCAAACACTCCACCATCAGCCCTGTCCCAAAGAAACCCAAAATCACAGGACTTAATGACTACAGACCCGTCGCTTTGATGTCTGTGGTCATGAAGTCATTTGAGAGACTGGTGTTGGCCCACCTGAAGGACATCACTGGACCCCTTCTGAATCCTCTTCAATTTGCTTATCGAGCAAACAGGTCTGTGGATGATGCAGTCAACATGGGACTGCATCATATCCTGCAACATCTGGACAGACCAGGGCATATGCAAGGATCCTTTTTGTGGACTTCAGTTCGGCTTTCAACACCATGTGTGCTCTCCCCACTACTCTTCTCCCTGTACACAAATTACTGCACCTCCAATGACCTGTGAAGTGAAGTTTGCAGATGACACTACTGTCATCAGACTCATCTAGGATGACGATGAGTCTGCATATAAAAGGGAGGTTGAACAGCTGGCTGTCTGGTGCAGTCAAAATAACCTGGAGCTTAACACGCTCAAAACAGTGGAGATCATAGTGGACTTTAGGAGGAACACCCCAACATTGACCCCGTTCACCATTCTGATCAGCACTGTGGCAGCAGTGGAGTCATTCAGGTTCCTGGGCTCTACCATCTCACAGGCCCTGAAGTGGGAGACCACATTGACTCCATTGTGAAAAAGGCCCAGGAGAGGTTGTACTTCCTTCACCAATTGAAGAAGTTCAACCTGCCACAGGCGCTGCTGATACAGTTCTACTCAACAGTCATTGAGTCTGTCCTCTGCACTTTAATAACTGTCTGGTTTGGTTCAGCTATGAAATCGGACATCAGAAGACTACAAGGGACAGTTTGGACTGCTGAGTGGATTATTGGTTGCCCCCTGCCCTCCCTCATGAACTGTACACTTCCAGAGTGAGGGAAAGGACTGGAAAAAATCACTCTGGACTCCATTCACCCAGCCCACAACATTTTTGAACTGTTGCCTTCTGGCCGGCGCTACAGAGCTCTGAGCACCAGAACCGCCAGGCACAAGAACAGTTTTTTCCCTCAGGCTATCCATCTCATGAACAGTTAAAACTGCCCCATTGAGCAATAATTATGTGTAATACACAGCTTAATCTATTTATATTTATCCAACATATCCTACCTCTTCTGCCATTACAGTCCCTTGCGCTATCTGTATATAATAGATTTGTATTATATATATATATATATATATATATATATATATATATATATACATATACTGTATATGTCTTATTGTGTATTTCTATATATACTTATATTTTCTTTTCACTTTTTTTTTTTTATTCTGTTTTTTTTATTATCTCTGTCTTGTTGTTGTTTTGTCTGTGCACTGGAAGCTTCTGTCACCAAGACAAATACCTTGTATGTGTAAGCGTATTTGGCAGTAAAGATTCTGATTCTGATAAATCCAAACATATACTTGTTCAAAATAAAATAAATAGTTACAAGTGTTAATATATAGTTTTAAATTGGAATATATAGTTATAAATCCTGAATATATAGTTATAAATACTGAATAATAGTTATAAATCTGTAAATCTGAATATGTAGTTACAAATCTTAATATAAAGTAGTAAATTTGAATATACTGTTATAAATTCTGAATATGTTAGTAAATCTGAATATATAGCATTCAATCCTCAATATATAGTTATAAAATGTAGTTTTAAGTATATATATAGTTGAAAATCTGAATATATAGTTGTAAATCTAAACACATATATCCTGAATATATAAATCTATCTCTGAATATGTAAATATAAATTGATGCCCAGCAGTCAGGGTTGGGGAGACATGTTACAGAATACATGTAACGTGATTATGTATTTAAAATACAAAATATAAGTAACTGTATTCCACTACAGTTACAATTTAAATCATTGGTAATTAGAACACAGTTACATTCAAAAAGTATTTTGATTACTAAATAGATTACTTTGCATTTTATTGTCATTTGTTTCATTTAATATTTAGTCCTTTCAGATGGAAAACATTTATACATATAAATGATGCGATCCAAAGTGCATTTGAACAACAGTGAAACACTTTCTTATGATGTGTTACATTCATACGAGCAGACAGAGAAGTAAGTTTGAAGTTTGGAGCACAAGAAATAGAAATAAACCTTGTGTAAATTGTCAGCTTTACGCTAAGCTAAAATGCTATTTCTAGCCATTTTACATGCACATGTTACCAGGCACGATCATATTTTTTTATCAAGAAAATTCACGTTGGATCATAATTTCTTTTTTTCTAGTAAGACCTTTGATATTAGGGCAGAAATTGTATTCTTCATAATAATTTTTGTATTGTTTTACTGTAAAAATATCTAAAAATCCTTAAAACAAGATCAATTGATTAATCTTGTTTTAGAAACAACACTGCATAAGATATTTCGGTTTTTCAGAGAATGTATTTTAACATGTGTATTTTGTCTTACTGTACTGGCAGAGTTTTTATAGTCAAAACAAGTGAAAAATCTACCAGTGCTGAAGAAGTAATCCAAAGTATTTAGAATACGTTACTGACCTTGAGTAATCTAACGGAATACATTACAAATGACATTTTACAGCATGTATTCTGTAATTTGTAGTGGAATACATTTCAAAAGTAACCCTCCCAACCCTGCCGGCAGTCATGTTGAAAGACACACACTCATTTTCCATATTTCACTATGATGATTATAGTAGGCCAGTTATCTGTTCCATGGCACCGCTACAATCCTTATTTTTAAGGGGTTTGTTATTGCCATTGCAGGGTTCTTTTGTGTGAATATATTTATTGAATGGGCATGTTTGGAATTTAAATGCATGCACACACACACACACACACACACCTTTTCCATTACCTTACAAAGGTGATGGACTGCATTGATTTATATTTTCGTTTTTTCCAGATAGCTGTGTCTGATATCTATTTTCACAGTACCCGCCTTCAACCAATTCAACACAACCTGCCCCCACCTACTGCCCTCGCTCCTAAACCTACCAAAACCCCAGTTTCATCCCAATAAATGCAGAGCCCACCCACACGCACTAAAATCTATTGCTTTTTTCCTGCCAAACCAAAAATCTTCACCGTGGAAGAAGCACCCCCACCTCTGCATGGTCTAAAATCCTCCCCAACCCCTGTTGAGCTGCTGATGGGGTGAGCCAAACCCCATTCCTCACCTTCACAGAGCCCATTCAACACCTGTGCTTCATTTATATTACTTGGGCCGGACTGTCACTTTGGCAACCACTGAATTAAGAGAGATCAGTACCCCACCCGCCCCTGCACACCACTCGCCACATGCATTGCAGCCCCACATGGGTCATCTTCAAATATTAAACTCATTCCACCTTGAGAGAAGTCAAATACAGAGATTTTTTAACCACAGCACAAGGCTCCTGCATGACAGCAGGGGCGTGCAGCCCACCCTTCTCCTAATCTGCTATTTACACTTGATTACCGGTCTTTTAAAAGCATGTTCAGACAGTTTGAACTCAGCTCTTTTTCACCGCACACATCAGGCCCAGCCTGACAGTAGGTCACTCTGTGGACATTAAAGTGTATTAGAATATTTTTCTGTACTGTTTGTTCCAGAAATAATGCATCAGACAGCTTGGCTATGAGAACATCTAGCATTAAGAGGTTTACAAATACATAATGTTAGTGGTTAAAAACAAAGTATTTAACCGTGCACACAAGGATATGGGCTTACATGCAACATATTATAAAACGTGTTCCCATGACCTACAACTGACCCGTGTGGGGTGTAATTACTTTTCTTGTCAAAAGGTACACTTTTAATAATCAGATTACATTTATTGTCATTAGTAATATGGTTACATTTCCAATTAAGTAATCAGTAAAGTAATCTGATTAGAATTTAGAGAAGCAATTAGTAATTTGTTGTGGATTACTTTTTGAATTACTTACCCAACACTGCCACTGACCAACATGAGTATGTACTGACATAATTAACAGGATACTACTGAACTAAATCTATAGTATAAATCTTACTCTGATTAGTGTGTTTAACGTGCAAACGTATGTTGAAAATAAAACATTATGATTAAATGTTTGTTTTTCATCAGATTATCAGCCAATTTGCATGCACCCATTCATTATTTTAACATTTTAATGTTTTTTTTTGTTTTTTTTCTTGGCACAAAGTACAAAAATATGGACAGTGAATAATGTGGTGTGGTGCGATGAAATGATATGACTGTTATTAGCCATAATGACCTTTGACCTTGTGACCTTGCACAAAACATGTTTTTGAAAGAGAATTGTGATGGGTTATTTATAATTTTTTAATTATAAAGTGATTTATGACAAGGCACACTGAAACTGTATAGTGGTGACACCAGAGAATTTGGTTGCCGGTGCTATGGGGGTGCCAAATCATTGACGGGGGAGCTGAGCTACCATCACTAAACAGGGTTGTGGACTTGAGTCGCATGACTTGGACTTGACTTGGACACGAGTCACAAATTTGATGACTTGCGGCTCAACTCGACATAATCAAAGTCAAAGAAGACTTGCGACTCGACTTAGGCTTGGACAACAATGATTTGTGACTTGACTAGGACTCAAGCCCTCTGACTTGAAAAGACCTTATACCTTCTTAAACCAAAGATCAGAGTTGTACATTTAAAAATCTGCAGCAAATCAACGATTCATTTCCTCAATAAACTATTCCTTTGATTTTCAAATTTGCATTTCCACGCTCCACATTCAACCAATCAGACAACCAACTAATCAACTTAACGAGAGCAGGACCAAGTTTGCAGATCGCGGATTCAAGGACAACACAGCCAAAATGACATGAAAGGTTATATCATTTGGATATAAAGAATACAATATCGAAGGCAACAAAATAAGTGCAACATGTAGAACTTGTGGTTCAAAAACAACAGATGCTTTAACAACAACGTCCAATTTTGTGAAACATCTGAAAACCCACAGACAGAGGTATGTTGAGATTGTTAACTGTTACATGTCAGATATGGTTCAGTAGCATTTAATTTATCATGTTAGCTGGGTTAGCTAGCTTGCTAGCTAGCTACTAGGGATGGGACAATATATAGAATTTTGATAGATTGCAAACCAAAAAAAAAAGATGGATCATCAAGGCTTGATATAGTTCGTCATTTTTTTCCCCCCGAAATTTGCAACAAACATCAAACATCATGATCTTTCTAAACAGATTTTACCCCTACTCCGCTTATTTCTTCACTGTTTACAGGGTTCACACAAGGTCCTTGAAATGCTTAAAGTGCTTGAATTTAGCTTTTAGAAATGTAACTACTTGAATACCTGGAAAATTGCCTTGTTTTGTTGAAAAGTGCTAGCGATTAAAACAGAACATTTTCTTCCGTGTAATGTGTCCATCAAAGATGAGATCCCACACCCCACTTTCAGTGTCTTTTTTTTTATTTTATCCCCTTTTCTCCCAATTTGGAATGCCCAATACTTAGTAGGTCCTCGTGGTGGAGCGGTTACTCACCTCAATCTGAGTGGCAGAGGACAAGTCTCAGTTGCCTCCGCTTCTGAGACCGTCAATCCACGCATCTTATCACGTGGCTCGTTGTGCATGACACCGCGGAGACTCACAGCATGTGGAGGCTCATGCTATTCTCCGTGATCAACGCACAACTTACCACACGCCCCATTGAGAGCGAGAACCACTAATCACGACCACAAGGAGGTGCAATTTCTACAAGTAAGTGAATAAGTTCAACTCCAATCCATATTTCATGTCTATTTATCTGGCCTTTTCTTAAAAAAAAAAAAGGCACTTACAATGGAAGTGAATTTTTTAACGTTATAATACTCACTTTTTCAAAAGTATAGCCACAAAACATTAACAATATATGTGTAAACATGATTTTAGTGTGATAAAATCACTTACTAACCTTTTCTGTGTAAATTTATAGTCAATTTTACAACTTTGTTGCCATGATGATGTAATGTCAAAAAACACTAAAATGACTGTAAAAACAAATCATACTTGAGTTTCCAAACTGTGAATTTGGAATTCATATACAGTAGGCTATGTATAATCTGAATAACTAAGTGAATTCTGGTATTATCTTATAGTTTCATGGGCAGTGCTGAGGAGAGGCTTGCAGGTGCTTTAGCCTCCCAAAGAAAGTCCATAGCACCCCCGTAGCATCCACCCCCAACACATTTTTGTTAGCCTATTCATAAAGATGAGAAAAATCAGGACACAATTTGTCCCTGTATTTAGTATTAACTTACTAACCTTTTCTGTGTAAAGTTATAGCCAATGTTACAACTTCGTTGCCATGACGATATAATGTCAACAAACCCTAAAACCATAAAATGACTGTAAAAAAAAATCCTACATGAGTTTTAACAAAATAATTAATCTAAGTGTTTTTATAAAAATTATAAGCTTCACATTTCTGCCTTTAAACCCTCCAAAAATTGGACCCATTCACCTCCATTGTAAGTGCAATACTGTAACCTCGATTTTTGCATTTTTTTTTTATTTCTTAAAGAAAAGGAAGTTAATTTTTGTTTTAATCAACATTATTCCACAAATGCTTTCGATTAAGCTTACATTGTATTGAACCCGCAATATTCCTTTAAGACACACTTGTAACTTTCAAGCACATCTCTAGGCAGACAAATTAGTAATTCATATTCAGACACTAATTTGTGCAAAAAGCACTAATGACTTTTTTAAGACTTGAAGTTTAAAGTTGAAGACTTGTGACTTGACTTGGACTTGCCTATCTTGACTTAGGACTTGACTCGAGACTTGAATTCAAAGACTTGAGACTTACTTGTGACTTGTTAAACAATGACTTGGTCCCACCTCTGTCACTAAATATGCACAAATTATCCTAGGCACGGATACACAATTTTAATATCTGTTCACATGTGGTGACCATAAATCATTACGCCACTACCAGTCTGTCACTCAGTAATAGTCAGCACATTGCCAAAGAAAGAGGTCCTGTATAAAGTAAAGAGTGTACCATTACTGTGTACGGGGGTCTGGGGGCATGCTCCCCCAGGAGAAATGTTTTTGCATTAATGGAACTAAAGCATTCTTTGAGAGCAGCATTTTTTACATATTCTTGTCCAAATCCATGTTAATGCAATGATACTTTTTTGTACTTTTAGTGCTTTCATGCACTGTTAATATTTTAATACACTTTTGTTTGGATAATGTTTACCTTCCTGAACATAATAAAGATTGCTAAAAATTGTTCTCATCTTTATGAATAGGCTAACAAAAATGTGTTGGGGGTGGATGCTACAGGGGTGCTATAGATTTTCTTTGGGAGGCTAAAGCACCTGCAAGCCTCTCCTCAGCGCTGCCCATGAAACTGTACGATAATACCAGAATTCACGTAGTTATTAAAATTATACGTAGCCTACTGTATATGAATTCCAAATTTACAGTTACCATGGTTACTACAGTCATGGTTACTACAATATGTATATAGTAAAACTAAGGTTACTCTATTGATACTACAGTATTATTGTAATAAAAACATGGTTACTACAATATTACTGTAGTAAACTGGTTAATTTTAATGAGGGTTAAACAAATAGGAGGACAACATGAAATTGAACATAAATGTATACTTATTATACACCAAACAAACTAGAAAACACTCTATTTTATATAACTGATTCAAAATATATTGCTAAACAGTAGCAATTAAAATATTTTGCTTCAAAAAAGAAGGCAAAGTCATCATGAAACCCCAAAACCACCCAAAAATTTGAGATGTTAACATTTACAGTATGTACAGGTTGCCACTGCACATCATTGGAAACAATGCTAGCACTCATAATGTTAAATAATAAGAGGAGAGTGGTCATATTTTGTTTTATTTTTATTTTTTTTGTCAATTGCGTAAACTCTGACTTATGATTGGTAGGACAGTACCAGTGCTACATAGAAACAGATTCCATGTTATCTGGATTACGTAATCAGATTACAAAAATCTTGTAATAATAAAGTACTTGTAATTCGATTAAATTACATATTAAAATAATATGATTACAGTTACATTTTATGGCTTACAAGATTACATACATTAATCAGGCAGGAGCAGTAAATTGTTCATAATTTATTCCACACACAGACCTGATACTGTAAGAGCGACCAGCCATAATTACACTGAAAATGGTTTGGTAATTCACACATGAATACTGAACCGATTGCAATAGTGCAGTGAAGATAGTTAGATGAATGCTAATTGCTTACATGATACGCTTTTGTTTTTGAGACAGTGGTTCACAAAAATAAATGACCTTTTTTTTTTACTCTCATGGATGGTATTTGTAATGCCAAAATTATCAGAAAAATAACATTTTAAGTTCCTTTTTTAATTTCCTTCAGAATTAGACAAATAGCGAGTAAAACACACACACACACACACACACACACACACAAACACACACACACACACACACACACACAAATAATGTCAATTCTCATATTTTAATCCATTAAATAAGTTTAATGCATTTACAGTAAGCAGCATAAGGTCAGAATGGTACAAGTTTATCCTACTCAAATGCATGTGACATCAAATAAACAAGAATAAGGTCAGATTAGGTTATTGACTATAATTTCAGTCATGTAATTTGTAATTAGTGCATGATTACGATTCAGAAGCAATCTACCCAGCAATGGACAGTACACATGTACCTCACCCAGGGGCAGATTATGACTAGCAAGGGTCCTGGGGCCAATTTTCTTTTAGGGCCCCCCGGTCCAATCATCTTTTAAAGTTGAGATCTATGCAATCTATTTTCATTGATTTAAGTCTCTTTTAATAACTGTTCTGTTATTTATAGTCAGATTAATTCAAACACACAGCATGGATGTGGTAAAGAAACCACTCAACCAAAACTTGTTCGCTGAACGGCCACTGTTCTTAAAGAGACAGTACCATTTTAACGTTTGTTATACATCATGTAAACTCAATGTAAATACTACAAATTATGCATACAATTTCATATATTTAAAGGGGCCATTATAAATTATGAAATATTTGACTTCAAACACTTTAATTATTGATGAATTTAACAAATACAGTAGGCTCCTATAATAGGAGAAATTCAAACCCAAAAAGGGTTTGGTGAAATTCAGCCAAAAGTTCTGGCTCGTGCTGCTACATCTTTTCTAACTCGTGAATGATGGGGTGCATTCCATCCCTACACCCTCTTTCCTTCAAAGACTTTACCCTCCATTGTGAGAGCTTTGAAAGGCTGAAAAATAGTGGTCATTTGGTCATTTCTTTGGGGAAATTCTGTATGGAACGACCCTACAGCTTGTCTACCATTATCATTCTTCCATCGAAAAGCCCTGCAAAGGCATAATTTAAGCCTTTTCAAAGTGTCCAAAAGTCCCCTAGACCAGGGGTTTTCAAAGTGTGGGGCGTGCCTCCCCAGGGGGGCGCTAGAGCATGTCAGGGGAGGTGTGGAGAGCGGTAAATGTTTGTATTAAATAATTCATATGTTTTTATATATATATGTATTTACTTTAACTAAAACATTATTTAAACAGTTCTGAAAATAATAAGCAAAAAAAAAATAAAAATTATTTACCAAGAATCTTTGTGAAGATTCTCTGATATTTGTCAAGCCCAGCAATAAAGCAGACATGATGTATTAGTCTGTAATTGCAATGGAGCGGTTTCTGAGAACACCAAATTCGAATACTTCAGTTTCAGGGGTCAAACCCAAAAGATAACGATACGATGAGCAGTATTTAAGTTTAGGATTTACATGGACAGGATCAGTTGATGCACCATGACTTTTATGTGTTGTTTGTCAGGAGATTTTAGCTAATGACAGCATGCAACCTGCTAAACTCCACAGAAACCTTGACACCAAGCATGCTGAGGTAGCGGGAAAACTTCCTTAGTTTTTCCAAAGAAAACTTCAAGCCTTTCAAGGTCAGAAAAAAAGTTGTCTAAGAATTTGTCAAATTAAATGTAAAGGCCACTGAAGCTTCATATCACGATGCGCTGCATATTGCCAAGGCAGACAAAGCACATAACATCGGATAGACATTGATTCTGCCAGCAGCCAAAGATATGTGTTCCTTGATGGTAGGAGAGGCAGTGGCTTCTAAGCTTGATTCTGTTCCACTCTCTGTACATTGTGTCACAAGGGAGGCTCACTGTCTTTGACTTTGAAAACCCATTACTAGACTACATTACACTGACAGAATGTTTAAATAAGCTACAAGTCTGTTTTGGAATGTTTGTAATTTCAAACTTTAGATGCTCTCTTCTTTCTTTCATTCATTCTTTCTTTCTTGCTAGCTTTTTTTCTTATTGTAAAACCTGTAAAAAGTTCTAACTTCAATCATTTAAAACTATTTTAAACTTTCAGACAAGGTTTTGTCAGACCAACATTATGGTTTGTCTCGACAAACTCTATGTTTCTATGTAATCAGTACTTTTGAACCACACAAAGTAAAATATCAATATTTTCTTTTTCTCAATCACCCAAGTTTTTATTTTTTTATTTTTTTTATGTAGGGCAAACATGCAGTTATAGCAAAGAATAATATTGTAAAAGTTTTTGTTCGACAGCCCTTTCATACAAAGAATAAAGCTTAACCATATAAAGCCTAACATATGAAATAATAGTCAGAAAATTATATTTTTAAAACCTTTTTTCTATAAAATAATGAAATTTTTAGCACATGTTGCTTGAATTCAATAAATACTAATGAAATATCAGTAACATGAAATATCAGTAACAATATAAATGTTATTGTTAATTTTACTTGATCAAAATCAGCAAAGATTTCACATAAAAAAGATGAGTGCATCAAAACATGGAGGTAGCTATTTTGGAAATTATGTTACAAGGTCTTCTACTTCCAGAAGAGCATGGAAACTTTCACCAGGAGCCATCTCATACATATTGTAATGATGTAGAGGCTTTAAAAAGTCATATATCAAATATGATACACATGGCTTTAAAAGGTTAGAGTTGCTCAAAAATTTTAATTAGAAACAGGAAGGCAAAAGTGTCCTATAAGAGGGCTCTGGGGCCCACATATTTAAGCATATATAAATATTTGTTTTCAAGTTTGATGGGACGCTAGACCTTGCAGCCCAGGGCCCCCCCGGCCCCTGATAGTCAAGGGCCCCTGGGCACTGGCCCCATTGGCCCGGTCCGTAATTCACCCATGACCTCACCAGATTCTGAGCATTTTTCGACATTTTTTATGAGAAGAAACACTTCCATCCAATCACAGCACTGCCTCACACATGAGTCGCATCGGAGAATTCAAACTCATGGACATAACAGCTGTTCCAGGCAGGTGCAAGATTTCAAAGGCATTCAGGTAACAGTAATGCGAGGGGTTTTACATGAAACACCGTGATGAGATCAAAATAACTCGTCAGAATACACCACAAGAGTGAGTACATTTGTTGGCCAGCCGTTGTAGTGCTCCAAACATGACACAGCTGTGAATAAGGAGAGGCTGTTCTGTTGACGGTGCAAATATTCCATTGTATCTTCACGTTCAACACGACGGCACATTCAAAAACAGAACACAATGATGAAAACCAAAAACTCAAAGTCATGTCAGCTCTTTTTTGTATCCTTTATGTGGCACTAGAAAAAAGATAGTCATGTAAACAGATCCGTATTGTTTTGGACGGAGCAACATCCTCTACGCACTTTCTGATGAAACACGTTACGCTATCAGCGTAAACCTCGAAGTCGTCATCAGAGGCGGACCGGAACATCTCCCAGTCCGCGTGATCAAAACAGTCTTGTAGCATAGAGTCTGATTGGTCCGACCAACACTGGATCGTTTTGAGGGTGGGTGCTTCCTGTTTCAGTTTCTGCCTGTAAGCGGGCAGAAGCAGAATGGAAGAGTGGTCCGATTTGCCAAATGGTGGGCGGGGGAGGGATTTGTAGCCATCCCGGAAGGGAGAGTAGCAATGGTCCAAAACCCGGTCCCCTTGTGTGTTAAAACTGATGTGTTGCCGGTATTTTGGTGCAAATGATTTAAAATTGGCTTTGTTAAAGTCCCCGGTCACAATGAATACGGCCTCAGGGTGCGCGGTTTCCTGCTTGCTTATAATCCCGTACAGTTCCTTGAGTGCTCAGTCTGTGTCAGCTTGTGGGGGGATGTACACAGCTGTGATAATGACCGCTGTGAATTCCCTCGGTAGCCAGAATGGTCGACACAGTAGCATAAGAAATTCCAGATCAGGAGAGCAGAAAGACTTGATAGAAAGTACGTTCCTCTGATCACACCAGGATTTGTTGATCATAAAACATACACCACCACCTCTGTTTTTACCTAAGAGGTCTTTCGCTCTGTCCGCTCGGTGCACGGAGAACCCCACGGGTTCGAAGGCTGAGTCTGGAATCTCCGCAGACATCCAAGTTTCCGTAAGGCAGATAATGCAGCAGTCCCTCGTCTCTCGTTGGAAAGAGATCCGCGCTCTCAGCCCGCAGAGCTTGTTGTCCAGAGACTGAACATTTGCCAGTAGAATACTGGGTAGCGGGGGTCGATTTGCACAACGTCTTACTCTGATGTAAACGCCGGCTCTGTTTCCCCTTTTCCTCCTGCTTTATCGCGGCCGGGTAGCCCAGACAAAGGGCTCCGCTTACGTGTTTGTAAACAGCGGGTCGGCATTGAGGAATTTGAAGTCTGGTTTATGGTGTGTAATTGCAGAACCAATGTCCAAAAGTGTTTGTCTGTCGTAAACAATAAGGCAGACAACATCCAAGACAAAAAACATAAGAATTGTAAACAAAACAAACAAAAAAACTATAATGTTGTTTCGGAGCTCAAAGGGTTTTGAGTATTAAATACAGATTTTTAATTACTCGTGAATATAACATGGGAATCCACGAATTGAATGTAATTTGATATGAATCCAGCTGATTATTTCTCATAATAGTGACAATATCTTGTGAGATGTCAAGTTTATTTCATGTTATTTTGTATTTTCATGAGAAAACCGGTTAACTGAATATAAAGTGAATGGCATTACTACACATGGAGTTCATAGTGTCTGCCATCTTGAGTGGTTAACGTGTCCACCATATTGTCAATGTCTTTTGATTCCAAATGTGATAATCTGTTTATTTATGGAACAAGAAGTGAAATATTAAGAGTTATTGCAAGCAAGAGAACAACATGGAAAATATTGATTCAGATTGAACTAATTTGCACTTGAACTGAGATGCTATAGTGTTTAAATATGCCTTTATTGAGAGACTGCAATACAAATGTTCAGATATGTTGTTATCATGTTTGTTTTACTGTTAAAGATTAATATGTTTGTTTAAATTGCTTAAGAGAACATTAATACATACTGTAAAATCCTCATTACTGCAGGAGATTTAGTTTTGGGCATCGAATGCCAGAGAATCGAGATGCTCCACTAACAATTCTTTTCCATGTTGTATTCTTTCCTAGCAGAATTCCAAATCAATAAATGTGCTACATTGGAAAAGGCATCTGTTCTTTCCTATACATGTAACATATTTTGGCGAGCCAGCCAAGAGAAGTAGAGTACAGTGGCAAAGACTACCTCTTCATTTTGAGATGAGCTTAGACATGGAGAACAGCCAGCACATTCATGACCAAGTGAGTGCAGCAATGTGGCAGTTAGAGGAGGACCATCTGCGAGAGGTTTGCTGATACCTAAAATGTGATGCTTAGATGCTGATTGGCCCTCAAGTAAGACCAGATGGTTGTTTATCAAGATGGCTGACAGCATGTTGAATAAAATAGAGGAGGAGGAAGCCAAAGCTTCAAAGATTTGCTCTCATTTATGAATGAGGTAAGACAAGGCATCACTGAAGTGGAAGTGACAGCAGAGGAATCCACTCAGATGAGAGGGCTGAAAGAGAAGTACCTGAGCTTTCTACAAGGTAAAGAGCTGCTGTAAGAATGAAAGAGTGGAAACAGACAGCCCCAAACCTTTTAAAAGTAACACAAAGTATGACAAGAAAACTGAACCAGCCCAAAAGCTGGCTGAAGTGACACTGAGCAGGGAGTTCAAGATTTGGGGGCAAATTGGAGAAAGTAGGCAAAAAGACAAGCTGTCCTATCCTAGCCTAATCCACCAGATGAAAGCGGGACTAGACAAGGGCCTCTCAGAGACTGAAATAATTGAGACTGTTATTAGAGCTGTAACCCCAAGGCTAAATAATTCGATGTTGCAAAAAATGACATTCCAAACACTCAAAAGATCACGAAGGAGCTCAGGGCTGAGATGAAACAGATAATCACAGCTACAATGGAGGCCAGTAATAAGACAACACAATCTAGATATAGGGAAGACAGTCAAGTCAAGTCAACCTTTATTTATAGAACACATTTAAAATGTGCTTTACAGATCAAACAATCAAAATGACAGAGTGATATAAAAACA
The DNA here is from genome assembly GCF_019703515.2 of Myxocyprinus asiaticus. Classification (NCBI taxonomy): domain Eukaryota; kingdom Metazoa; phylum Chordata; class Actinopteri; order Cypriniformes; family Catostomidae; genus Myxocyprinus; species Myxocyprinus asiaticus. The sequence continues at coordinate 3,907,782 of NC_059354.1, read as the reverse complement.
GACTGATTTAAGGTTAAATATAAAACATAATAAAATAAAAACATTTAAAATACAACATCATGTATTTCTCCATTTCAAACTATTCAATGATCTATTCAAAAGCTACAGAACATATATGTTTAAATATGTACAAAAATATGTTTTTAAAGAAGATTTAAAAATGGCTAATGATGAAGCTGACCTCACATGGAAAGGGAGACTGTTCCAGAGATTAGGACCTATCACAGAAAAGGCACGGTCACCCTTAGATCTATAGCGATAATGAGGAACCCTTAATAAAAGTTGGTCAGAAGACCTGAGCGCTCTGGTGGGGGAGTAAGGGTGTAGAAGGTCACTGATATCGTGAGACCAGATAGTGCCTTGTAGACAAAAATCTGAATTTTAAAACTGACCCTGAATTTCACTGGAAGCCAGTGTAGACATGCTAAAACCGGGGAAATGTGATGCCTCTTTCTTGACCCTGTGAAAAGCCTAGCTGCTGCGTTTTGAACTAGCTGTAGGCGGGATAACGTAGTTTGGGTCAGACCAATTTACAATGAGTTTCAGTAGTCTAACCTTGATGTAATAAGTGAGTGGATTACAATTTCCAAATCTTTGAGGGAAAGAAAATATTTTATTTTAGCGACAGATCTCAGGTGGAAAAAGCTACCCTTGACAACAGCACTGATCTACTTATTGAAATGTTACAAGGAGTCTAAAATCACTCCAAGACTCCTCACATGATCTTGTACATTCGACGACAGAGGACCTAACTGGGCAACCAGGCCAGGTAAGGAGGTTCATGGTGGAACCTAAAATCAGGACTTCAGTTTTGCTTTCATTTAATTGTAAGAAATTGTTTGCCAGCCAATGTTTAATATCTTTGAAGAAATTTAAGGCGTTCTCAGATGAACTCAGATGATTCTTGTTTACACTCACTGGGAAATAAAATTGGGTCAGATAGGCTGCAGGAAATGAAAAGAGGTGCGAGTAGGTGAGAACTGTCAACACTGCTTTAAATGTGGACAAACAGGCCTCTTCTCACGTGTGTGCAGAGTACAGAGCCCACACTCGGGAAATGGACAAGGGCTGCTGAGACGGGTCCATCAGTAGTCCTCCCTGAGTGTCGCACTCCTTGTCACCTAGACTCTCTGGGGATGTCACCCTAGAAAATCAGTCATCTCAACTTGTCAACCCAAGTACCACTGCACTTAATCCTACCTCAGTACAAGCCACAACTAATCTCTGTACAGTTATTTACCTCCCACCTCAGCATGAATCACAGCTCTTCAGTTTGTTTGGAAAACGATGCATAGTCAGCTGTCGCCTGAATGATCAGCCAGTGGAGGCACTGTGAGACACTGGGGTTCAGGCCAGCATTGTAAATGACACCTGGTGACAAGAGCAGCTCCCAGACACTATAGTTCAGCCACTTGAAGAATTACTAGGAGAGGCATCACTGACTGGCCTGGCTGCAAACAACACAGAAATTACATTTATAGGCTGGGTGGAAATAAACTTTCAGTTGGATGGAGGACCTATCCCAGCACCACTGTTGAAAGAGCCAATGTTGGTTTCCAGTGACCCAACAGTAGCTGAAGATCAAATAATTGGTTACAATGTCATTGAAGAGGTGGTAAAAAGGACAGGAAACACCAGGGCAAAATAAAATAAAAATGCTTTGCACCATGATTACTACATTCTCTATCACACAAAGAGGGGCACATACAATGATGAAACTCATACAAAACCCAGAACAAGATCACAACTGTAATGGTCCGAACTCACGTCTGTTCTCAGAAACAGGGGTCAGGAACTGCTCTTTTCTCCTGGTGAGTTCAACCCAGTTCAAGAAGGCCTAGAACTCAATGAGGCACTGGTGAAGATTCCTGAGAAGCACATAAAATATATACCTATATCAAAATATATACCTATATCAATTGCCAACACAGCAAATTAAAACATCATTCTTCACCAAAATCAAATCCTGGGCTACTTGCAGTCTGTGAAAACAGTCTATCCTGCTGCAGTCCAATCCACTGAGCCTGAGCACATCTCTGATGAAGAAATCCAAAACTGTGAGTCAGCACCTGAAAAAGCATTTCCTGTTGAGACAAAAGAAAAAGCACAGCCAAAAGAATGGGATCCTCCAGTGAACCTTGATCATTTCACTGAAGCCCAGCAAAAAGCTGTAAGGAAAGTGCTGAGAGATGAGTGTCAAACTTTTGCTTACGATGACAATGACATTGGTTGCATTCAATCCCCTTAAAATGCACATAACACTTCATGACACTAGGCCTGTGCAGAAAACCTACATGTCTGTTCCAAAGCCCTTGCATGCTGAAGTAAAGGATACTTGCAGGACTTGTTGAGTAGAGGGTGGGTAACCCCTTCCAGATCTGCATACTCATCTCCAGTAGTCTGTGTAAGGAAAAAAGTTGGTAGCTTACAGTTATGCTGTGACTACCATGAGTTAAATTAAAAGTCAGTGCCCGATCGCCATCATATTCCCAGAATACAAGACATGCTGGATGCACTGAGTGGAAGCACATGGTTTTCTGTTCTGGATCAGGGCAAAGCATACCACCAGGGCTTCCTGGATGAAGAAAGCCAGCCACTGACAACATTCATAACTCCATGGGGAATGTACTAATGGGTGCGGATTCCATTCGGGCTCAGCTCAGCACTGGCAGAATTTCAAATAAGCACGGTAAGCTGTCTGTTGGGTCTCAGGGACAAAATCTGTCAGCCATACCTAGACAATAACTTGATCCATTGCAACAGTTTTGAAGACCACTTGGCTCATGTCAGATTAGTGCTGCAGAGATACAAAGAGCATGGTGTAAAGATCACTCCAAGAAAATGTGAGCTCTTTAAATGCAAAGTGAGGTTTTTCGGGAAGATGGTGTCTGGTGAAGGTTATACCATGGACCCTGCAGAGATTGCGCCTGTGCAGTCGCTGAAGGAAAAGATGCCATCCACAGTCGGTGACCTAAGAAAGATGCTAGGGTTCCTTTCATATTACCGCTCTTACATTCCCTTCTTCTCCCGCATTGCACAGCCATTATACTAGCTACTGACAAAAAACAAAGCGACTCAACCAAGCCAGAGCCAGTGTCACAGAAATGCAAGCCATCTATCATCACATACTTTAATTGAGTGGACCCAGTCCCATCAAGAGACACTAAACTGCTTGATAGATTGTCTCTCAAAGCCACCAATCCTTGGTTTTCCAGACTTCACTCAGCCATTTATATTGCACTGTGATGCATCCAAGGAAGGGCTGGGTGCAGTACTGTACCAGTGCCAAAATGGAAAGATGGTAGTGATAGCCTATGGATCCCGAAACATTTAGTCCCCTGAGAAGAATTACCACATGCTTTCTGGAAATCTTGAATTTCTGGCACTGAAATGGGCTGTTTGTGAGCATTTTCATCACTACTTGTACTACGCCCTATCTTTCGTTGTCTATACTGATAACAATCCTCTAACCTATGTTCTCACCACTGCCAAACTGAACGCCACTGGTCACAGATGGGTAGCGCAGCTTGCTGACTTCAACATTTCTATAAAGTACCGCCTGGGCAAGAGCAATGCCCATGCAGATGGCCTGTCCCGAATGCCTCTTGACATCGACAAGTACATGGAAAAGTGTATGAAACAAGTGCAGCCAGATGTTTCAGGGCCTCAGTGGTAGGGGTAGTGGTGGAGAGTGGAAGCCCCTCAGAAGGAACAGGGTTTGTGCACATTGATGTCTTAAGTCTTGTCCAGGACAGTGACCCGAGTAACTTGGGTCCGCCGCAGACTCCATACCAAATTCGAGAGGCTCAGAAGAGTGACAGCATCATTAGAAGTGTCCTCTGTTGGAGAGGATTTGCCCCTTGAGATACAGATTTTGTGAGAGGATTGCCCTTTCAGCTTCAGGACCATTCTGGTCATGACTCTAGTCATGATATTGACATTGATAGTGACAATGGTGTATCTGACAGTGGGTCCGAGAATGACCCACCACAACCTCTGAGATTCTATTCACAGAGACAGAGGCAGAGACTGTTGGTGTTTACTTATGATACCTTAGGCAAACCTTCTTTAGTTCAAAGGGATTGTTCAGTAGAGACTCAACTAGTGCAGCAACCTACCTCTGGTACTAATTTCTGGAGGCCATGGAGATTGAGAGCTGTTAAAGACTCAGGTTGATTGATGGTTGTTATCCATTCAATCTGAAATGTCAGGAGACATTTCATTTTGTGGGGGAGAGTGTGGCACTAGAAAAAAAGATATTCATGTAAACTGAACCCGTTTACATTCATTGTATGTGCCTTACTGCACTTGATTTTTTTCTATAGAAAATGAGGGATGAAATAATTTTCTGTGGTAATCAACATTATGCCAGAAATGCTGTCAATAGAACTTGTATTAACGCTGTATCTTTCTTCATAAGAATAAATATCTATGAATTATTGTAAAGTGTCAAAGCAGTGCTGGTTTTGATGGTAATGTCTCAGTGCTGTTCTCACTTCATTCTCAAAAGTTTGAGCAAAATGTCCAAATCTTTTTGCAGATTTGCAAATTGTTCTATTGTCTTCACTCTTCACTCTTTTGTCACATGAATAATATACAGCAAACTTTTTTGTTTTCATCTCCACTCATAATGTGATGTTCAGCCATCTCACATCCTCCCACTTCCCACTCACACATTTTTATATATTTTCATGCTCATTTGATGAGCCATTTTTTTAGTCTGAGGTGTGAACGATTTGTGCCAAACTAGGGGGGTTTCATGACACTGCGCGAGGTGAATCAGTGAATAATTTACGTGAGCTAGTTCATTAACATGAACTGTCCAAAAGAACCCAACTCACTTAAGTGAATTGAAGTTCCCAACACTAAATATAAGGGATTAGTTTAACTGGTTCATTTACATGAACTGTCTGAAAGAACTGGTTCACTTAAATTTAGTTTTTTCCAGTGTTTAGGACAAATAAGTCGAATGTGCTTGACCACTCCCTTGGCTCCATTGCTGCAGTAGTGTTTTGTGATGCTGCAGCGCTACTTGTTGGAAAATGTAGCTTGTACTGGAAGCTTTACTATTGTGAAAATAGCAGGTCTACTGTCACGTTTCTGAAAAATGTAGTTAAGTTTGTAGCATAGCTACTTTTAGTAAAGGACTCCCCAACACTGGAAATAATGTAGCACTTTAGGGTTAGCATTTGCCTACTTTGGAGAGCTTTCCATGTGGGGAAATTCTGAATTAACTTCATTCACACAGAAAGGCCACTTTTGTCATGGGTCACATGCAAACACAAATAAATATTCCATCAGATTGAAATGTATTATTGTTCTGCAGCAGTATCATGTTATTTGATCCATGTGGAGTTTGATTCAAGCACTGTGAAATCACCTGAACAGTAGCCAGGATGAAGTGGCCTTAATATTCAGTGGACTAACTCTTCACTAATGGAGATGGATTACTAATTTATACAACAATTTCCCCAAATAATTATACTGTTTGGCCATTTTGTGTAAAGGCAGTGGTGTGAACCAGAGCTCTGACTATGACCCATCCCAATCATAGACAGAAAATGAGGCAAATTATTTGTCTAAGATTATTACTTTACTCTTTTACATCATACAGCAAGTAACAGGCTTGGGGGATCAACATAGGGTAATGCATCCCCCAATATTAAGATTAGTGGTCAACAAGTTTGGGTTTTTCTACTCTTAAAAAAGGTTCTTTTATTAGCAAAAAAGGTTCTTTGTATATGCAAATAAAGCAAATTGTTTCTACACAACCCCTTAAAATATAAGGGATTAATGGGAACATTCGAATTGTCAGATATTCTGATACAAAATTCAGAGGTAAATGTACCAGAGTGATTTTCATTGATCACACTGATTCACAGTATTGAAGTGATTTCCCTGTTAATTCTATAATTCTATGAATTCTATGACTACATTTTTTTTTTTTTTTTTTTGATGACTCTTCATGAAGACGCTATATTAGATATTGTACGCAGTACTTTAATCTTGCAAATTACAAATAAAGTAACCCAAAAACCCTTAGTTTAAGCATCACATCAATGCGGGACAGATAAATAAAGCCTGACAAAATCAAAGACATGCACTGATCAAGGCCTGTCAAGCTTCGTGTCTTTTTACGACCGGACCTCTGACAGTCTTTCCACGGTTACCAGTCAGAACAATGGGAGATAATTTAATGGATTTCATGGAACATCAAGACCCAGCAGCTGACAGAAGGATCACGAATGCGGGAGCGCATCTGACCTGAACCGTTGCAGTCTATATAAAGCACAGAGCTCTCTGAGAGAAGTGATGATGACATCAGAAACAGCCCAGACACAATGCAGTACCTGCTGTCATCGGACATGTTTTGACTGGTAATGACTTCAAGGAAATGATATAAAGAGTGACAGCATTTCTGTTGCTACATTCAGGACAAGCTATGCAAATCTCCTCTAATGTTGTCTGCATGTACGTTGAGTAATTACAAACATGGCTGTGAATGATAAGAGGGGGCTGCCTCAGGACCAATAAATGTCTGTGTTAATCTCTGAACACATCAGCATAATTGAGATAGAGCTGTAGGGCTCACTGGACTTCAGATAAACTGTCACTCTAGATATTAAACATACAGTCCTGCTTTATCAAGGTCATGCTTTCTGACTACAAACACAAAGCACTTTCAACAATATGCAGCACTTTCCATGCATAGCGTCCAAAAGAGGGCTAGGAGGCCAAACTAAAGATGATTTTGTATTATAATGTTTTATTTTCATAAGGTTTGCAGTTTTTTCAACCCTGTTAAGAAAATGTAGGACATTTAAACCAGGTTTAAAACCCTGATTTGTGTGATTTCATTATTTTCTAGCAATGAACATAAAATAAACATTAAGTAAATAAATAAATAAACTATAAAAAATAAATTCACTAAACTAGGACAAGTGAAATGGTTGCAGATTTAGCTGAAATTAAGCCATTACCCAGTAGCAGCTAGCTGGTTCGGTACAAACTGTTGGTTTGTAGTTACTGATGGACTCATATTTCCCATAAATTAAAGTAAAATATATGTTTAATCACTGGTTGTACTACAGCTTTTGGTAACAGGGTTGAATGGTTAATCCACCATTTAGAAAGGGTGAAAAGGGTATATATGTATATATACATGCATACACATACTGTATATATATATATATATATATATATATATATATATATATATATATATTGGCACCCTTGGTAAATATGAGCAAAGAAGGCTGTGAAAAAATTATTTATTGTTTATCCATTTGATCTTTCATTCAAAATATTCACAAAAATCTTTCCTCTAATGGATATCAAACAATTGCAAATACAACACAAGTTTTTATCAAAAAACAAATATGTTTGCCAAATATACTGTATGTGTGGCACAATTATCGGCACCCTTTTATCCAATACTTTGTGCAACCTCCCTTTGCCAAGATAACAGCTCTGAGTCTTCTCTTATACATGCATAATGAGGTTGGAGAACACATGGCAAGTGATCTGAGACCAGTCCTCCATACAGAATCTCTCCAGATCCTTCAAATTCCCAGCTGCTTCACGCTGGTGGACTCTTCTCTTCAGTTCACCCCACAGGTTTTCTATGGGGTTCAGGTCAGGGGACTGGGATGGCCATTGCAGAGCCTTGATTGGTCATGAACCATTTTTGTGTTGATTTTGATGTGTTTTGGATCATTGTCCTGCTGGAAGATCCAACCAGGGCCCATTTTAAGCTTTCTGGCTGAGGCAGTCAGGTTTTGATTTTTTATCTGTTGATATTTGAGAGTCCAAGATGTCATGTATCCAAACAAGATGTCCAGGACCTTTGGCATAAAAACAGTCCCACAACATTAAAGATCTACCACCATATTTAACCGTGGACATTAGATACTTTTCAATATGGCTACCTCTCTGTGTGCGCCAAACTCATCTCTGGTATTTGCTGCCAAAAAGCTCTATTTTTGTTTCATCTGACCATAGAACCCGGTGTCAGTTGAAGTTCCAGTAGTGTCTGGCAAACTGAAGATGCTTGAGTTTGTTGTTGGATGAGAGCAGAGGCTTTTTTGTTTCTTGAAACCCTCCCAAACAACTCGTGGTGATGTCTGATTGTAGTTTTGAGACTTTCTGACCCCAAGACCCAACTAATTTTTGCAATTCTCCAGCTGTGATACTTGAAGATTCTTTATATATATATATATATATATATATATATACACACACACACACACACACACTATAAATAAATGGGTAATACTAAATGCGTCAAATTTGCCCACTTTACATTAAGGAACATTTTCATAGGTTACTAATGTTTAATAAGCGTTATTAAGCATTTATAACGTGTGGTAGAATGGCTCACCCTTTTTATTCATTCTGTTATAACTGCATATCAATTATTTCTAATGCATTTTAAAATGAATGAGTCATTGATGGGCCCTTAACAAATGTAAAATGTTGCACAGTTTTGTGTATGAATTGACAGAACACTACACCATACTAAAAGTACATTTTATTAAATTAATGTATTCATGCTCAAAACAAATACAAAAACATAGAATGAAATAACATCAACTTGTTGAGAGTGCAAAAGGGTTTTATAAAGGCAAATCTACGATCATGAATTCTGAAATGTACATGGATTGTAAATCTCTACAGTAGAAATAATAATTCTTCCGATTCACATGAAGACGTCTGGTGTGTAAAGGCAGAGCAGAGTCAGATTAAAAAAAACCAAAACAAAATATAAACACATAACAGATAAGAGTTTTAAAAATCACTGGTGATGCTTTACCTGTAGAGCCATAAATTAAACATTCAAAGCATATACTTGCATGAATAACAAACCTCTCAAACACGAGTACACAACCTCAGCTTGATTGACAGATTAAGTGAATGAGCATTATAAACGAAAAAAAGAGTTTATTTATAACATATGAAGAGTCATTACCATATGTCTGCACAATGTGTCACCATATTTACAGCTATTCAGATAAAGTGCCTCCAAAAATCACTTTATTATATCCACATTCACATTTGTTTCACAAATACAAAACAAAAACTCCAGCTCGTTGTGCGAAAGGAACAACAAGAAGTACGATCTGCCGGACTCCAGCACTTTTGGCCGCATGCAGCAGAAGTCAGAACAATCCCATAACAATGCTGAAGTACACCACGCTCACACTGAGCTCCAAATTTCAGCTTCAGTGACCCCCGACAAAAATGGGGAGAAAGACATGCAAGATACAGGAACATAGTCCAGACAGGGAAGAGACAGGTACATGTCAGAATTTACTATAATAAAAGAGTCTTTCATATTCAAGTCCAGACCGAATCAAAGTAGAAGAACGCAGCTCAGAGTCTCTTGGTTAATTCCCGACTAAAAGAGGATGTCTTCATTCTTGATGAGCAACTCCACCACCTGCCTCTGATAGCGGATGTCATTCAGAGACGTCATGGCGTCCAGATCAGGCGCTCGCATCAAGGTTGGCCCGAATACGATCCCCAGATTCTCAGCGTTCATCAGGTTATCTTTCTCATTCTGAGTTACCCTGCACACAAACACATATAAATATTACCTAACATTAAATGCTATATACAATCCCTACTAAAAACACCCATAAGCTCATTTTCAATGCACAGATTGATTCTTTTATTAAAAAACAAAAACATTAAAAATGCAATTCATATAGACAGTGACTTGAATACCCCTCTTCTGTGATTAACATGTTTTAAATAGCTGAATTAAAATTTATTTTGAACTTTTTTTGTGGAGCTTAAATAAAAACATGTCAAGGTGGTGTAACCATCTTGAGATCATAATTGCGAAAATAAGTAATAAAGGGAAATTCTTGGGTGGAGGGGAAAACACTTTGGTGTGATATTGTATTAATATTTTTTTAAATAGTAAGTAGTGAAGCATTTTTTTTTTTTTTTAAATTTAATTGGCCAATTATTAGTATTTGAAAAACTTCTGCCTGCCAAAACAACATAACTGGGATATAACCAAAATTGCAGTCATGTGACACGGAAAGCATATGTCTCTTAAAATTATCACAAAGATTTGAAATTTAGATGACACGAACGGTTAGTCGAGGTTGTCAAGTTATCCAAATTGTAAGGAAAATATGTTAACTCCTTTTTACTTAGAAATTACACCATTTAAGTCCAAATCAAAACATTTGTTAGCATATTTTTTTTTTTTTTTAAAACAACATTAATACCAAAGATTACCTTTCTAAGAACTTGGCATGTGTGTTGTAAAACATGATTTTAAATATTTTTCCTTTTTTCAGTGTTAATTTTCATAGTTTTTTATTTCAGGCATAATTTTTGTATTATGACAAAAATGTACTTTTAAATTTAGTCAATATTTCACCATATTCATTATTTTTTTTTAATAAATCTTACAGACTAAAATGACATCTAATTTGATTTGACAAAAATAACATTTTAGTTGACGATTATGTAACACACCAACCTTTAACCAAATATTCAAATATTTTGAAAAATGTATAAACTACTTATAATTATTCAAACATTTATAACACATATTAAAGATTAATCTGTTTAATATGTAAGATTAAACAACATTAGAAAACCTGAACTCCTGAAATAAGTCGGGTGATTCTTTGCCTCCACGCTGTGCATTCTAATTGTTTAACGCACACCTAGCCATGGATTAACCCGCTTATAACATGGTCACTTGCCAGCATTGATTAGTTACAGCTGTTACTGATTTTTGCATCACAAATTTAAACTGGAAGACTAACAATAACGGTTTATCTACGGGTTGTTTGATCTAGAGTTCTGCTCGATTTAAATCAGACACGGAGATAAAGTAGTGCGATATTATTACATTTATTTGAATTAATGAAATAAAAAGTCAAAAATTTTGGAGACCAAACACTCTGTAAAAACTGTGAATAGAAGGGTTGGTACTCAGAACATAATATTTGATTTTTGTCATTTTCACAATAATAATAATTTTAAAAAAATGGCATGTGGACATGACATCTCTCTGTTATAGATGTGACAATGTAAAATAGGCACTTACATTATGAAGGAAAAGCATCCAAAATGCTCTAAACCTGCAGACTTTGATCTCTGAAACATCCATATGGTATCCGATAAGGCAGCACGATTGATTGAATTAAGAATGAAATCACAATGTGGCCTTACACAATTACTACACCGCAAAAAGCAGCATTTTATAAAACAGTCCCATTGAGCGCTTCAGTCAGCGATGTGTGATCAAGCGGCGCCCTCTTGCACACATATTGAACAGGGCAGCAATATTAGATTATGTTTATCATATTACAATTCAATTTGCAAAATTTGTCAAAATAATCCCTTCTGAAATGGTGGCAATAAATTCAGAAAGATTAAAATATGTCACAGATCATTGTAATAGTCAGCAGAATCTATCAGAATCACCATGGTGGAGCGGTGGAGGTTTGTGATTATCCAATAAATATCAATATGATTTGATATGGAGCGTCCATGATTGTCACATGCGTAACACATTATTATGGGAATTTAAAGAGAAGAACATTAATTTTAATTAATTTAGTAAATTTATTTTCCTTATCCGACGTGGTGGGATCCTTATGATATTTTGTTTCTGGATTATGCGCCAGGGTCACGTACTCACCTCATCCTTATCTGGCCGGATAATGAAAGAGGCGTTTGATAGGTCCCGGTTTCCAGAAGCATAAAACTCTCGCAATGTCTCATTACGGAGGACAGCAGAGTAAGAAAATTAAAACTTTGATTAAAACTGACTGAAACTACCTGTGCGTTAAACGGTTTTAATGCACGCATTCTAACCAATCAGAATCGAGAATTCAAATAGACAATGGTATAATGTCACATATATAGGATGTAATTCAGTGAGGTTACTAACCTGTTAGTAGAAGCAGCTCAAGCGGGGAATCCCCAATGTACTGTGACTGGATTATTTCAATCAATAGTTTTAAGACTTTTCTTTCTTTAGAATGAATAAATAAATTAATAAATGCATTTGTAATATCTTGCAGTATTTGTTTCCCCGTCATATTCTCGTCAATAGCAGGTTTTAATTAAAAAAGTTTGATTATCTTCATGATGCGTCTTTTTTCTCTTGTCGTTGTTACCGCTGACAAATTAAAAAATCCTTTGTCAACTGACATTTTCGTCAGTAATTTCGGCAGGAAAATCTCCGACAACCTCATTTGTAAATGACCCAAGAACTGCTCTGAAGTGTGAATATGTAGTAACTGTGAGCACGTGTTTCTCACCTTTTTAAATGTGCCATTAGATATCGTAGCGTTTCACAGTGAGCTGGAGGAAGCAGCTTCAGAGCTTCATGCAGCGCTTCCAAACGCTCATCTGGATCTGTCAGCTCTGAGATACAGGAAACAAACTTATCAAAAACTGATAACTACATCAACACTGAGATCAGCAGTATGAATGTCAAACCCTGAGAAAGTGTTTGTGAGGAAACAAGCCTTGTGAGGAGAAAGGGCAGAAATAACATCACACAGATACACAGCTACAGGCTGTGAGACGTTCTTTCAAAGTATGTTTAAAGCAAGTCAGTCCACTTAGTGGCCATCATGGTAATGCGCTCTGAAAGGGCAGATCCAGCTAAAGATATGCGATATGTTTTCTAGAGCAAAAAGACCAGAACAAATTGAGCGGGAACAGGTTTTTTTTTTTCCTTCAGTGAATGCAATAACACATTTTGTGTCACACCACTTAACTTCTTTAACAGTTATTATCACAAGTTCTTGCATTTTTGGTGGGCTTTATGGCATTTAGACCTCATTTATCTGAAATGACACCATTCATTCTTTTTAAAATAAGCAAATTTTTTCCTAAATTAATTTCAGTAAAAAAAAATTAAAAAAATGTGTCTGTGGTTCTGTGTTGTAGTCTCACCCATTCATTTTTTATTCATTTCTATGGTCGGTCAAATTTTACCACGAACATGAAATGTGTTCAATTTTTTTGGAAAACTTCCAAAACTTAAAGGAAAATTCCAGGTTCAATACAAGCTTAATCGACAGCATTTGGGTTAGTGTTATGACTTGTCCCTACTTTTCTTTAAAAAAAGCAAAAATCTGGGTTCCAGTGAGACACTTACAATGGAAGTCAATGGGACCAAACCATAAACGTTAAAATAATAGTTTCAAAATTACGTAAACAATATGCATGTTAACATTATTTTAGTTTGATAAAATCACTTACTAACCTTTACTGTGTAAAGTTATAAATTTGCCATGACAATGTAATGCCATAAACCCAAAAATGCCTGTACAAACAAGCTCAAATAATACACAAATTAGTTTTAACAGAATAATTAATATAAGTACTTGTATAAAATAAGCTTCACATTTCTGCCTTTAAACCCTCCATAAATTGTACCCATTCACTTCCATTCTTAGTGCCTTACTGTAACTTCAATTTTTTATTTTTTAAAGAAAAGGAGGGAAAATTTTAAATGGTCGTCATCATTATGCCACAAATGCTTCCATTAAGCTTAATTGTACTGAACCTGGAATATTCCTTTGATGGAATATATTCAATTTGTGTGTGTGTGTGTGTGTGTGTGTGTGTGTGTGTTTAGACAAAGTCACAAAGTTCTATACCTCTCAGATGAAAAATTCGATAAAAATCAAAATCAAAAGTCAGTCAAATATTACGAAGAGAACACAAAGATTAAATACAGATGGACATTACAGTAGAAACTACATCTGTGATACAGAAGACTTTCAGCTCATTCACCCAGTATTCACAATCAGACACATTCATAAATAGAGAACTCTACAATGAGTCATGAGGCAGAAGTGTGTGTGTGTGACTCACTGGCAGCCTCGATGAAGCGTGGATAAGCGTCATACGTGATGACAGGGATGGGCAGGTCCCTGAAGTAGAGTTTAAGAGCACCTGTGATGATGTTGATGTCTTCATACACGTTCAGTGAGATATCTGCTTTCTCTCCATCTGAACACATTCAAACACATCAAAGACACACTTTACCAAGAGCTGTAGGGGGAGTGAATCCTCTGGTTCACTGTAAGTTATGGGAACTGTTCTGATGAGTACAGACAGTTAATGGCAATCGTTAGGGTTAGGTTAGCTGACGCTGGAGGATTCTACAGTAAGAACGACTTAATTCAACTGTATAACAGCAGCCTATATAGACCATTTTAAGGACTATTCGTCATGTAAGGAAGTCTTTGTCCCATGAACATTTCCTACTATTTGTCAAACTCATTCAAAACAACAGCGGGAGGCACTTCATTCATAATGACTTAAACACGATAAACATTACTAACGCTAACACGATTGTAATAGAATGTCATTATTAAAATTTGGACCATGTTGTACGGTGGCTGGATGACCTCTGGATGACTGAAACTAAATAAAATTCAAGTGTTTAGATCACCGAAAGACCATCCACAAATGGACCCATTGACTGCTGCATTGAAGCGAGGTGGCTAGATACGTGCAGTAATAACAACTGTAACATACATCTTATCTCTGGAGGTGAACGACATTTATGCCAACTAATAGGAAGTTTGATAGTTAGAGTTTAGCTGGTTAGTTAAGTCTAAGTGTTTCTATATGGGATGTAAAAGTGACTATAGGTCATCACTATTATAGTCATTTACATTTTGTCATTTAGCAGATGCTTTTAAGTGACTTACAAATGAGGAAAAAAATTTCACTCAAAATTGAAGAATTGAATTGGCTTTGTGATGGCCACTCCAATACCTTGACTTTGTTGTCCTTAAGCCATTTTGCCACAACTTTGGAGGTATGTTTGGGGTCATTGTCCATTTGAAGACCCATTTGCAACCGAGCTTTAACTTCCTGGCTGATGTCTTGAGATGTTGCTTCAATATATCCACATAACTTTCCTTCCTCATGATGCCATCTATTTTGTGAAGTGCACCAGTCCCTCCTGCAGCAAAGCACCCCCACAACATGATGCTGCCAGCCCCATGCTTCACGGTTGGGATGGTGTTCTTCGGTTTGCAAGCCTCACCCTTGTTCCTCCAAACATAACAATGGTCATTATGGCCGAACAGTTCAATTTTTGTTTCATCAGAGCAGAGAAAATTTCCCCTTGTGCACTTGCAAACTGTAATCTAGCTTTTAATGGTGGTTTTGGAGCAATGGCTTCTTCCTTACTGAGCAACATTTCAGGTTATGTCAATATAGGACTTGTTTTACTGTGGATATAGATACTTGTCTTCCTGTTTCCTCCAGCATCTTCACAAGGTCCTTTGCTGTTGTTCTGGGATTGATTTGCATTTTTCACACCAAACTACGTTCATCTCTATGAGACAGAATGCACCTCCTTCCTGAGTGGCTGTGTGGTCCCATGGTGTTTATACTTGCATACTATTGTTTGTACAGATGAACGTGGTACCTTCAGGTGTTTGGAAATTGCTCCCAAGAATGAACCAGACTTGTGGAGGTCGACAATTTTTTTTTCTGAGGTCTTTGCTGATTTCTTTTGATTTTCCCATGATGCCAAGCAAAGAGGCACTGAGTTTGAAGGTAGGCCTTAAAATACATCCAAAGGTACACCTCCAATTGAATCCAATTAGCCTATCAGAAGCTAATTGGCTAATTGCCTAAAGGCTTGACATCATTTTCTGGAATATTCCAAGCTGCATAAAGGCACAGTTAACTTAGTGTATGTAAACTTCTGACCCACTGGAACTGTGAAACAATCTGTCTGTAAACAATTGTTGGAAAAATTATTTATGTCATGCACAAAGTAAATGTCCTAAACGACTTGTCAAAACTATAGTTTGCTAATATGAAATCTGTAGAGTGGTTAAAAAACGAGTTTTAATGTCTTCAACCTAAGTGTATGTAAACTTCTGACTTCAACTGTACAAGAATAGCGACATTCACTGCTGTTGAGAAGTATACATAATTTCAAATTGTCAAGATTTAAGTTTATGTTATTCCTGATGAGAGCAGCTTCAAACACAGGTAATTCAACTCACAATCTCTCTCATTTTCTCTCGCACACACACACACACACACACACACTACCTTGTTACTCCAATGATGAAAATCCTCTGTTGCTAAAGTGATGTTTTCGAGCTAGCAACGAAGGCTTGAGCTGTATCAAAGCTAGATACACTTGATAAAAAGTTTCTATATTATCTAACATATCTGTGGGAAGCACCTTGCACTCCCCTACCCCTCTCTTTCGCTCTCACACAAATGTGAACACATATATGCATTATGTACACACTTACTCGCCAGTGAAAAACAGAGCCATCGTGACCAACAGAGTAACTTAAATCCTTTGCTGTCACAGGTCATGAAGAGCTAACAAAACAACATGTATGTTAGATCCAGTACCAACTAAGCTCTTAAAAGAGGTGTTTCCAGTAATCTCAGAACCTCTTCTAAATATTATTAACTCCTCGCTATCCTTAGGGCATATCCCAAGAAACTTTAAGCTGGCAGTTATCAAACCGCTTATTAAGAAGCCTCAGCTTGATCCTGGAGATTTGGCTATTTATAGACTGATCTCAAATCTCCCATTTATGTCGAAAATACTAGAAAAGGTAGTGTCCTCCCAACTGTTCATTTTTACAGAGAAATGGTGCATATGAAGAATTTCAGTCAGGATTTAGACCCCATCACAGTACAGAGACTGCACTTATCAGAGTAACAAATGACTTGCTCTTATCATCTGATGGCAGCTGCATTTCTCTTCTAGTGCTTTTAGATCTTAGTGCTGCCTTCGACACCATAAATCACAACATTCTCTTGGACAGGCTTGAGAATTATGTTGGCATTTGTGGACAGACATTAGCTTGGTTTAGGTCCAATTTATTAGACTGCTACCACCCTGTAAAAGCATGGTTTTCTGTAAAGCTGCTTTGAAACAATGTGTGTTGTGAAAAGCATTATACATATAAAAACGACTTGACTTATGTCAGCATACATCTACATCTTAGTGGAGTTGAAAACAGTTGTTAAGGTTTACAATGGAAAAGCTTTATACAAAAATGGCCACACTCGCTGCTGCTGAGAAGTGTGCTTAAACTTACATCTTGGCGATTTTGAAGCGATCTTCTGACGAGAGCTGCAACGATTAAAGGTAATCCCACACCCGATCTCTCTCAGTTTCTGAGTTTCTCTCTTTCGAAAACTCAAACACATACTCGCACACAAACGCACTACATTATTACTCCAGTAAGCGTGCCAGTAAAGCAGTGCAAGCCTCACAGTCCTTCATTGCTAGATCTAATGTCATGTTTCCGAAGTAGCAAATGAAAGCTCGGACTGTATTAAAGCAAGATGTTGAATCCGTGGCTGAGTAGTTCCACTCACAAGAGCGTTTTAGGGACGAAAACCTGAAAATGCCTTGTGATGAAACCCTTAACGATGTCTTAAGGTGTGGTAACTGTTAAGCAGAATAATTGACTCCCGCCCACTGAATTATTGAAAAATAATTCACACCCGAGATGTAACTCTGCTACGCGTCATGACCGCATTACCACTTCGGGTGTGCATTATTTTTCAATAATTCAACGGTCCATCTTCAATTATTCCTTACTGTATATATACACACACACACACAAAACCCTCATTTGGGGTATACTGTATATAGGCTATAAAAAGCTGAATTTGGTGAATACGCATGGGATAATGTACAGTAATATGGTTGTTATCGCACAATAAACCCTGTGATCAGGACCCCAACGCGAAGCGGATGACTCTTGTATCACACTGAAGGACAGGTCCTATTTATCAGACCGCTACCACTTTGTGTAAACGAGGAATTGTCAGATCAAACTAAAGTTAAGTTTTCTCCTTATATGTATGCTGCCCATAGGAGACATTATCAGGAATCGTGGAATAAATTTTCACTGTTATGCCGACGATACCCAACTTAATATTTCTTCGAAACCTGATGAAATTTCACAATTCTCCAAATTAGCGGAGTGTATCAATGAAATCAAAGATTGGATGGCCTGAAATTTCATTCTACTCAATTCCGACAAAACAGAGCTACAAATTATTGGACCAAAAACCTCTAAAAATAAGCCGCTAAAATATAATTTGACTCTCGATGGATGTACTGTAACGTCGTCTTCTACAGCAAAGAATTTAGGTGTTATATTTAATGCCAATCTGTGCTTTGAAAATCAATTTATCAATGTTTGTAGAACAGCATTCTTCCACCTCAGAAATATCGCCAAGTTACGACACAGGCTCTCTGTTGCTGATGTCGAAAAACTAATTCATGCGTTCATGACTTCAAGACTAGATTATTGTAATGCACTGCTGGGAGGATGTCCTGCAAGTTCAATAAATAAACTTCAATTGGTTCAAAATGCAGCAGCCAGAGTGCTGACTAGAACCAAGAAATATGAACACATTAGTCCCATTTTATCATCGCTGCATTGGCTACCTTTTCAATTTCGTATTAATTTGAAAATTCTGTTAACTACGTACAAAGCCTTGAATGGTCAAGCTCCAAAGTACTTAAGTGACCTTCTATTACACTATATTCCATCGCATTCATTACGATCGCAAAATTCTGGCCGTTTAATATTACCTAGAATATCAAAACCACGAAAGGAGGTAGATCATTTTCTTATTTGGCTCCTAAACTATGGAATAGTCTCCCTAACAATGTTCGGGACTCAGACACACTCACTTAGTTTAAGTCTAGACTAAAGACTCATCTATGTAGCCAGACATACACCTAACTTATCCATCAACTCATAGTTATGCTGCATTAATTAGGTCTGCTGGAACCGGAAACACTTTTCATATTTTATAACTCTGCAATAAATATAATGGCATCTATGCTAATATTACTCTATTTGTTTCCCTGTCTCAACCTCAGGATTCATATCCCGGTTTACAGAGCCTGCCAGATCCAGCTTCGTTCCTGTTTGGTGTCCGACTCCCATTGCTACATACGCTGAGTGATAAAGACTAACTGCAGCCTGTTCCAGTCAGATACACTACAGTCTACGAAGCTAGACTTCACAGAGGATAATCTGATGCCAACTCCAACCGTAAGACATGGGATACTGCATGTGCCACTGCCTGAACCTTGGATTTAGGATGGACCTCGCCGAAATGACCTGCCAGTTGAACTACGATGCACCTCATTGATCTCTGCCTGCATCACCTTAGTCTAATGATTAACTACACTCTTATAATGGAATGCATAGTCAATCAATTAATTGCCAACAAAAGCCTACATCAGCGAACAAAGGACAATACATCTATATGAACTTCTGCAGTTAATCCAGGATGCACTTCAAAGACATTAGTCATTAATCTTACAGTTTTTACAAAATATTGTTGTTTAAACACTGACCCTTAACACTTACTTATTTTACTCATTTTAAACCATGACTTGCACTGCACATAAATAACCAATATTGGCATTATATTCATGCTGTTTAGCCAGAGGGGAACTGGCCCCCACAGTGAGTCTGGTTTTTCCCAAGGTTATTTTTCTCCATTAACCAACATCTTATGGAGTTTTGAGTTCCTTGCCACAGTCACCTTCCGCTGTGCGTCGTGACTGCATTACCACCTCGGGTGTGCATTATTTTTCAATAATTCAACGGTCCGTCGTCAATTATTCCTTACTGTATATACACACACAAAAAACCCTCATCTGGTATATACTGTATATAGGCTATAAAAAGCTGAATTTGGTGAATACGTATGGGATAATGTACAGTAATGCGGTTGTTATCGCACAATAAATCCTGACAGGGTGATCAGGACCCCAACGTGAAGTGGAGGACTCTTGTATCACCCTGAAGGGGTTTATTTTGCGATAACAACCGGATGACTGTATATTATCACACTTTTTACTCAGCTACTAACCAAATAAATAGATACATGGACATAAAATATTGATTTGCGTTGAAATTATCTAATTTAAAAAGAAATAAATTGCTAAACAGCTGAAATCAACCTCCAGTTTGCGTCTGAGTTCTGTTGGGGTTTATTCTGTGAAAATGATTTATTCAACCTATTACAAAAAGACTTGCCAAATAAATAAATAAATGCACGTGAAACATTGATTTGAATTGAAATTATTTTATTAGCTCATCTGTAGAGATCAAACTGTGATCCGAGAAGCAGGAGAGACGGGTCGCAGAACCCGGTTGAGTGGTCTGATACGTCTTAATCCCCGGATGTGCAGTTGTTACAGAGCAAAATCTGACCACTGGATAGCGTCGTTGAGCCATGTAATAAATGCGTACAGAGCGTTGTAACGGAGCCAGGGTTGGGCTGACACAGAATACATGTAACAGTGTTTCGAATTATGAATACAAAAATTAAGTGTTCAGCCCTCGTTAAGTTTTCAAGCACCTGTACTCAGAATACAGTTACATTATACAATTCTGTTAGAACACTTTTAGAATTCTTCTTTCAAAATGAGCACAAATTTAGGCAGAAAGAAAAATAAATCTTGTCAATCAAGTGAGAAACTTCATTGTTTTACTGAACAGTTTCTTTCTGAACAGCGCATATGCGAGGCGCACACGTGTCACTCTCTCGTCCCCAGAGAAGCTGCAGCGCGCGAGCAGTGTAGCAAGCGTTTCATTCAAAAATTTAGCTCATTTTAAAAACACAATTGTGGTTTTGGGATTCTTTAAAAATAGACAGCGGTCACCAAAATGTTTGATGGTAGACACTAGATAATGAAAATACAGTCTTTTTCGTGTAAGATGATTCTGGGACTGAGTGTCTGGCAACCGCACCAGAACACTGTCTTAAAAAGAGCCAAGAGACTAGCAATTTCAAAATAAAGAGTCCCCGGTGAATTTCGGGCTTGTTTATAGATAAAAGTCCCAAGTTAAGCACCTAATCTTCATTTTTTTCTGTTTATTATTACTTTGGTTGAACAATAAACTGTATTTGGGAGTTAATTTTTATTTACTCTTGTAGCATCTATATCTCTGCCCATCACATTAAGGAAAGACAAAGATTTTTTTTTTCATTCTATAAAATCGATTTTAAAAACTATTGGGCAATTAATCGGTTATGTGTATTTTTCACCACCTGCAAAATCCAATATCGGTCAAGTATTTCTCTATCACAATGTTGCGGTGATGTCTGTATTTCAGTGTTTGCATGCTGTAAAATTAAACTTAAAATTCCTTTTCATTTCCTACAGGGTTGTTTTATCCTATTGGTAATCATAATAGTCCAAATATTAGCTTTGCTTTCATGTTTCAAAAATTGGTACCACATTACCATAGAAATGTCAATATGATTCATTATAATTTTTTGTTTTTGTTAACTAGGCTGGCTGGTAATAAATTGTTCATATTTCCTGAACATTCCTTCTATCTTCAGTTGGTAAACAAACAGAAAATCCCGCTCCAAACCTCCTCCACTGCTTTTCTTTTTCTCTAGCTTGTTCCTTCTCTTTCCCATTGTCTCTGATCCTGTCTTCATGTCATTTGACTGTCGTTATGAAACAGTAATGCATCTGAATATGAACAGATGGATGTAAATCGTCACACAAATGTGCCACATTTAAGCAGCTCAGAGTACTTCACAATACATAAACCCACAGCGCTAAGCGTTAAACAATGAGTGACCTACTGTAAAAAAAAAGCAGCGGAGAGACCGTGTGTAAGAGATGAGATTTGTGTGTAGGAATGTGGGGGTTATGCCGGATCAATACGGTACACTGTCAGACGAATACGGTTGTACAGTAATGGATAATAATGGCCGTGTAAGGTCACTCACCTCTGTCAAAAGCCAACTTCACATCTTCAATTAAATCACTGAACCCAGAGATCCGATAGAGACCCTCTGACTTCAGACCTGAGAGACAAGAAAGTTCATTTAAGACCATTTTATGCTAGTATTAATAAATACAAAATGGCATTTGACAACCATTTCCATAAAAAAAGAAAGTAATTCCATTCATCCATGTCATTTTTGGTACTTTTTTGTTAGTGCTGTTTAACGTTTCCTGCCAATTCAGTGTCATTTTCGGCCAACATTAAATCAAAATGGTTCTTGGTCTTATTGTGCACATTCATATAAAACTTGCTCTGTATCTCAAACATCTTTCCTTTTCCACTGATGTCACCAAGGCTGCGAAAGCTAAATGGTTAATGTTAACAAATGAAACACCCACTTTTCAGGATATCATCAACTCCCAGTGAGAATTATACTGTTAATTAACATTCAATTGGAAATATGGGAAATTACGGAAGTAAAATGGGTTGCTAATGTCATGTCATGTGGACTTTAGGAAATGACTGCCAATGGACTTCAATAACTCTGCGTTACATCTATTAAAAAAAAAACAAAAAAAAAAAAAAACATGGGAAGTTCTCTCACCTCGTGATTCGATCTCTCGTATGCACATGTCCACCACCATGGGTCGTTTTGTGTTATGAGCTTTGACGAGAGTAGTGAGGTCACAGCTGTAAACCTTCTTCACGTGTTTCAGGTCTGGTTTACAGTCATTTGGCACCATCTTGGAGCATTGCTTATGAACGTTCAAGCCACAATCTGAGGACAAACAGACAGAAAGATCAAATAAAGTTCAGCTGAACACACGGGAACTTATGGTCCGTGTCTATTCCAATCTTCATTTATTTCATTATTAATGTCATTTAACAATAAACTAGATTTGCATTCCCCACAGGTATAACCGATCCAGTTTTTGGTTCTGTGCAAATGACACTCAAAATGAATCTTGTTTTTTTGTTGGCTGTACACATAAAGGGCAGTTCACAATGAATGCCTTTTTGCATCCTTCTGCGCTGTTTTTCAATTGTTTTCCTATGTACACATGCACTAGACCCCTAACATGACAAGTTTTTGCTGTGTAAGTGCTGCTATAGATGGTTAATGAGATGCAAGAAAGAAAAGACTAATCCCAATTCAGTATGAAAATAAATGCAAGAAAGAGGACCAATTGCAGTTCAGTATGCAAATATTAGAATGATGTAGTTACTGTTAAAAAACAACAACTAGATGATAGAAAACAGACATCACACTTAAGACTGAAATGATCTACAAAGTTTAAATGGAGTCTGGACGTTAAATGATTCAAGCTGAATTAATTGCAGAAACTGCAGCTCTGAAATTTCTGCAATAAACCAGTAAATAACACAACAGTAAGTGCACAGTATGTTCAGTGATATGCTGAAATCAGTGAAAAAGTGTCTTGTGTACAGAGCAGCAGTTTTGAGGAGGATGTTATCGATCCTGAGGTTGATGTCGTCTGGTTAAATTAGACCCAGTTCTTTCATTCTGCTTTATCAGTGACCTCTGCTGACCTCTGAACAGTCATTTCAACACTTCCTGATTGGCTGATTTCAAGTGTCACCTTGACAATGACAGAACATGTCAGGAATACAAATGGCTCCTAATAAAAAATGCATGAACAATTTCAGGCACCTAATAGCTTCATACCCTCAAAAATAAATCTCTGAAAATCTGGAGGAGTATTATGCATATAGAATGCAGAAAAAAATAAAATAATGAAATAAACAATAGCCAATTGTTTATCGCTAATAGAACACAATAATCCAAATATGTTTTTAACAATAGTTATTTAAATGGAAATAATTGTGTTTTAGGAGACACATTTCTGAATAAACACATCTAATTGGTCTCTTGTAAACATAAGTCAATGCATAAAAAATGAGCAGAATGAATTTGGGAAAAAAGTTAGTAGCACCATTAGAAGCATAGTGTAAACATATTACATGAAGTGCAGCAATTTGCATAAAAATGCGTATGAATGATTTGCACAGAAATTCATGAAACAAGCAGAAGAAATTTCTGTGTAAACAGTAAAACCATTCATAATGAAAACTTATGTAAAATGCAACAATTTACGTAAAATGTTTTTATGATCGATTTACACAGAAATTCATGAACCACAAGCACAATTAATTTATGTAAATAGTTTGTAAAAGTATTCATAACGTAAATGTATCATGTGAAATGCAGCAATTTACGTAAAAATGCTTATTAATGGCAGAAGAAATTTCCGTGTAAACAGTAAAACCATTCATAACGTAAACTTATGGGGCCCTATTTTAAGAGCGCTAGCGTTAAGTGCAGTGCTAGGCTTGAAGTCATAAGCGCAAAGTCAGTGGGCATGGCCATGAAGTTTTGGTATTTTCGTGCAAGCATACACTAAGTCTAGGCACAAGTGGGTTTGGCAAAATCGCATGTGCAACACGCTAATGGGCTAGGTCAAGTGCAATTTAATTCAG
This sequence comes from Myxocyprinus asiaticus, assembly GCF_019703515.2. Lineage (NCBI taxonomy): Eukaryota > Metazoa > Chordata > Actinopteri > Cypriniformes > Catostomidae > Myxocyprinus > Myxocyprinus asiaticus. The sequence continues at coordinate 3,883,501 of NC_059354.1, read as the reverse complement.
AGGTTCTTCTCCGGTTATTGCACTATCTGTGTCATATTATATAGGCCATTCCCTCAAGCACCAGCGATATAAACAAAGACAGCATATTCATAAGAAGTTGGTAGTGTAAATGGACAGTATGCAATGAATTAGAAGAATAGAAATATGGACACCTTCCTTTTATATGCTTAGAAAATGTTATTCTCATCAGGTTTTGGATGTACGCTCCGTTAAATTATAGAGAACGTATGTATTATTAATCATTTTCATCTACTGACACATAAAATCATGGCTAGTATTAACAGTGACTGTATCGGCACACACTTCACGATTTTGAAAAATGAAATCAATTTATTGAAACATGAAAAAATGTATCCAAAAATATTTCTAAATTCAAATTACACTTAGAATTGCACTTAGAATTAGCGTACTCATGAAAATCAGATTAAATGTAGCGCACGGTCATTGCGAAAATAGAACCTATGATGTAAAATGCGACAATTTACATTAAAATACTTATGAACAACTTACACAAAAATTCATTAAACAAGCAGAACATATTTGTGTAAATACTGTAGTAAAAGCATTCATAATGTAAATTTATAACGTAAAATGCGACAATTTACATAAAAATGCTTACGAATGATTTACAGAGAAATTCATGAAACACATGCACAACGAATTTCTGTGTAAACGGTACGTAAAACCGTTCATGTGTAAACTTATTACATGAAATGCAACAATTTACCTAAGAATGTTTTTATGAATTATTTACACAGAAATTCATCCTGATAATGTTTCATGATCGAGGCCTGCTGTGTGTAATTTCTGCACCCTAGTGTCACCAAGTAAAATTGCAAAAATGCCTATTTTCAAACAGGGTTCCTAAACACTTTTCCAATGGGCACACAAACAGAAAGTTGCACCCCAAACTCATGACATTGGCTGAAACAATGTTGCTGTCAGGCCGGTCAGAGCAATCATTTGACAGTATTTACACTTCTTAGGAAAACCTATGAATGGCGTACTGGCGTCTGCACATTTAATTGGAATAGGTGTTTTAACATCGGAAAGATGACACACATTAGCTTTAACTTGAAAGCAGCTAATTGAGTTATTTTAAACAGCAAACACTAACCCATCCCCCCTCATCCAACCAGTCCAGACAGACTGCAAATGTGCCAACATTATGCAAATGTAGGCAAATTAGCTCATTAATATATAATGTGGCCTCCTAAATGGGCCAGCTGCTACAAAGCAGGTACCAGAGAGACGAATGGTGAATGACAGAAAACAGAGACTGAAAAGTGAAAGAGAGGGAACATTAGGAAGGAAAAATACAGAACAGAGAGCCCAGGACAGATGTGTTTAATGTGAGTGGAGCACCCAGTGAGCGACTCAATGTGACCTGGAGGAGAGAGAGACTGAACAGCATGAGCTGTCTGTATTCCTCTTCAGATCTGTGCTGGCACATAATGGTGTAGTGCGCATTGTTTGTCCGTCCTGCAGGCTACAGCAGACCTCATTTCCTGCAGTAAGTAGAACAGACACTCTACACTCCAGCTGCCTTTAAGATTTCAACCCGTAAGATTAATTCTGAACGCTTTTATCAGCTTCTGATTGTCTATGAAAGGGCCAATGACAAATAAGAATGTACAAGATGATGAAAAGGAAACATCTAGCTTAAAATACATGTGCCAAGTTCTTAAAAATTAAATCTGTGTATTCATGTTGGTTTCATATGTTTTGTTTTTTGGGTCATTCCTACAATTCGGTGACATTATGGCTTTTAACTTTTGAAAAATAAAACATACTTTTTCAAGAATTTTTCTGTTTTATCAATAAAGGGACATGTTCAAGATTTAATGAATCATACTGATCAAGCTAAATGACAAATTCAGATGTCCACCAAGGGCAGGGTCAGGGTGGAAAATAATGGGGTGGACAATTAAGCCCAAAGTATACTTCGATTTTGACGCGAACGCTCAGCATCTGCGTACAGTCTAACGCGCGCCTGTCAAAGTATACTCCATTTGATGGTGCGTGCATACACAGGCGGTTGGCACATGCACGCTATGACTGTTGTTGTTTTTACCTTCATCTTCTGTTATTTACTGGTGATTACATCTTCTTCTAGCGTTTCTTCGTGACAGCAATGACTCAAATGTGAGTGTTGCCACCTTGTGGATTGACTAATTTGCGCAAATAATTCCAGGCGCATGCGCATTCTGTGCGTTCAAAGAGGCGTGGTTAGAAAAATACGGCTGCACACGTTCAGTGCTCGAGCTCTCTGCTGATGACGAGACTTGCGTCACATGTCCTGTACGTGGACGCTCAGCGCTCTCATCTGACCGAAGTATACTTTAGGCTTTACGGGGTGGACATTCTGTTGATAAATTAGCCACTACATGGTCTGTGAATGATCATATTTGTAAACATATATTGATGATTTTACTTCTGTTACCATAATTATGTTGAAATTTTAAAATTAGATTAATTTCCCATAGGGGGTGGACATGTTATGCTTGACCACAAAATAAAGAAAAACATGATGTCATTTCATAACATATATCTTCAATTAAAGGTCATAGTATGACATAACAGGGTGGACAATAAGTTAAGGGACACTCAAAAACCCTCCACTATCAGTGTTAAAATTACACATGTACCACAAATGAATACATGTTAGTGAGAGAATGTCATACTAAAATCTTATTTGTAAGGGGAAAAATGTTTGACGTGCATCTATGGGGAAATGAGGAAATGACAGTGCAATAGCTGAAAATGATTTCAATTATTTAAAATGTTACTTTTAGGCCCACAGCAGTGTAACATGATAAATTGTCTTAATTCTCTTTACCAAGCCTATTAAAATTGTAATCGAGTGAAATTAAAAGAAATACGACAACTTGTACTGGGGACTTAAATGTCAATTGTAGCAATGACCTTTTTAAAAATGTATACCATTTTAAACAAATCATTTTTAGTGGTGCAACCATCAAGAAAAAAGTAATGCTATTTTTCTTATAAATATCTCGTACATTTTCTCATTTAATTCCAAACCCATGAGACTTACTTTCTTATGTGGAACACAAAAAGAGATGGGTTTTCTTTTCTCCCCAATTTGGAATGTCCAGTTCCCAATGCGCTCTAAGTCCTCGTGGTGACATAGTGACTTTCAGTTGCCTCCACGTCTGAGACCGTCAATCCGTGCATCTTATCACATGGCTTGTTGAGCGCGTTACCGCAGAGATCTAGCGTGTGTGGAGGCATCACGCTATTCTCCGTGGCATCCGCGCACAACTCACCATGCGCCTCACCGAGAGCGATTTGGTTGCTTAGGAGACCAGGCTGGAGTCACTCAGCACACCCTGGATTCGAACTCGCGACTCCAGGGGTGGTAGTCAGCGTCAATACTCGCTGAACTACCCAGGCCCCCTAAAAAGAGATGTTTTAATAATTATCGTGGTCAGTCTTTTCAATACAATGGCAGTGCAGATAGTGCCTCATATTAAAGATTAAAAAAAGGATCATAAAATATAATAAAAGTAGTTCACATGACTTATGCATCATATTATAAGTTTTCCTAACCCTAAAAAAACAAATACAAATAATGTAATTTTACAGTGAAAGTCTTGATTCTTCCTCATGAGAACGTGTGTTGCTTTGGTGCCAAATGTTTTTTTGGAGCTATACCGACAACCTGAATTAAACTTGCAATGTCATAAAATTATTCAATTTTTACAAAATATTTTATTAGACTTACTGACCACAGTTCTGGGGGACTAACACTTTTTTTTTTTAATATTAATACTTTAAAACAACACTGCCAATATATATATATATATATATATATATATATATATAATTATGATCATTATGATTTCAGGATGGTTACACCTCATTGACATATTTGACAACAAAAAATATAAAAATTACTTATTTCGAAAATCAAAATATGTTAATTATAGAATAGGTGTTGTTTCAGTGCTTTTGAAAATCATTAATATCATTAAGTTTTTTGGAGATATACCATTTGACAACCTGAACTAACCTTGCATTATCAGGTCAAATTATCTGATATTTTTAAAACAACCTTGGCACACAATCAAGGGGAGATCAGAAACTTTTTTAAAACATAAATATTTTTAAAGCAAAACTGCAAAAAAAAAAAAAATAAAAAAAAAATACTTTTTCCTCATTACGATCTCAGGAGGGTTAAACCACATTGACCATTTTGACAACAACAACTAAAAAAAAAAATATCAAAATGAATTATAATTTAGAAATTGAAAACATGTTCATCAAAGAGGAGGTGACGCCATTGTCAGTATGAATTGCATTTAAAAGTATTTTTGAATAAATTAATAGATCTGGATACAAATATGAGTGCCTAAAAACACAATCGGTAGCAGAATTATTTTCTTTTTTAGTGCAACACAATAAGTGCGGATAATTATTCCCCCCTTTGGCTCCTAAAATTAGAATGAAGTCTATTCTAAATATTTCAGTGCAAATACTGAATTTAGTCTGGTTGACTTATGTGAAGATTCTGCAGTGTGTGATTAAAAAATGGCCCCTTGAGCAGCTCTGTTGTCATGAGACTTCAGCCATGCAGAACTGTAATTATTTTTGAAGAAAAAGAGTGAGGGATCTGATAAGTGGAGGAGACGGACACTAAAAGAGGGCACGTCTCTAATGCATTCTTTCTGTCAGCTGAGGTCTGCTGATCCCTTGTGCAAGTGCTGCGAAGGTGACCCCTGACCCTCAGTTGAAGAGATGACTATCAGGACACACTCGCATCAGTGTAGTCTAAGGTGTAAAGAGCTTGTTAGGAATCCATTGTTTCCGTAAAAAAAATGTAATGGTGGCGAGATATCGCGTCGAAGGTTCGCGTTCGGTGTGAAAAGGCCTCAAGGCTGCAACATAACAAAATGTGAAAAGAATGAAGGGGTTTGAATACTTTCTGAATGCACTGCACACTCTCACACTTATCACATGGCTACCTACCAATAAATAATCAAATGAATAGGAAATATCGATTTGCATTGAATGATATTTTGTGACAAGGAAGAGAATGTGAAGTCTCCAGAAACAGCTGAATTCATCCTCCGAGTTCTGTTAGTGTTTATATTACAAAAATCACAGTCTGACTACTTGCCAAATAAACAAATTGACATAAAAAATTGTATTTGAGTTGAAATTATTTTATTAGCTCACTTATGGAGATCACAGAGTGATAAGAGAAGAACATTCGAGAAGACTCGCAATACCCTAATGACCAGAATTTAGAATATGCAGAATAATTAATAGGCGATTTAGAATAACTAAAACACCTTTATAATGCATTACATGTACAGGCTTTATTTAAAGTGCTACCCAAAACTGTAATGAAGGCAAATATCACAGTCTATTCAGAGTTCTTCTTATTCCATTGTGAGAGTATTTTGATTCAGTGCTGCATCTCTATCTTGAAATTCCCTCTCACACACACTCTGTGACCCAGTGCGCCTATGAGCCCTGAATTTTAATTTGTGTGTGTGTGTGTGTGTGTGTGAAGTGGAGCTGCTTGTGAGCTCTCAGCCCCTCTTCTCATTATAAAGATATGCCAGCTTTGTTTTCAGTCTCTACCATGATGGACTCGGCTGAGGGGGAGGAGGCAGGATTTATCCTCTTATGTGGCAATGTGGCACAACATGCCCGGGCACTGGGGCTGGCACACAGGCAGCCAGCCAAAATAACAGCTCAGTCTCTCTCTCTCTCACACACACAATGTTGAATGCAAATATCTACGTCAAATGAGATTTCACTGCCCTAGTTTCTGGTGGCATCACAGAACGAGAGAGAGATGCAGAGAGAGAGAGAGAGGGAATAATGGGGGAGAGGTGAGAAAATGAGGTGGAAACAAGTAGCGTAAAAGAGGTCTTAGAATAAAGGGTTTTTGAACACAAGCTGCTTTCAGAATAGATTCATCCATTATGCATGAGGCCTGTTCATGAAAACATACGTGTCGCTCACATTATCCAATAAATAAATCATTAAATCACACACAACCAACCATGTTATCATTCCTTGCAGAAGAACGAAGCCAGATTAACCACTAGCCAACTGTTTGTATGCGCTGAAAATGATGGTTATATATATAAAAAAGGGGTGATAAAGAAAACAATTACAGTATGAAAACAATGATTAATTTAAACTAGCAATAAAGTAAAAAATCTTATAATTACGCCATCATTAGTTCAATTTAAATGCTCCAGCAGTGTGAGAAATTAATTTTTGAAAGTACAAATATTCCATGTAGTCTCTCAATTAATATGAGCTCATAAAAGCTGCATGCACACTGTAATAAGTATAAAAGTGATAGCAAAATTAAACTAGTTTTAAATGGACTATAACATGTCACACCACAGGACGTCAACTTCCCAACTGTATTTCATCTCCACTACCAATGTTTCTCTGTACAAGTGATCCAAAGTATATTCGAAATGTCTTTTTCTGTCTGTTATGGTCAGGATGTGTTCTCATTTCACTGCTCAGAACAATCGGTTTCCTCTGGATGTAGGCCAGTCTATGTTCACTCTACAGGCTAATGAGCATTCGCATATACATCAGGCAGAGTGAACACTGTGACCTATATGAGCTCTGAATCTCAAGCACTCCAACACACTCATCGTGTGTGTGAATAAACACAAGTATCACTGCTTAGCATCACAACCTTACTGAGGAATCCTCCCTTCAGTCCCTTATACAAGCCCCAATCTGCCCTTATGCACTCACAAGGAACTATTGAACACTTTAGAGGGTGCTTAGAGAGTGCAGGTTAACACATACATTATATTACAAACACAGGGGCGTAGCAATCATCATAACTGTAGTGGACGCCCACTTCTTGGGAGATCCTGTAATCATTGCTTTTTAAAGACCGTTGTCCTTAATGTGTCCTGACCACTTTTCAAACCATTCCTACATCCCTATAAAATCATATGAATGTATATGTAGCAACTGATGGCTGATAAGCGACATCAAGCACGCACCTTCAGGAGTAGTCCTGGAGGACATACTTGCATAGTTTTGGTTGACAATAGTAAGCATGGTTTAAAATATTAGCATTGTTGTGGAACAGTTGGCTGATTCTGGTACAGTTCTTTTAAACAAGAAACCTTCCTCTTAAATCTGTAAGTTCTGCGCCATTAGTGGACCTGCAAATATAATGACTGTTTTCAAACAGGTTTCTCAAGCACTGCCGTTGATCAGCAAAACAGGTAGCCACGCCCCACTGTCTGGTTTCAGAGGTAAAAATCCCATTCATTTTCCACAAGGGAATTCATTTGTAATTAATACATATACATCTTTAAAGACAGACCTACTGTGAGCTCTGAGGTTGTTAATCGATGGTATATGTATTTGTTGACACCATCAGTCCACATTATTTCAACTTCTTTGAAAAAATAAATTGTTATTAAAAGCATAATTTGTGGTGAAAAATGAAACTACTCATGATCCTGAAGAGAAAGATCCACCAATCAGAGAACTGCGGCTAACAAAGTGCACCAAAAGAGCTCTGCAGTGACCACATAAACTGTAAAACTACTTCTTTATTTATAAATATGTCTGAATATTTAGCAATTATCTTAAAATATATTGTATCTGTACTTACAATAAACAAATTTACATCAATACTTGTATATTTTTCAATCATTATGTCATTCACAATGCTTCATGGGATTGTAGTTCATTCCCTCATGACAGACAGTAAGTGCACACCTTTGTCTTTTTGTCCGATTTTCAAATACTTTTTTTTTTGCTTCAAATCAAAGTTTGTAATGTTGTGATTCACCTCGGAGCTGGTTGGTTTGGTTCATGGTTTAGAACTGTTTTATGAAGGATTTTATGGAGTCTATGAAAACAAAAATTAATGGAAAAAAATACTTCTGGAACCAAGACGGCTGAAAAAGTGGTGGCTAAAGCGTGTTATTGCTTGAGCCAGTGTTGGGCTGTCCAAACAGAGCAATGTTGATAATGCCACAGAGCCATAGTGCTTATATTCTTCTAGTAATATGAAAATGTACATGGTGTTAACCACCACTGAAAATAAATTGAAATGATGCTTCAGAAAGCTACTTGGATTGTATGAGTGATGTGTGACTGTTTGAAGGTGATCCCAGATCAAATATATCATCTCATATCATATCTCATATTATATTACATTACATTATATTATGGTTTTACATAAGTAACAATGCTTGTTGAAACTGTGGAATTATGTTGGAAACTATGATTATCATGGTCAATTATTTGCATTTGGGTTTGTCTGTTCATTTACCTGCACATTTGACTCCTTGAGCGATGAGTCCCCACATGAAGTTGGCACAGTACTCACACCAGTGTGGCCCTCTGAAGGTGTGCACCTGTGATACAACACCCAAACACAATCATATACAACACAATAATAACTTCTGCTCCAATTAGTCTTTTAAACCTGCTAATAAAGATTAATGTGTGATCAGAGACGCAAGAGCCGTGTCAAATCTGACTGCTGTTTAATCCAATCACAATTAATCAGCAGAGAGAGAGAGAGAGAGAGAGAGAGGGCATTAATCAAGCTCTGCTCTCTCCTCTCCACCAGGTAACAGCTCGTCCAATCAGAAATGTGGAAACACCTCCTACGGGTCGGACCGCTGGTGCTCTGAGCTCCTATTGCAGCCCCTCTAGGTCTGGCAGAGGAAACTGGAAGGGTTTGCTGAAATGCCATCTTACTGTAGATGATGAAATCAGTGTACATGAAACTGACACCGGCAGACTATACTGAGAAGTGCCCTATTTACATATCAAAAGAACCGAGGAATGGAAACGATTAAACATTTACACATTTTAGCTGTTAATGAAACAGAAGACTTTGCAAAATTGAAGACTTTGAAATTGCACTGATAGAGGTCTTTTTTCTAGGGCTGTTAATCAATTAAAAGTTTTAATCAAATTAATTACTTGATGTGCCAACTAATTAATTGAATGAATCGCAATATACTGCATTATTTGCATATATAAATGTAATATAATGAAAAAAATAAGTTTTCTAATGTAATTGAATGAAATTGAAAGTCTAATATCAGATAATTAAAATACATTGCATTATTGTGGTAAATGAGTAAAGCATTGATTCGACAATACAAAAAGTGGCTTTAAATGTCACTATACTGTATTATATGTTTAATCTCCATATCATTAAACAGAAACCTGTCACTGGCCTACAGTCTACAGCAATCCATTTTGCATTTTGCAATCTATAATGAGCCTAATTTACATCGAAAGGAGGCGCGTTTGCGTGGAAAGGAATGACACTGGATTCATTTAAATACTCAAGACGCAGCGCAACTTCAGCGATGATTACTGCGCATGCTCAGATTTCATGTGGGTTGATAGTGAATAATTGGCAGGTTTTTGTACTGAAATACCACAAACAGAAGTGCCACCACTGTTTAGTGAATTCACCCCGAAGTTGGTACTTCAAGCTAGAATTGCTTCGATGGTAAAAAAAAAAAAAAAAAAGATTAAAGAGCAACAATTTTATTTAATTAAATGTACTAAATGTTAATTTGACAGCCCTTCTTTTTCTGATATTTTTTTAAATGTTAAATCCTATTTTTGCACGGCTTTTTAGGAGGATTGATTCTGATTGGTCAATCGCTGAATTCTGCGGCCACATATTTCAGTATAATGATCACTAAACGTTCTTATTGGCCGTTGTTCCAGGCATGATTTCATGTCCCTTGAATCACTATGGGATGCCTTTCGTCTCACATAATCAAATAATTTCAACTCAAATCAATATTTCAGTTCCACTTATTTAAGTAGCCATGTGATAAGCAGGACAATATACAGACAGCCCATCATTATTACAAAATAAACCCCTTCAAGGTGATAAAAGCCCCCTCTGCTTCACGTTGGAGGTTTATGTTTTGATAATAACTGGCTGACTGTAAATGACCCCTAACTTATAGGGTTTTATTGGGTAAAAAGACTAATGGTACTTTGATCTAAATTTCTATCAATAATAACTTAAGATCTTTCACTAAATGTCCGTATGAGACGAGTCAAAGCAGACATTAAAGTATCTGAGCATTGGGAAAGCTTCTGCTAAATGACTAATAACCACGAGATGCAGAGAAAAAGAAAGCATGAGAGAAAGAAAGGAGTAGAAAGAGCTCTTTGTGGAGTCAGCAGTCTGTGAGGTTGTGTGGTACCTCAGACTCAGTCAGGACTCTCCAGACCAACTGAAAATAAAGGAGGGGGGGAGTGAGGGAGCAGCAGTACCTGCTGATGATAGAAACCAAAGGAGGAATCACTGCCATGTTTACCAATCTTCTATCAGTTTCTAATCTCTCCATCTGTCACCCCAAACAACCTCTCTCTCTCTCTCTCTCTCTCTCTCTCTCTCTCTCTCTCTCTCTCTCTGTCTTTATTGGCATGACTGCATACAATGTTGCCAAAGAATTCTATAATAATAAGAAGAATAATAAGCATACATACAGGTAAGTGTACAAAGTGTAAAGAGAAGTAACTACAGAGAACAATGACTAACAGTAAATTAAACTGACACTTTCAGTATTTAGTGAGGGGTCACCCTCTCTCCCTCAGATCATGACGAGAAGACATATACTCTGCTGCTAAATCTACGTATACATTCAGTCTTCTCTCCAAGAACATGAGAGTTTCTCTATATTACTCATTCTGCTGAATTCAGGCAGTGTCTGTTCTATGAGTGTAAAGTGTGTTTCTAATGTTCTCATATTAACTGCACTCAGTGTAGTTCATCTATGACTCCTTGAGTGCAGTGTGAACACAGTCTGTTCTCTCTGGGTCTCCAGCTCTGTCGACCCGTCTCTACAGCCAGACTGAATTGAATTGATGAATTTAGCTGGTGTTTGTTCACTAAATACTTTAAAGGGTCACTCTCTGGGTGTGCTGCTCTGTGTATAAACAGAGTTCTCTCTCTCTCTCTCTCTTTCTTTCTCTCTATGCCTGTTTCTATCTCTTTATCTCTATTTATCCTGGGTCTGATACAAACCCAGAAAAACCTACACTTTTCTAAACATCTGGCTAAACTGGCTGTAAATAACCCACCTAAAACCGATTCAAAACTCATACTATGGTAACTTTAACAAACCGTCTCCAGAGCCTGCACCCGCTACCACGGCAACAACACATCCCTGGGGACGTATTTAAATCACATTTGGGTACAATTTGCATAACATCCTCATATGTGCCAGAAGTGAGTCATAACAAGCAAATATTTACTTAAAATTGTTATGAATCACGGTAAAATTACATTTTCTGTAAAAATGCAATACAATTCTGATACACCCCAAACAGTAAGTGGGATTATTCTCATGAAATGTGTCATAAAAATGTCCTAGTTTACTCTAAAATCAAAAGAAAAAAATACGAATATATTGAAAATAAAGCATATTTTTCGGACCATTAAGATTTTTTACGCAATTTTCATGCAGTAACACATTTTACCCCCCGACTGTCATTACCACTATGTGAAAAAAGATGGTCATTATGATACTCTCATTACTGCAGTGCAGAGAAAAAAAAAAAAAAAAAAAAAAATATATATATATATATATATATATATATATAAATGTATGCTTCAGTAATGAGAATCATCATGGAAAACAATGGGGATAGTAAAAGAAAAATGTCTGGGTGTGTTACGGTAATGAAAAATGTTTTTTTTTTTTTTTTTTTGTATTGATTTGGGGTTAAATATGGACATTTTCTTGATGGGTTTCAAGAAAAGCTCTCAAGTGAACAATAAGATAGAGACCATAAACAATATTAGTTGCTATATTTGAACCATATTAAGATGAATTGTTAATGAATGCAAGTATGAGTACTTTTTACATCAAATTATGTATTTTCATACATCAAATGGGTATTTTTGTCTCATTTGCCAGTAAAAATATCAAAACATCTGTAAAACAATACACATTACAAAACTGTGAGACTTTTTAGAGACTTGTCTTGAATTTAGTTTATTTCTCTTAACCCTTTTGTAAATAGATGCTTCTTATTTGAACCAAAATCTAGCAAAATTCTTTAACTTAATTTTGGGGTAAAGAAAAATAAACTTGATTCAAGATATATTCTCTGAAAACAAGTCAGAATTATCTTACAGAGTTATGTACAGTGTATACTTTAATAAATGTCTTGATGTAAACATAATAAGTTTCAGTCACATAACCAACAGCTTTTGAGGACTCTTACCTTGAAGTTGTGGACTTTCTCATACTTGGGTGCGCGTTCACTCTCCTTCAGCGTGGCTCGGCGGACCAGCGACGTGAGCTGTGAATAAGCAAACAGTTTGAGAGGCTGCCAGAGTGCGGCAGGAGGTTTCTGAGGACTCATTTTCATCCCTAGAGCCGCGGCCACCATCCCCTGCTCCCTGCCCTCTGCCTTGGCCTTGTGCACCAGGGACTTCTCCTCCTCATGGAGCACGTAGGACTCACGGGACGGCATCTCGCACGCTTAAAGACCGATTCCACGGCAAAGAGACCGACTATGACACAGACTCCAAGATAAACTTCCTGCCAATGCCTTAACAGACCATTCTACATTGTTTAACGGAAATCGGCGAATAAGGATGCCAAACCAACATGAACGTCTCCAAATAGACCAAAAAAAGTCCAGATAGCCCAAACAGAGTTTCCTCCACAAACGTATGTGTATGGGTGTGAAAGCGTCCTCTGATGTGAGTCAGAGACAGTCTGTGCATGTGTATGAAGCCCCTGTGTCGTACTCCCTAAGCCTCTATATGCAGATGAGGTGAGTTGTTGAGTTAATCCCGTCCTGCCTGTGAGCAGCAGATATCCTCTCTGGAACGCTGCTTCAAAGAGAGAGAGAGAGAGAGAGAGAGAGAGAGAGAGAGAGAGATGGGCGGGGGAGGACCCAGTGACAGTCACACTGAATTACACATCTCAAACCAGCCAATCCCAGCAGAGCTGGCTGGGGTTTATCAGAGAACTCACCCCGCCTCTACAGCGGACATCCCCCTCCCCAATCCACTGCATGAGTGGGCAGAGAGAGAGAGAGAGAGAGAGAGAGAGAGAGAGAGAGAGAGAGAGAGAGAGAGAGACAGGCGTAGGGGTAGATGATAAGGAGTGGGACGGTGATGAGAGGTGAATGAGCTCATACTCACTAATAAAAGCACAAAGCCACAATCTTATCAATGTACTAAAACCACAATCCAATATCTATACTTCTTATTCTCTATGGAACACTTCATTCTGATTGGTCCATCGCAGCATCAAATATATATATCATATAAATATAATATCAAATATTTAAGTATAATTACCATTAAACCGTAGAAATTCATATCACAATATTCTATTTTATGGAAAGTGATTCAAAAGTACTCAAAAATAACAAAAGGTGTTTATAAGTAAATGAAAGTATAATGAAAGCGCTCTCATCCAAGACTGTGAGAAAAAGTTTCCGCAAAAGAAACTAATGATGGATTAAAAAAATAATCATAATTACAAAATAATCATGATTATTAGAGCTGGATATTGATACAGATTTCCCAATTCAATTCTGATTCACAAGCTCTTAATTCGATTCGTTATCAATTCATATGTGGTATATTTCAGTTAAAATGTCCATTTTGCTTACATATGAAAGAAATTCCCTGTTAATTATAACAGGGGACCTTTTAACTTGGTACATAATGAAAATATTCAGTCATGCTTCTCGTGCATGTTTCTTTTTTTTTTTTTTTTTTAAATTATCAGTGTCCATAAATATGACAAAATATTTAAAATTATATTAAAGGGGACCTATTATGCAAAATTCACTTTTACATAGTGTTTGAACATAAATGTGAGTCGACAGTGTGTGTACAGAACCACCCTACAATGTTAAAAGTCCACCCACTCCTCTTTCTTATATTTCTATTAATCAAAAACAGTGTTTCCAAATGACTGGTTTTCGTATCCGCTCTAAAGTGACGTCACTTTAGAGCAGGCCACGCCCACGACTGGTGACGGACTCCACCCTATTATCATAGATCTTCCCCCGAGTGTTCTACACACAGTCCGCCATTTTTTTCCGTACTGGAGCAGCTACAGTGAGAAGAATAATGTCTCAACTTCGTAAGCGTCATAGTGTTCTGTTGTTGGCTGTAAAAGTGAACATAAGAGTCTTCATGTACTCCCAGCAGAGACACTGAAGATGACAAGTTTTGACAAGTTTTGTTTTTGAAGAAAATGTGCCCCAAAACATCCCAAAATTCGTGTATGTTTGTGCAAATCATTTTACACCGGACTGATTTGTGAATGAGGGTCAATATAAAGCATTTCCAAAAATTTGATTCTCAAGCATAGATCAGTACCAACTGTTCGTGTTCCAGTTTTAGTATCGCACTTTATATTTTGTTAATGTTTGCAAATCGCCTTTCCGAATGTGCTTGTTAGCTGATTCCACGGCTAATGCAGCTAAAGTTACCATTGTCTCGGACTGTATTCACGGAGAACAGAGCTATGTCGTTATTTTTACGCTTACTGTCTGTATAATTCATAACTGCACATTTATTATGCACAATACAATAAGGTGATTGTCTTTTTGAAAACTATGTACATTTTCTATGAACATAAGAGAGTTTTCGATTTGTTGTTGCTGTAGTATCCGAAGCATGAGCTGTAAAGGCACAGCCCTCTTCCAGAAAGGGGGTGGGGAGCAGCAGCTCATTTGCATTTAAAGAGACACACATGAAAACAGCGTGTTTTTGATTCCACCCAAAAAGAGGTATTTACAACATGGTATAATAAATGATCCGTGGGGTATTTTGAGCTGAAACTTCACACACACATTCTGGGGACAACTGAGACTTATATTACATCTTGTAAAAAAGGGCATAATAGGTCTCCTTTAAAATTTACCATGCATAAATAATTATTACCGGTAATTAAAATAGTATTTAGCATTATATTTTTTTAAAAATTTGCAAATAGCTTTTTTTCACAGTATTTTGAAGTGTCCACGATCACATAACCATGCATTTTAATTATCGCGGTATACCATATTACAGAATATCGGCACGTCTATCTAACATGCAGCAGCATTTTACATAAACGTTAGGGTGCACGATGAAAAAAATCCAACTGAACTATTATTGCCCTTGATATTGTAATTGCGATTAATTTCGATTAATAGAATTTACATTAAAATACTTATTTTAGGTGGATCTACATCATGCTGTATTCTTCATGATGGCTTTCCTGAATTACTTGCTGTTTTAAACATCAGAAGGCCTCAGAAGTGCCAAAACGATCAACTTCACACTGGCCCTCTTAGATGAATAACCAAAACAAAAAACCTCTCCTTTGAACTTTGAATTTATTAACCAGAGAAAGCAAGTAACAGACTTGTCTGTGATTGGCTACAATGCCCAACCGCAGCAAAAACACACGTTAAATAGAACATTTTTTAAATATGTGAAGACCTACATGGATTGCTATAATTGACACTTTTCACCCTTAGTTAATTGTAGCAGCAGTAATTCTAATCTTGACTGTTTAATCGATGAATAAAAAATTTAAAAAAACGATACGGTTGTCACATATTGACTGGTCTAATGATTTAACCGTTATATCGGCCATCCCTATCTAACGTATCACTCTGAGCTCTCTTTTCACATAAAAAAATTATTTGAACTCAAAGCAGTATTTCATTTTATGTATTTATTTAGTAAGCCGCCGTGTAATAAATGCGATACTGTACTGTCAGCCGGTCGTTCAGGGTCAAACAAGAGTCCTCCGCTTCTGGATTTATTTTGCGTTAATGACCGGCTGCCTCTACATTACTGTATCCTTTAACCAAAAAAAGAATTGAATTTCTTTACTGGACACTAAGCATTGCCAGGCCTTCCCTGTCCTGCTCACTGTGTGCAATTAAGTCAACTTCCTGCTTCATACACAAGCACATCACAGTCCTTCCCCTCTCTCACCCCTCTGATCCTCCAGATCTGCCTTCATAAATCACAATGACAGCACCAGCCAAAAGGTTGTGGTTCATTCCCAAAAAGATCAGATAGAGATGACTTGTAATCAGTGTCTCTGTTTCAGTGTTTTGTACCCTATACTATATATGATCTGATTTATTAATCTCAGATTTAAGACACCTCTAGATCCAGGTGTGATGCTTCATTCAGCATCTATAACACCATGCCGCAGCGTTATTGTGCTGTTCTTTTATTTCAGATACTCCCTGAGAAAACTGAATTTCCCCATTGATTGCACAAAATCCCAATATGTCACTGGTGATG
Organism: Myxocyprinus asiaticus; assembly: GCF_019703515.2. NCBI lineage: Eukaryota > Metazoa > Chordata > Actinopteri > Cypriniformes > Catostomidae > Myxocyprinus > Myxocyprinus asiaticus. The sequence continues at coordinate 3,867,192 of NC_059354.1, read as the reverse complement.
GGAAAGTCCATTATCGCAATTGAAACGGCAGCAAAAGAGTGAATTTGCAGGATCAGTTTCAATTCAATTTTTCAATGATATGAATACATAAATAGATTACAGGGATCTAAAGTATCGATACAATGTTGTAAGAGACAGTATTGTGATATACTGATATATGACTGTATCGATGCAGCCTTACTGTTGTGTGTGTGGTAAGACCCCAGTATTGGGATGAACTAACACGAGGTTACAGTGAGGCACTTACAATAGAGTGTAAGGGTTTAAAGACTGTAATATGAAGCTTTGATTTTATAAAAGCACTTACATTAATTCTTCTGGTAAAACGTGTGTATTATTTGAGCTGTACAGTTGTTTGAATCAATATTTTTATGGTCATTTTAAGGTTTTAGGGTTTACAGCATTACGTCATAATGGCACCAAAGTTGTAAATTGGCTATAACTTTACACAGAAAAGGTTAGTAAATGATTTTATCACACTAAAATCATGTTAACACACATACTGTTTATGTCTTGTGGCTATACTTTTGAAATAGTGAGTATTTTAGCATTTACTGATTGACCCCATTCAATTCCATTGTAAGTGCCTCACTGGAACCCAGATTTTGGCCTTTTTTTTTTTTTTTTTTCAAGAAAAAGAGTGACGAGTCGACATACATTTTTGTGGCAATCAACATCATGCCACAAATGCTGTTGATTGAGTTTAACTTGTCTTGAACCCGGAACATTCCTTAAACATTATGCTTCAATAACACTTCAAATCATCTATAAAACCTGACAACAATTGTAGCATAAATGTTGCTTGAATCAAGCAAAAAAAAAAAAAAAAAAAAAAAAAATTTGTTTTTTTTTTCCCCAAGCTGGCCAAGCCAATGTATCTGCACATTCATGAGTAAATAAATAAATAAACAGACAATATCTATATCAACTGAAAGGCTAGACTTTCATTCCTACAACTGCCATATTTAGCATTGCTATTTCTCTCATTCGTTTTTGTTACAAGTGGTCCATTGCCTCCTCTATATACTGTCTCTGAATTAATTAAAATCAAATACACTCAATCTTTCTCTCGTCTCAGTCTGATTACTCATCCTCTTCCTCCTCTGAAAGCAGTATGCTGGATCCAGACATGCCAACACAGTATGCGTTTTCCTTTGATCAATACCAGAGGACTGGATTCTCTGCAACCCCAGAGAGTGAAAAGCAGAAATGGAGAGATGGTTAAGAGACCTCACGCCCATTGGCTTTCAGATCAATAAGCCAAACCAAGGCAGAGAAGATGAAACCGCTCAAGCAAAGATGAAACACTCAGCGTTGAAACCTCCAATGGTGCCGATCCCGCAGGACACCTGACGGAGCCCTCACACCCTGATGGATACCTGCGCCAGGTGGGTTCACACAGCAACCCAGATCCTTTCATATGGACACGGCTCCCCTGCATGGCAGCAGGGAGTTTGAATACTGCTGTGTCTGGCCATCTGTCTGGCAGGAAGTGGGCTGTTTGACCGATCTCTAATTGACAAGATTGATCTTCTGGTTCCTCAAATGTGTCTGGCGCAAAACGCTAGTCATAAAACAGGCAGAGGCAAAGAATGGCTAAATGTAGCCCATTTCCTTTCTTCTCCCAAAACGAGACCAGTGAAAGTCCATCTGCGCGATCACTTATTCACCTCGACACCAAACACCTGATGGGTTTAGATGAGTTTGATGTTCTCTGAGGAAGTTTATTTCAGAGAGGGGGTGAAAAAACTCATGCACAGACACAAAAACGAACACAATTTGGCCATATCTTTGTTCATCTGCTGACTTGTGATGTGGCAGTCTTCCTAATATTGAAATACTTTCAGCTATCTCAGCTAAATATGTAGAGCCAACTAAAGTAAGCCATTCAAAGGTCGATTCTTGGGTTAACTGGCTCTTGGGCAGTTTCAAAAATGTTGGTCAGTTGGTCACATTATTCTCATGTTGAAGTGTTATGGTTATACTTTTGAAAAGTAAAAAAAAAAAAAAAAAAAAAAGAGATATTCATATTTTAAACATTTAGTCACAGTGCTGTACATTTGACCAAGATAAATCCATTACAAGTGCATTACTGTTCACATTATTCCATTATTTTGGAAGAGTCCCATTTATTTTCTCTTTGATGATAGATACGTGACAGATGCTGCCCATAAAGCTTAACTTGTACTGAACCTGGAATATTCCAACAAAAGGGTCAAATCAAACTGTTAAAGTGTTATAGTGGAAAAGGAGTTTCTCACCCAAAACTGATTGTATCGCTTAGGGTTGGGCGATATGACGATATATATCGTGGCAACGATATAAAGTGTCAATCGATAGAGATTTTGTTGTATCGTGTACATCGTGATATGTAAATATTAATGTGGGCAGCATGGGTTTATCTATCAGTGAGGAGGGCTTCACGTGAGACTAAGAGAATTTAAGAAACATGAGCCCTATTTGGACGGCAATTGTTTCTCAGGGTGGCGTCTGTAAAAATACATTTTCATGGCTCCTCTGTGATAAAACTCATGTGTTCAGATGACAATTAAATCACGGGGGATGAGCGAGACGTTTTATCGATCACATGATTGCAGTTGCGCTTGTTATATGGAAAATTCATCTATCCACAAACTGTGTCCACTGTATTTGCGTTTAAATATGTTTGGAATTACGCTAACGTGAAAATAAAAATTTTAAAGCATGAGGGACAGCACTGTGGACATTTACAGTGTACATTTTCACATACGGAGCAAGCCAAAGTTCTTGCAAAGAGCAATTAAACCAATCAAGAAACTGTAGGGACAAGACTGTTTATCAACGTAGCCAAATAAATCTGTCAATGGGGGTACGGATGTTTCGTCACCTGCATCACCTCCTAAGCACACGCAAGGAGGTATAGAAGGCCACATATCATGGACAGTAAAGATAGTTCAAATGAAATTTGAGGAGCTATGGTAAAAATGGTTTTCTTATGTTTTATCTATCAAAATGACATCATTTGGAATGATCTGTCAGTGTTTAAAAAGTGGAGGTGGAAATGAAACCTTTTAAATAAGACAGACATTAACCCAGCAACCTTTCTACGACTACTCGGCCCGTATAAATGAGTAGTCGTGCAAGCCCTGTGTATAAATGTATTTAGTAAATGTTTCTACATTAAAATGTGATATATTACAATTTTATTACATTTCTGCTGTAACGGGAGCCAGCTGGTTGGTAGCTGTGCAGTGTGTAAACCTCATTCCCCTGGCCTCAAGAGGTGCACTAGCGACTGACGCTAGAGGCTGTAGCCTTTAGCCTCCTTGTTAGTGTGCCCGCCCCCCACACCGGAGACACCGGTTCAAATCCCATTCAGAGCGGGTCGAGTAGGACCGGTTGCACTGCCATAATAATGGACCATTTCAAAAGTTTATGTGATCTGGCTCTCGTTTTTCTTTCCCGTCTATTTAAGAGTTCCCACTCACTGTGGTGGAGCAGCGATGTCATTTTATTATTGTGAATTATTTCAAAAAGTTCTGTTGCACAATCCTGCAACTTTCACAGCTGTTCATTACCGCCAGAGGTGTTACCACACATAGCGCAAACGTACGGCACTTAGCAGTGGTCAAAAAGGATTTCCAAAATAGCTTTTGGATTATAAACTCAGAGATGTGGATTCGGACGGTAATTAAATTACCACACGACCTTGGTGTTTGTCAAACTCGCAGGAGGTAGGAGAAAAACAGACGTTTTGGATTCGGACGACAATAAAATCACTGACTACCCCCTGTAAATGCTGGAAATACCTCACGTCCCCATGTAAAATAACCGTCGTCCAAATAGGGCTATGGACTTAAGGTTTAAAAAAAAATTTGCCGGCCGCCCAAACAAATTCAATGACATTCATCTAGTGTTCTGCGTTTCATAAGTGTTTAAAATGCTTCTCATCTGACATGCGCATCTGTTTCTCATGTGAGCATTGCGTGCGCTATGTCTGGAGCAGGAATAACACTGAAGAAACATCTCCACAGAACGGGAGGACTCCTAAACAAGTCAAGGAAATGAAGAGGAGCTTGTTATTAAAACAGGTGTGACATATGTGGTGAAGGACGGTTCGCAAAACCAAACACGGAGCAGAAAAATATAATATGCAAACTGTGTCGCACGACGATAATCACTCGCAATAATAGCAGTTTGTTTTACCTCAAAATGAAGCTTGCAAAAGAATATTATGAAAGCCAAAAGATACTCTCTACATTAATTCGGCTACATTTTTTTGGGTAAGAAGTGTTTATATTTATTTGATATTTCTTTTCTGCAAGAAGTGTTTATTTTCATTGCATTATTAATATAATTTTTTATTTATGTATTATTCTCTAGAACATCTCGAGTCTCTTAAGGAATGTTTATAATAATATTGGTCAGCAACATATCAGACTGAAATGTGGCATCATGTGAAATTAGCATTGTAATAAGAATTATTAATAAATTGTAATTTATATATGTAATAAACTATCGATATGTAATAGACTATCGTCAAGGTCCAAATAAAGAGAAAATTATATAAGATATAAACACATGCTGTTGATTGAGCTTAACTTGTATTGAACCCGGAATATTCCTTTAAGTCACATTAAACATTGTAAACATAACCATTTAACTAAACCTGAACTGTACTTTTGTATTACAAGTGCCACAGTTTTTCCTCACCATCGTTTGGCTGAGTGTCATTTCCAGAACAAGTCCTGACATTTGCAATGCAACAACATTTTAAAAAGACCAATTACTGTTTTAGACTGAAATCAAACTTTTATTGTGCATGTGAACGTACTGTGTGACTGAGTGGGCCAAGTTGCTGAACAGTGAATAGGCATTGTTGACATGTAAATATGGACAGTCGTGTGCTAATGTTTCGGGTTTCTGACACCAGAAACTGGGGATTTCAGACAAGACATTAAATGGTCTTTTTCCACTGTTGAAGTAGTTTTGACATGTTGCAGTGTGTTGTCATAGTACATCAAGCTCTTTTATCTCAAAATATCACAGCTTAATTTGACTACTTAAAATTTGACCCATTTACCATCACCCACCCCTCGTAAACAAACTTAAATCACGCAGAAACATGATTCAGAGCTGTGCTGATGTGGGTGTTATGTTATATAACGTTACATAAGGACTGAGTGATGCATAATCTCAGCACAGGCGATCAAACGATGCAGCAAACACTCTGAACACCATATATGATTAATGAATACATAAAGCAGAACTGATGAGGCAGGTTACACTTGGAATGTTTAACTGATTTCTTACCATCACCACCGGCAGCATCATCATCATCCTCAATGTTCTCACACACACATAAGGAACTTAATAAGTGACTGAATTGTAACGCTCTATGCAGACAGCAACTCACAATTACCACTCCTAACTCGAAGAGCACAGGAGACTCAACTAACAATTTAATCAAATTTGATGTTAGCATGTTGCTAAGCTAATGACGGAGCACTGTAATAAGCACACGCAAACATTGGGTAAAATAGTTCATTATTTCTTAGATTGAAATTTTTTACTATACTATTATAATTTTCATGATGAACTTTGTGTTGGAAGCGCACCCATTATACCTTAACTCTATATAGGGAGGCAGCTCACTAGCTTTGGTTTTTAAGAATGAAGTAAGCCTTGCTGACAGAATGAATTATCCAGTTCAATAAATTTATCATATCATACAAAGATAGATTATGAGTATCAAATTAAGTGCTTTCATAAGGAAAAGCTTTTAGACACTCATCAAGGGCACAAAAAGTCTGGCATAAAGTCTAGGGTTAGGAACCGAGAACCGGTTCTTATTCAGAACTGGTTTTGTAAAAAACAAATAGAACCTTTTTTTTTTTTTTTTTGCTTAAGTGGATTGAACACCATACTAAAATACTGTCAGTTTTTCATGCTGCACAATTCAGTGACAGCGTTGCCCTGCTACTGAATCGAAACACAATAAAAGTGCAATCCGTTTCCTGAATGAGTGACTCTTATGAACCGGTTCTTTTCCATCTGAAGCACAAAACATACAGCACAACCAGTGTAGTCCGGCTGATGAACGAACGACTCTTACGAGCCGGTTCTTTTGTAACTACAGCGCAAAACATACAGCAAGATCAGTGCAGTCCGAATCCCGAACGAATAACTCCAATGAGTCAGTTCTTTTGAATCTACAGTGTGAAACATGCAACGCGACTAGTGTAGTCTGATTACTGAATGAATGACTCTTATGAGCCGGTTCTTTTGAATCTTCAGTGTGAAACATACAACGCGATGAGTGTAGACTGATTCTTGAACAAATTACTTTTATGAGCCGGTTCCTTTGAATCTTCAGCGTGAAACATACAACGCAACGTGTAGTCTGATTCCCGACCATATGACTCTCACGAGCCAGTTCCTTAGAATCTTCAGTGCGAAACATATAACGCAATGAGTGTAGTCTAATTCTCTAACGAATGACTTTTATGAGCTGGTTCTTTTTAATCTGCAGTGTGAAACACAGTGCAACCAGTATAATGAGGTTCACCATAGAAAGAATCATGAGCCATTTCTTTTAACAAATCTGACTACTGACATGTACAGTTCGAAATGAACCAAGTACTGTTACTGTGTTATGTCGTGACACTTGAAACAAGCAGAACAGTTACTGACAGGTTATTCATATGACAATGTGTACTGAAACATTTTATGTATGTTAAAAATTTTATTTTATAGTTACAGTAAAACCAACTACTGGATTGCATTTATGCACTTAAAAAGTCTGTGTAAACATGCCTTTTGCAAGAATTGTATTAAATTTATTTCTGATTTGTTCTATCTGTTCTGTCAGAAATCTAAAATGATCTCATCCCTTTCAAACAGACTACTGAGGGCAAAATTATGAGTCATGAAAAGAGTTATGAGTCCTGCTCCTGTATCTCTGTCTCTCTCTCTCTACTAACTTTCTTCTCTTCCTCCGGCTGTAACACACTGTACCGCCAATTGATTGTGTTACGCAACTCAGCTACATTCCTGTCTCCCCCACGTGACAGGAGAGAAAGGACAGAAACACACACATATACACTTGGAGACAGTGCTAAAAGGGCTGGTAAAGTGTTTGAACCCATACAGCTTAAGAATGCTTGCTTCCCATATCTAAGTAAAGAAAATGTACAGTCATTAGCAGGGTAAGCTGAAGAAGAGGGGTCTTGTATGGCCCTGAAGGGGTTCATTTTGTGATTAATGACCAGTGAACTGCATTTTATCAAATACATAAATAAATTTACATCAAGAATTGATTTGCCTTGAAATATTTTTTCTTTTGTGAGAAAAACAAAAGTGTGCAGAGGGGTGATTCTCACAAAACATATCAAGAAAATGTCCTGGTTATATTTAATTCCAAAAGAAAGAGATATATTTTGCATTAAAAAAAATTAAGCCTGCATTTAGGAAGGTTTTTTTTGGATTGTGGCATTATTTTCAGGACACTTCACCATATTTTAGTAAATTCTCATTGCCGCAACACACCCGGACATTGCACTTTTACTATTTCTATGGTTTGCAATGATGATTCTCATTATCGTAACAGTCATTTTTACTGGATTACTGCGGTGGTACAAATAATTTTTTTTATTATTATTATTAAAATCAACGAAAATGAAAGGCTGTATCAAGGGAGTGCTCCTATGATATATAAATATAAATAATACATCATTATTTCACATTCCGGTAATGAGAGCATCAAAGTGCTCACCCTTCCAAAGAAAACAAATACTAGAGACCTCAATATTCTCATGAAAACTTCTAAAATGTCTTATGTTGGACAATAAAAACTAGCTTCATACCATGTGACCTACATTTGGTTTTAGACCATTTAACAATTTTTGAACAGAGCCACATTGAGAGCTCGATATCTTTGAGATTTAACCATATAGGGCCTTAAAAGAAAATTTTGTCCTGAACATGAATATAAAAGGATAAGACACCTTTAATAGCTCTGGAGTTATAAGCACTTTGACTATGGAATAACAACACAAAATTGTGTTTTTTCCACTTTTTGGACTCACATCATTGGCATGTAACGCAACAAGGGGTGCTGAAGTCAACTGATTTTAGTAATAGACCTCCTTATCTTGAAATATAAAATCAAATAGTGATGCTGCCAGAAGGTGGAAATTGTCAGCAAAAAAAAATAAAAATAAAAAAAATATATATATACACTATATTGCCAAACGTATTCGCTCACCCATCCAAATAATTGAATTCAGGTGTTCCAATCACTTCCATGGCCACAGGTGTATAAAATGAAGCACATAGGCATGCAGACTGCTTCTACAAACATTTGTGAAAGAATGGGCCGCTCTCAGGAGCTCACTGAATTCCAGCGTGGTACTGTGATAGGATGCCACCTGTGCAACAAGTCCAGTCGTGAAATTTTCTCGCTACTAAATATTCCACAGTCAACTGTCAGTGGTATTATAACAAAGTGGAAGCGATTGGGAATGACAGCAACTCAGCCACGAAGTGGTAGGCCACGTAAAATGACAGAGCGGGGTCAGCGGATGCTGAGGCGCATAGTGCGCAGAGGTCGCCAACTTTCTGCAGAGTCAATCGCTACAGACCTCCAAAGTTCATGTGGCCTTCAGATTAGCTCAAGAACAGTGCATAGGGAGCTTCATGGAATGGGTTTCCATGGCTGAGCAGCTGCATCCAAGCCATACATCACCAAGTGCAATGCAAAGCGTCGGATGCAGTGGTGTAAAGCACGCCGCCACTGGACTCTAGAGCAGTGGAGACGCGTTCTCTGGAGTGACGAATCACGCTTCTCCATCTGGCAATCTGATTTGGCGGTTGCCAGGAGAACGGTACTTGTCTGACTGCATTGTGCCAACTGTGAAGTTTGGTGGAGGGGGGATTATGGTGTGGGGTTTAAATCAACCAAGCCAGTAGTAAGGACTGTAAAGAGATGGACCAATGAAGCAGAGCGGGAACTACAAGCCTGCTTCAATTGTACGGATTGGAGTGTTTCTGAGGCTGCAGCCACAGACCTGGATGAGCTCACAGATACTGTTACATCATATATCAGTTTATGTGAGGATATGTGCATTCCTACTAGGACTTATTTAAAGTTCAACAACGACAAACTGTGGTTTACAGCAGAGCTCAGGCAGCTTCGTCAGGCCACAGAGGATGCTTACAGGGGTGGGGATAAAGTCTTGTACAATCAGGCCAGGAACACACTGAACAAGGAAATCAGAGTGGCTAAAAGAAGATACTCTGAGAAGCTGAAAAACAAGTTTTCTTAAACTTGTTAGCTGAAAAACAAGTTTTCAGCTAACAACCCTGCATCAGTGTGTAGTGACATGAAATAACTCACAAATTACAGGACTCCTACCCCCAACCCTGTGGTGGACCAACAACTGGCTGACGACCTGAATGTGTTCTACTGCAGATTTGAAAGGCCAAATCTCACACCCCACACCCACTCTGACCTTCACTTCACACAAACACCAACACCTCCTGCTACTCAACCTGCACTTAAGATCTGTAAAGATGATGTGAGCCGTGTCTTTCGGAAACAAAAGACGAAGAAAGCTTCAGGCCCAGATGGCGTCTCACCAGCGTTTCTTCGATCCTGTGCTAACCAGCTAGCCCCCATCTTCACACAGACCTTCAATAGATCACTGGAGCAGTGTGAAGTCCCATGCTGCTTCAAAAGCACAATCATTATTCCTGTCCCAAAGAAACCAAAAATCACAGGATTTAATGACTACAGACCTGTCGCCCTGACGTCTGTGGTCATGAAATCATTTGAGAGACTGGTGTTGGCCCACCTGAAGAACATCACTGGACCCTTTCTAGATCCCCTTTAATTTGCTTATTGTGCAAACAGGTCTGTGGATGATGTGGTCAACATGGGATTGCATCATATCCTGCAACATCTGGACAGACCAGGGACATATGCAAGGATCCTTTTTGTGGACTTCAGTTCACCATCATCCCAGTTATACTCCAGAATAAATTACACCAACTCTCTGTTCCCAAGTCTATCTGTCAGTGGATTACCAGCTTTCTGACGGACAGGCAGCAGCTTGTGAGACAGGGGAAACTCACTTCCAGCACCTGTACAATCAGCACTGGTGCCCCCCAGGGATGTGTGCTCTCCCCACTACTCTTCTCCCTCTATACCAATGACTGCATCACCAAGGACCCCTCTGTCATGCTCCTGAAGTTTGCAGACGACACCACTGTCATCGGCCTCATCCGAGATGATGATAAGTCTGCAAACAGAAGGGAGGTTGAACAGCTGGTGCAGTCAAAACAACCTTGAGCTGAACACGCTCAAAACAGTGGAGATGATTGTAGACTTTAGGAGGAACACCCCAACACTGACCCCCCTCACCATTCTAAACAGCACTGTGGCAGCAGTAGAGTCATTCAGGTTCCTGGGCACTACCATCTCACAGGACCTGAAGTGGGAGACACACATTGACTCCATTGTGAAAAAGGCCCAGCAGAGGTTGTACTTCCTTTTCCAGCTGAGGAAGTTCAACTTGCCACAGGCGCTGCTGATAAAGTTCTACTCAGCAGTCATTGAGTCTGTCCTCTGCACTTCAATAACTGTCTGGTTTGGTTCAGCTACAAAATCAGACATCAGAAGACTACAAAGGACAATTTGGACTGCTGAGGATTATTGGTTGCCCGCCCGCCCCCCCCCCCCCCAAGAACTATACACTTCCAGAGTGAGGAAAAAGGCTGGAAAAATCACTCTGAACCCCACTCACCCTGCCCACTACCTTTTCGAACTGTTGCCTTCTGGCTGACGCTTCAGAGCTCCGAGCACCAGAACAAAAGGAGGTAGATCCTTTTCATATTTGGCTCCTAAACTATGGAATAGTCTCCCTAACACTGTTCGAGATGCAGACACACTCACTAAGTTTAAGTCTAGACTAAAGACTCATCTATTTAGCCAGGCATACACCTAATTTATCCTTCAACTCACAATTGGGCTGCTTTAGGTAGGTCTGCTGGAACCAGAAACATTTCTCAATCTATAACTCTGCAATAAATTGAATGGCATCTATGCTAATATTATTCTATTTATTTCCAAGGTTACCAGAGCCGGCCAGATCCAGCTCCATTCCTGCTTCGTGTTGGACTCCACTGCTACGTGTCGCTGAATGATGAAGACAAACTACAGCCGGTGCTAGCCAGACATCACTTTGGTCTTTTATGATGGACTTCAGAGGATGAACTGATGCCAACTCTAACTGTAAGACATGAGATACTTCATATGTCATTGCCTGAACCTTGGATTTAGGATAAACCTCACCGAAATTACCGGCCGGTTGAACTGCGATGCACCTCACTCATCTCTGCCTGCATCACCTTGGTCTAATGATGGACTACACTCTTGAAACGGGTTGTGGACCACTGGTTTTGGACCATTGCTACTCTTCCTTCCGGGATGGCTACAAATCCCTCCCCCGCCCACCAATTGGCAAATCGGACCACTCTTCCATTCTGCTTCTGCCCGCTTACAGGCAGAAACTGAAACAGGAAGCACCCACCCTCAGAACGATCCAGTGCTGGTCGGACCAATCAGACTCTATGCTACAAGACTGTTTTGATCACACGGACTGGGAGATGTTCCGGTCCACCTCTGATGACGACATCGAGGTTTACGCTGATAGCGTAATGTGTTTCATCAAAAAGAGCATGGAGGACGTCGTTCCGACCAGAACAACACGGATCTATCCGAACCAGAAGCCATGGATAAACAGCGATGTTCGCGTGGCACTTAATGTGCGGACCTCCGCTTTCAATTCCGGGAACGCGAAGGAGCATAAACAAGCCAGTTATGCCCTCCGAAAACTATCAGAACAGCAAAATGTCAGTACAGGAAGAAGATTGAAGGACAGTTTAACACCACCAACTCTAGAAGCATGTGGCAGGGAATTAACATCATCACGGACTTTAAAGGGAATAAAAACTCCACCATGAACACCGCTGCCTCTCTCCCGGATGAGCTAAATAACTTTTTATGCTCGTTTTGAGGGAAATAACACCGCCCTCGCGGAGAGAGCTCTCGCAGCCGAAGCTACAGAGGTTAGTTCACTCTCCGTCTCTGCAGCGGATGTAACCCGATCCTTCCGACGGGTGAATATCTGCAAAGCCGCGGGCCCAGACGGCATTCTGGGCCGCGTCATCAGAGCGTGCGCAAACCAGCTGGCTGGTGTTTTTACAGACATTTTCAACCTTTCCCTCTCTTTGTCTGTAGTCCCCACATGCTTTAAAACATCCACCATTGTGCCTGTTCCAAAGCAATCAAAAATAACTTGCTTAAATGACTGGCGTCCTGTTGCTCTGACCCCCATCATCAGCAAATGCTTTGAGAGACTAATCAGAGATTACATCTGCTCTGTGCTGCCTCCCTCTCTTGACCCATTGCAGTTTGCTTACCGCAACAACCGCTCCACTGATGATGCCATTCCATCTACACTACACACTGCTCTCTCCCACCTGGAAAAAAAGAACACTTATGTGAGAATGCTGTTTGTAGACTACAGCTCAGCATTCAACACCATAGTGCCCTCCAAGCTAGATGAGAAACTCCGGGCTCTGGGCTTAAACAGCTCGCTGTGCAGCTGGATCCTGGACTTCCTGTCAAGCAGACGCCAGGTGGTTAGAATAGGCAGCAACATCTCCTCATCACTGACCCTCAACACTGGAGCCCCACAGGGCTGTGTTCTCAGCCCACTCCTGTATTCCCTGTACACACATGACTGTGTGGCAACACATAGCTCCAATGCCATCATTAAGTTTGCTGATGACACGACGGTGGTAGGTCTGATCACTGACAATGATGAAACAGCCTACAGAGAGGAGGTGCACACTCTGACACACTGGTGTCAGCAACACAACCTCTCCCTCAACGTCAGTAAGACAAAGGAGCTTGTGGTGGACTTCAGAAGAAAAGACAGAGAACACAGTCCCATCACCATCAATGGAGCACCAGTGGAGAGAGTCAGCAGCTTCAAGTTCCTGGGTGTCCACATCACTGAGGAACTCACATGGTCCATCCACACTGAAGTCGTTGTGAAGAAGGCTCATCAGCGCCTCTTCTTCCTAAGACGGCTGAGGAAGTTTGGAATGAACTGCCACATCCTCACACGGTTCTACACCTGCACTGTAGAGAGCATCCTGACTGGCTGCATCTCCGCTTGGTACGGCAATAGCACAGCCCACAACCGCAAAGCACTGCAAAGGGTGGTGCGAACTGCCAGACACATCATCGGAGGTGAGCTTCCCTCCCTCCAGGAAATATATACAAGGCGGTGTGTGAAAAAAGCTTGGAGGATCATCAGAGACTCCAGCCACCCGAGCCATGGGCTGTTCTCACTGCTACCATCAGGCAGGCGATATTGCAGCATCAGGACCCACACCAGCCGACTCCATGATAGCTTCTTGATCTCCCACGATCAAAATACATCAGCACTGCACTTTATTACTCTTATATCTCACACCGGACTGTCATAAATTATATTATTATTATATATATTCTCTCTTAACAACTTACTATCAACCGACAGCCTGAATGTCAATACAGTACAATACAGCTTACTGTACATTCTATATATACTACTATATATACTTTTTTTTATTTTTTTTTTTATTGAATAATGTGTATCTATATTGTGCGTATTGTATACTGTACAGTGTATGTTATTATTTGTATATTGTTGTGTGTAATTATGTGTATATTAGACTTTAAATTGTGTTGTGTTAATTTGATGTTATTGTAATTGGTATATGTCTCATCACTGTCACGACTGCTATAATGATCGGAACTGCACCCAAGAATTTCACACACCATTGCACTTGTGTATATGGCTGTGTGACAATAAATGAGATTTGATTTGATTTGAAATGGAATACATAGACTATCAATTAATTGCCAACAAAACTCTTCATCAGCCAACTAACAAGGACAATTGCATCTATGTGAACTTCTGCAGTTAATCCAGGATGGACTTCAAAGACATTAGTCATTAATCTTACAGTTCATACAAAATCTTTGCTTAAACACTGACCTTTAACACTTAGTTTCATAATTTTAAACCATGACTTGCTCTGCACATAAATAAGTAATATTGACATTATATTCCTGCTGTTTAGCCAGAGTGGAACTGGCCCCCACAGTGAGCCTGGTTTCTCCCAAGGTTATTTTTCTCCATTAACCAACATCTTATGGAGTTTTGTGTTCCTTTCCACAGTCGCCTTCGGCTTGTTCACTGGGGTTATAAATACAATTATTATTTATTTATTTTTATACACAATTTACAATCATATTTAATAAAATTACACAATGATGACTCTAAGACATTATAGATGTTACAGTTCCATGTTTTTTTAATGCCTGATCTTCTGTAAAGCTGCTTTGAAATGATGTGTGTTGTGAAAAGCACTATACAAATAAAAATGACTTGACTTGACCAAGCGTTTTTCCTGCGTTTTTTTTTCCTTCACTAAAATAATATCAGAAAGCAGATCCACAACAGTCTGTTTTCATTGAACGTAATTTCTTTACTCACTGAAAGATGCATATGGACATACGCATTCTACGGCAAGCCTCGAGGGGATTAATTCACAATCACATACTTTCACAATGTAAAGTTACTCCATGAATCCCACACCTGGCTCATTTGGTGAATTTGTTCCGAAACCTGCTGCGTTTTCTCCCTTGGTTTGGTTCATATAGGCATATATGAACACGGCAATCGCACTCGGATCCGCACCAAAACAGTCGGTCCGAGACCACCTCGACCGACTGCGAACAAACTCTAGTGCCGTTCGCTTGAGGTGAGACAAACGATATCTCTAGAAAAACCATAAACATACCTGACGAATCTGCGGAGAAGAAATCTGTGGGTCAGCTTGTTGCTGTAATTCATCACTGAAACGTGGATATAGCCTTTTGGCGAATAAATTAGGTATAGTTGCACGTTTAAATTGCGAGTTATTTAATAATTCATGAGGTAATTTTAGCACGACCGCTTCTCTCTTGTGGATAGCAGCAGAACAGACAGGTAGGATGATGTCAGCAACTTTATGACAGAAATTAACGTGGCTTCACTCTTTCAGTGTGTATGTGTGTGCAAGTGTGTGTGTTTGTGTGTGGGCGTGCGAGAAAGAGAGTGTGAGCTTCTTGACCATGAAGGTACTTTTTAATTCAGAAATAATGCAAAAGCAACAAATAATGGTTAAAAATAACCACAACAGAAACTACAACTCATTCCCTTCTGTGTGTCGGACAAGGTTTATCTGCAGTGCAACCTCTGGAGTGCCCATTCTGTGCCATGCGGTGACGTTTTGCATAACCGTGACATAAAAAATATATCGTTTTAACTGGTATATCGATGTGTGAGCTAAATCTTCAAGTAAAGCAAGCTAAAGGTCTGAAAACGGCCTAAATCACTCTGTTGCAATTGTTTATGCTTCCTTGGTACTCCTGTTGTTATTTCGGCGAGCTCCACGTGACAGGGAATCGGACAGCGAGAGAGTGAATTGCAGTGAGTTGGTATGTTTGTCACCACTCCACCATTCTTAATCAGCAAGTGTGTCATACCTCCAACTGAAGAGAGCAAGATCTCAGCAAAACAGTCTGCATGTGTGACACCCTCGGCCAAAATCAAGTTGTTTTGAGTCTGCTAGTGTTGCACCAGAATTAGGAGCACATGTTGAGTGTGACGTGCAATTCCTGTGCAGATGAGCATTGCCTTTCCAGATTGCTGAACATCCTCCATGATTTCTGGAAATTGCCATGCTCTTAAAAACATCTTTACTGTCTGAATCATTTGACCTGTTTGCTTGCTCAAATGATTCATCCAACTAAACACAGACACAGCTCCAACATCACAACCCTCTTCATGGATACAGAGTGTTTATCTGCTTTAGTGATGATATCTAAACAATTGAGTTTTATATACAGTTGTCTCATTTGGAATTCATGAATCAAACATACAACGGAAAATTGTATAATGGTGACTGCAGGCCTAATAATTACTGCAGAGGCTTGTTCTGTGAGAAATGAGAGTTGGGAGAAAGAAAATGAATTAAACAGAATAAAAAAATAAAAAAATAAATAAAAAATACTAGAGATATTTGAGATATAGGCTAGTGTTTTTCAATCAGCCAGTGGAAAAAGTTTGATGTGAAAAGTGTGACATTTTAAGAAAGATACTCTACTTTTAGAGCTTGGGCTGGGACAGCAGAGATTCTACTGTACTGTACTCTACTGTTTATACTGTTACGGTATATGGTGTCGTGAATCTGACACCAAGCAGAAAACTGTCAGTATATTTACATGCTTTGATTTCAGTCAGACTAAAACAAGAATTTTTAAGTCTTTTTAAAATGTCATGTAAACGCTGTAGTCGGACTAACAGACCTAGACAATGCGATTGCAGCTTGTGTTCTTCCAGCATGTATGCATGTTAATCGGACTACAACTGACCTTGACATTGTGCTGATGCTCTGAAAGACAGAGATTATAATTGGAGCCATTTAGTTTTCATGTATCGTGCAGCGCCACACACGTCTGGTGAAAAAAGTGTAACTGTAAGTTGTTTACAGATGCCAAGCAATGTCACGATTCAGTGCAGTAATGCAAAATTACTTTGCGAGATCTAATGGTGTGTGTGTGTGTGTGTGTGTGTGTGTGTGTGTGTGTGTTGGCTATTTCACAATGGCTTCGAACATGGATCATGCTTGTAGATCATCATATTTATGAAGTACTATTGTAACTTAAATAATCTTTTGCTACATAGGGGCCTAATGTGAAACAGGCATTTTTGTCAGACTTATCATGTATTTGTTATGACTAATCTTTTCTTTCAGTTTGCCTTCTTCAAGTTCTATATAAGAAGAAATAAATCAAATGAGTTGAAGTACCTTTCATTTGTAAAGCCTTTAAACCATTACATTATTGAAAATGATCAATTTTGAGGTTTAATTTCCAGTAAAACAACGTACACTGGTGGACAAAAGTTTGGAATAATGTACAGATTTCGCTGTTTCAGAAGGAAATTGGTACTTTAATTCACCAAAGTGGCATTCAGCTGGTCACAAAGTATAGTCAGGACATTACTGATGTAAAAAACAGCACCATCACTATTTGAAAAAAATCATTTTTGATCAAATCTAGACAGACCCCATTTCCAGCAGCCATCACTCCAACACCTTATCCTTGAGTAATCATGATAAATTGATCATTTGGTACTAGAAAATCACTTGCCATTATATCAAACACAGTTGAGAGCTATTTGGTTCGTTAAATGAAGCTTAACGTTGTCTTTGTGTTTGTTTCTGAGTTGCCACAGTACGCAATAGACTGGCATGTCTTAAGGTCAATATTAGATCAAAAATGGCAAAAAAGAAACAGCTTTCTCTAGAAACTCATCAGTCAATCATTGTTTTGAGGAATGAAGTCTATATAATGCTTGAAATTGCCAAAAAAACTGAAGATTTCATACAAAAGTGTACACTACAGTCTTCAAAGACAAAGAACAACTGGCTCTAACAAGGACAGAAAGAGATGTGGAAGACCAGATGTTCAACTAAACAAGAGGATAAGTACATCAGAGTCTCTAGTCTGAGAAATGGACGCCTCACATGTCCTCAGCTGACAGCTTCATTGAATTCTACCCGCTCAACATCAGTTTCATGTACAACAGTAAAGAGAAGACTCAGGGGTGCAGACCTTATGGGAAGAATTGCAAAGAAAAAGTCATTTTTGAAACAGAAAAACAAAAAGAAAAGGTCAGAGTGGGCAAAGAAACACAGACATTGGACAACAGATAATTGGAAAAGAGTGTTCTGGATCTTAACCCCATTGAGCTTTTGTGGGATCAGCTAGACTGTAAGGTGCGTGAGAAGTGCCCAAAAAGGCACTTCTATGGCAAGTGCTACAGGAAGCGTGGGGTGAAATGTCACCTGAGTATCTGGACAAACTGACAGCTAGAATGTCAAGGATCTGCAAAGCTGTCATTGCTGCATGTGGAGGATTTTTTGATGAGAACTCCTTTAAGAAGTTCTGAAATTTTTTTCAAATTGTAACAATAATTTTTCATATTATTAATGTCCTGACTATTCATTGTGATCAGTTGAATGCCACTTTGGTGAATAAAAGTACCAATTTCTCTCCATAAGAGCAAAATCTGTACATTATTCCAAACTTTTGGCTGCCAGTGTATATATTGTGATACTGTTACAGTGACCTTTTTTTGTGATTCAAGATTTTGGTTAAGAATTTTACCACCCACCTTTACTTAGAACCAACAAAATGAGTGCGTTTACATGCACAGTCTTACACCGATTATACTTAAGACAACAATGCATGAAGATGCGTAAACAGTTTTCCTTTATCGGTTTAAGGTCGTAAACAGCTTAAGAATAAAGTGATCGACACAAGTAGATTTTTGCCCACTACCCTAATTTTGCATTGCATGTAAACACTTTTACCGGCTTTTCTAATGTGCACAAGTGTTGTGTTTACACTTTGAAGACAAATCAGAGAATAACCCGATGATTTCAAGTCTCATGTAAACGAGGTTTTCTTGCGCTGTCTGATTTTTTGAAAACGCTGATTTTTGGTAGTTTTCAGTGTATTGCTGTGCATGTAAACGCACTCACGCATGTTTCAAAGCTGATCAGTGCATACTATGACACACACTGGAACTACATCTGTCCACTGCGTTCTACAAATGCCAGACTTCCTTTGCTTGATCTAATGAACCCTGGGGCTTCCACTACACCGGAGAGATCAAGAATAATCATGGAGAAATATATTTACTCACAGCTATTTGCACACTTAAATGACACTCTGAGCAAGGACACAGAGGTGTGTGAAAGCTGTTTTCAACCGTGTGATAATCTTTTAACAGGCCTAATGAGTGTGAATAGACTGTCACTGCAGAATGCTGCCAAGTTACACAATCATGAGGTGCCATCAAACAACCAATCAGCTTTCAGCTGCTCACTGGAGGTTCCTCACCAGACCGAGCCTTGTCTCTGTGTGAAAAGAGTTGGTTTTGTAAGAGACAACGGAAACGTATTGTCTGTTAAACAGAAGCGGTCCCCCTCTTCGATGTTGCCATCTTATCACTGCCAAACAAAAACAAAGCAGCTGATTGGTTAAATCAAAGTATTCTCAGCCAATCAGAACAAATTGCAATGGCTTTGCCTACCCTTTCACAATAACTCAAAATGACTCAAAATGATGTAAACTCTGCAATGGGGAATATTTTGATGTGCCAGAAGATATGAAATCTCTCTGACAGTCATTGTATCAGGGAAAGAATTACAGAGGTCACATCATGAAAATGTACTACGAACAGTGTTCATTTTTACAGTTCTTTATTTTCTTTTGACAAAAAGGTCCTTTATATTTAGTCAATATTTCATCATGTCATGTTTATTCATTTTAGTCGGTTTTAATTAGACTGAAACAGCATTTAATTTTAGTCAGTGAAAATCACAATTTACTTTAGAAAAATGTGCAAAAATGACCTGTCAAACTGTAACAGACAAACTTTGATAAAATATTATATAAAATATAAGTTTTTAAGAACACAGTGTATTCACAACGGGAGTTATGTGTTCTGCTGCACATAACTTAAGTTCACCTGTTCATTGGTTGTATTTTCTGTGCAGATGTAAGTTGTAATATCACATATATGTTGTGGATATAGTGATAAAACTCATGTATATATAGGATGCGTCTGAGTGAGGTAACTAACCTGTTTTAAGGCAGTTCATTTAGCTAGTGATCAGTGCGTTCAACTCATGTAGTTCAAGCGGGGAAGATACTGGATTATATGAATCAAATCTTTCTAGATGTTTCTTCTTGTGTTTGTACACTGTTCATTTTTGCTGTAATATTTTTTTCTCATCATGTTTTCGTCAACAGTACGTCGTCATAATGCATCTTTTTTTTGTCTTTGTTAACGTTGACCTTAACAAAAAATACTTCGTCAACGAGCATTTTTGTCAGTGATTTCTTTGACGAGATTAACAACAAAAACATTCAATGTGCACTAAAAAAAACTTTAATCATTACCCTTACTTAACTGAATTTGAAAAAGTTTTTACAAGCAATTTAATGTCTTTCATTCATATTAAGTCAGTTTCATTGAGCCTAAATAATTTAGTTGGAAATCAATGTACTATAGCAGTTTTAACTCAACTTCATTAGGTTTGTCACACTCAATCTACTAAGGTTTTACTCAATTAATTGTCTTATGTTGGACCTACTTAATTTATTTTATTAATTATTAGTATATGCCAGGTGGGCGAATGTAAAGGCCCGTTCACACCAAAAATGCCAATCAAAATCCAGTGAAAATCTACGCCTCCAGGTGCCAGGGAAAATCTTTGCCTCGTTACACTTGTCAAGGATCAAGAACCATCTACTGAACAGACAACAAAGCAAAGCAAAGCTGCTTTACACCAGGCCGCTCCATGCTGGACAGAATCTTTACCCTAAATCTGCTGACCCAGACCAGGAGAGAATTTCAGTTGCTGTTATGGATTGCATAGGTTGACCTGAAAGTGGCCTTCGACTCAGTGGATCGAGCCGCTCTGTGGAAACTGATGTTATCCATCAGCCTTCCTTCAAAGATCGTGAATTTGGTGAGGGAAATGTACACGGGCACATTGAGTGTGGTACGGAATGACAGACTGCTGTCCGACTGGTTTCCCATAAACTGTGGAGTTAGGCAAGGCTGCCGGATTGCCCCCAACTTCTTCCTCCTCCCAATAGATCACATCATGGAAAGAACCATCCATCATGGTTATGCAGGAGTAACACTTGGCAATGAAACATTTACTGATCTGGACTCTGCTGACTATGTTGCCCTCCTTGTGAAGATGCTGGAAGTCCTTGTCCTGTCCTTGGAGATTCTGGACAAGGAGGCATGCCAGCTGGGTCTGCAGGTCAACTGGAATAAAACCAGACAACTGTTTCATCAAATACCTGCCCGTCATCTGTGCCTATTTCAAGAAACCAGCAGGAGTCGTTTAGTCCTTCACCTACTTGTGCTCGCTGACAGACAATACAGGAAGCAGTGAACCCGAGGTCTCCAGGCAAATTGGCATCACTCGCCAATGTTTTAATTCACTGACAAGAAATATCTGGCACTCAGGTATACGACTTCAAACCAAAATTCAACTCTATGGCGCCTACACTCTACCAGTCCTGCTTCACGTAGCAGAAACATGGTCCTTAACTTACAACACTTAACCGGAAACTCAATGCATTCCACCAGTGGTGCTTGAGAAGGAGGTTTAAGATATCCTATCTCAAACATACAACAAACGCAGAGATCTTCAGATACACAGGAGAAGGGCTGATTTTAGTCAAGATCTATAGCAGGCAACTACAATATTTTGGACATGTCGCTTGATCAGCATCCAAAGAAGACCACGCACGAGCACTATGCACCATCATAAATGGTCTCCCAAAGACCTAGAAACGACCTGTGGACAGACCGAGAACAACGTGGACAAGAGTTATCGAATCCGATATTGCTCCACTCAATTTCAGTCTCTTCACTGCCTGGAAGCGAGCTCAGGACAGAGCGTACAGTGAAAAAGGCAATGCTCCTTTAGTGGGCATGCCGATGATGATGATCACAAAAGGAGGTAGATCCCTTTCTGATTTGGCTCCTAAATTATGGAATAGTCTTCCTAACACAGTTCAGGATTCAAACACACTCTCTCAGTTTAAGTCTAGACTAAAGACTCATCTATTCAGCCAGGTATACACCTTGTTAATCCCTCAACTCATAGTTATGCTTCATTAGTTGGTTCTGCCAGAACTGGAAACACTTATCATATTCTATAATTTTGCTTTAAAGTGAATGGCATCTATGCTAATATTATTCTATTAGTTTCACTGTCTCAACCTCGGGATACATATCCCGAGGTTACCAGAGTCTGCCAGATCCAGCTCCAGTCCAGCCCGATATCCCACTCCCACTGCTATGTATGTCGCTGAGTGATGACTACTAACTGCAGCCTGTGCCAAGGTTATTTTTCTCCAACATCTTATAGAGTTTGGTGTTCCTTGCCACAGTCACCTTTTTAATAACATTATTCATTATAATTGCACAATGAGGACTTCAATAGCATAATTTGTTGTTACAGGATCATTTTCTGTAAAGCTGCTTTGAAACAATGTGCGTTGTGAAAAGCGCTATACAAATAAATATGACTTAACTTGATAGTCCCAACTCAAATGGATTAAGTAAACTTCCATTGTACAAATTTAAATGGATAGGACTAAATGTTCTAATATTGTCTTGCTTTAGTTCATTTTAAGCAGCAAATATCCTCTTTTTAGTGTATGAAACAACTTTTAGAACTCAAAATGTCTTCTCCAGTCCTGAATGACTATTTGTTGAAACGGAGTTTAAAAAACACTTGATTCAAGCAGGGTTTTTTTCCCCACATGCAAATAGGTCAGCCAAAGGGCCATTTCCATATTGAAAAAAGGTAGAGTAGCAAAAACTGCCTTTTAAATCGAAGGGTCAGAGACGACCTGGACTTCAGGAAAAAAATATGCTGGAGAAAATGTTCCCTTTAAACACTGTGTTCATATTCATCCCACACTTCAACTGATAACTGACCAGACTTGCAAAGACAATGATGAATAGAAAGACAGTGAGTCCAATATAATAACACCATCTTACGTAAGTGTTCATGAAACATGCTCTTTATGTCCCAAATCAACTCAACATTACAGACTCTCTCTTTACTGCCGCAGGTGACCGTGAGAAACTAGGCCGTGGTATAAAACACTCACTGTTACAAATATCAGCTGATCTGGAAATGCTTCAACTTGTGATGATGTTATAAAATACAAAATTCAACCTTCAAGCACAAAATGAAATGAGACTTCTGCTGTCACAGCGCATTTTAAAGAGTATGCCGTGCAATTCATACAATAGCTCAGTTACACGGAAATAGTCACAAGTTGTAGGTTCATCCACCTAATAAGACAAAGGGGCTGGATGTTAAAATCTACTTTGAAGTGCACCTCCAGCTAAACATCAGGGGAAAATCTGTTTGAGCGGAGAAGTGCAGCCAACCTCATCCTTTCCATTAATCGTCTCTGTTTCATTAAGGCTGTTTTCACTATTGGTTTGATTGCTTCATCTGAACCTGTATTCAGTCCCACCTGCTACAGTCTCTTTTCACATCATCTTATCTGGCCCGATACTCAATGCATGTACGTGCAAATAAATGCTTCTAGCTACACAAATTACTGCACCGTTGTGTTTCAGAACGTATTAATGCAGTTCATAATGCAAGTATTGAGACAAGATCACCAGAGGTCAAGGGACAAAAGCAAGCGCTGGGCACTGATGGACTGGCAGCAGGTTTTGTTTTCCCAATAACTGTGCTCATATTGCAGAAGACAGCATGTTGCCGATGTGCTGTTGACCTGAGCTGAGAATTACTGGATATAATTTTCATCATATCTTTCATCGTGACAGAATACTGGTATTAGTTCTGCTGATGAAGTGTCTCCCCTCTCTCGTCTGGAAATGGTTAAAACAGAACAGACAATCCCACAGAGTGTGCACTGTGCAGGACAATTTACAGTCTGGACTAGGGGGTGTAACGGTATGACAAATTCACAGTATGATACGCATTACAAGAAATACCACATTGTTATAGTATACTCGGTTTTCAGATGCTTTGCTAATATTAATAGCAGTTTCATATTTAGTTATAGGAAAATTTAGACAGAAAAAGGCCTGCCTCCCTAATGCAGTTGTAAGTCTTACTGTCAAACATCACTCTTATGTTTGATTTATTTATTGATGTTTTATCCAGTACTGTCTATTTTCTGCTACAGTCTCACTGCCCATTTCTTGTATGCCTAAAGCACTTTGTAAACCCTATTTAGTATGTTACAAAACATATAATTATTAATACTTTTAAGACATTGTAGGCCTATAAATGCAAATAAATGCATGAACAAACAGTCGGCCCATCGTAACGTGGCATACAGTAAACCAAATAATGTCATTAAAATAATGTAAAACTGTATTGTATCTGGTGCCTTAATACCATTTAATGCACAGGTAGTTCCAGTCAGTATTAATCACGGTTCGATATTAACGCACCTCTCTGCTGTCCTCTGTAATGAAACATTTCAATATTTGGTGCACATTGGTACTGAATTCATCTCCTGACTAACGGCACCTCTGAAAATATAAATATTAAATGTGTAGGAATTGTGGTGTCCATTATCCAGAGTACTTACAGAGTACAGTTTTTGTTTATGTTGCTGAATCACTGTACTGAAAGAAAAATAAAATGCAAATGGATGTAACATGAATTAAACAAAACTGCTGCTATAACAAAGAAATACTGTGCATTTATTTCCTGTATTTGCATCTTTCAGTAAATACATAATGTGTATGCTGGACCCACATTATATTAAGTCTTTAACTACTATATGCACTCAAAAAATAAATCATTTGATACGATGTACTTATATTGTGTTGATCTGTGTTGTTGCATTCTACTTACATTTAAAGCACCTGCATGTAGCTACATCTGTTATAACACTTTTGATCCCACCACTAGCCCTAAACCAACCCTAACCCTATACCTGAACACCAACCTTGGTAGCAGCAAATGTGAATCACTCGATAATTTCGCAGAATAACTCATAATGTACACAATAAGTATGTTCTATCAAATGCTTAGTCTTTTTATGTAAGTACATAGACAAAAGACCCTGTTTTTGATACATTCCAATAATTATCACAAAATGTAAATTGTTGCCTGTAATTTTATGGTGTGGTGCATTTCACTTTAACATTCAATTTGGCTTATCTTTGAAAAATTAAACACCCACAATTGGATTGAATCAGTGCAACCCTAAAAGCAAAACACCTATTTATAAAACCTGACCAAAACGGTGATCAGACAACTGTGATAAAATTGCACCGTTATCCCCAACATAGCTATATGACTCTCAGACTTGATTATAAAGACAGAAAACAAAGAAAGAGAAAAGGAAAGAAATATTTTTATGTAATAAATGGTTTGGTGCTTGTTGCGTGAATCTTTGCAAATCTTTCTAAACATAAGTGAAAATATCACATTTCAGATTAATATACAGTACAAACATTAATCATAATATCTATGCCCTTGAAATGCCATTTCCCCCCATTGTTTATGTCCAGATTCAGCATCAGTGATGACTCTGACAAAGAGGCCCGCGAGGAGCCGCTGCGAGTAATGAGTGCACATTTAAATCACTGCTGATTGTCTGATTATATGCTTGAATTGAGATATATTCACTCTGTGCTTCTGTAAGCTGCTGTTTTAACACCAATCACAGCTGTACAGCACGACCAATCACCCACACACCTGCTTAAAGCTGCAGAGTGGAGTTTAGATGCATAGTAAAGACTGCTTTCAAACAGGTTTTTTGTCATGACCAAGTTACGGCTTCGACAAAAGACAGAATGTACTAGATTGTATAAGTTTATATGTGGGTCAAAAATGACCGTTAATTGATTTTTTTTTTTTTTTTACATTTATTAGAATATGTTTTAAATTATAAGAGTACATAAGGTTGTCATTTTTATAACAAATGTTTTTTTTGTTGTTGTGAAAAACATCTTATCCTAGTCCATTGTCTATGTATGTGTTTGTGTGGGTAGAGTTGAGACATTTTATATTTTACCACCAAACATGGAAATTGCCCATGTATTATACAGGCTTTTTTACACTGTCACCCAAAACTCCTACTCCATTTTCAATGTGTCTGAAACGCTTCAGAATTCAATAAAAGATAAATCAACTATTAAAAAGCTGTACTAATTTACAAATAAAATGCTCATTACAGTTCATTTTCCCTAAAAAACATTAGTAGTTTTATAAAGAATACGCATCTAGATTTCCCCTGGGTCTTTTTGGACCCACATATGCATTTAAGTTAAATATGCGTTCTAGGGTTTAACCTTAGGCCACATAAATCTTTAACATCTTTGATACATTTTTAAATAACTAAGTAGTTTATACATTTTTCTAGTGTTGTGACAATACCAAAATTTCAATAGTTGGTACTGATACCAGTGAAATTTCACGGTTCTCAATACTAATTTCGATACCACAGCAAAAATATGCTAATATGGTAGTGCTATTGAACACACTGCTTTAGCCTATTTAAAGTTACATTTCAATGTAAATAATAAATTAAAAGAAATGCAAATGTTACTCAATTAAGTATGCATTGCTTAAGTGTGTTTAAGCAGGGCCCTACTGAAATCTGCCCCCACCCTCCAAATCCTTTTTTGCTTTTTAAAAGTTTAATTTAATTTTATCATAAAAATTTCAAATTAATTCCTTAAAAAATGAAAGACTTTAGTTTAAACTGAAGTAAAAAATGGAACAATTACTTTTCAACATACCATTGCATTTTTTAAATTCATTTTTATTCGTTACAAATGCACTCTTGCTTGTGATATATCGCTTAGTTTTTATAATTATAATTATTATCATTATTCATTAATCGTTATTATTATTAATAATATTACTATAGTGAATATAACATTTTACAATACAGTTGTAATACATTTTTACTTCAATTTCAGGTGCCAAGCTTTTATTTTGAATCGTGCTTTTATTTTGATGTGTGGTTTTGACGGAAGCTTCACTTCTGACAGATGAACAGTTTGCTAGATGACCCAGTGTGATCATTAAAGCACAAATACTATGATTTAATTATATAAATATATAGTCTACATGTAAAGTGTTTACAGTGGATTAGTGCTCTGCTCTGTCATCTCATACAACATAAATGATTCTCAATGTCTGTGGATTTTCCAGTGTATGAGCAGTCTGCTTCACACATTCATTTAAAGCACGCAGCTCATACAGACTAAGATTGCAGCCTTTCGCAGTTTAGTAATCACACTAGGACATATCACGATTTTAATTTGATTAATTGTCCATTTCAGTGTAAAAGGAGTACTAGAGCACACGCTCAAATATGTGTGTGAGCATTTGAAATCAGTCGTGTGTCAGTCAGACAGCATGTGGGCACCGAATTAAGTCATGCTCGGTGCTACCGGTACTGCAGAAACACTGGTATTGTTAAATCTTTTTTATTTTAGTATTGACTTGGTACCGAAGTACCGGTACTTTTGACAACACTAAGTATTTTTCAAAACATTTGAATACTTGGTTAAAATTTGGTCTGTTACAGTTTGATGTTTTTGTCATTATCGTCAATTAAAATTATATGGCATTTTAGCCAGAGTAAAATGGACTAAAATTAGTGAATATGAAGATGATAAAATATTGACAAATTTAAAGGACATTTGTGTCAAAAAAAAAAAAAAAGACAATGAAACTGGATATTAACATTGTTTAGAAGCTCCTAAATATTGGTAACTTGCAGAGCAGCTAACTACTGTTTCAAAAACGTTGCTTGACTGTAGTTTAAATAGTTTAGAGTCACTTGTAGCTTGGCAAACTACAGTTTCAAAGTAGCTTCACCAACACTACAGTTGTACTGTGACTGAAAATACTGCTGTTGTCATTCAGCATAAGGGAAACACTGAAAAGCACAACTTGTACATACAGTACATCGACAAAGATATAAAACAGGCCCAAAGAGCAATGCACAAGCAGAAACCACACCAAAACAGACCAAGGAACAGGCTCACATCTGAGTTAACCAATCGATTTAAAAAACACCAGGCTGACCCTTGTTTTGAGGCTCTCATCCTTCCTTCATGCCAAAAACAACACACAAATTGAGAATTTAATAAGAAGTGTGGTGCGCAAGGCCAAGATGGCGATCATATTTAAAAGTAGAAATCATGTTCATAAATGTCATAACTGAACTCTTCACCGCAGCTGCACATGTGGCTGAGGTTATCTGACCGTGAAACTCATTAAATCTCATCACAGGCTACAAGCTGATCATGAGCTAGGTAATGTGAAGCGGGAGACCGATGTTTGGGCATTGGCAGATTATTGTGCCAACTTGGCCAATTCATGCAAGATTTTAAAGAATTAAAGTAAATATGGTGTAAAATACGTGTTTTCTATCATTAAATATCAGCATTGGCCACCCTTGTGTCTAGTTAAAAAACCCTTACTGGTCGATCACTTGTAATGGTCAGCCAGTATCTCACCCTCTCCTCCAGACCCGTCTCTTCTGCGGGTGCGTCCTTGCCATCGGGTGTGTCTCTGCAGACGGGCGGGGCTTTCTTCAGTGCTGGCTCTCGGTTCAGGGTGGTGTAGCCCACATGCTCGTAGATGGGGTTGATGGTCATCTTCGATATGTACTCTGCTGCTTTGGTCTCGATGTACAGCGTGATGAGACCGTCCGTCACCAGGTCGTGGATCGACTCGAAGCGCTTCTCCCCCACAAAGTGCTTTCCATCGTAAAAGAGTCGGAAGTTTCGGGTTTGATTCCCAAAACTGAGAGAGAGAGAATGAGTGTCTGTGAGAACTGTAACACACAGCTGTGAAGAGATCTGATGAGAAAATGAGAACATGGACACACACACACACACACACACACACACACACAGAGATGGGAACATGTCTGGTTGTGGGCCTATCATCTTCCTGTACTTGGCTTTTAGTAGTTGTGGAATGGAGCGTGAACAGCTCATATATAATAATCAATATAAGGAACAGATACTCTCCCTCTAACACGCACACACACACACACACACACACACACACACACACACACACACACACACACACACACACACACACACACAATTCATGACCTGGTTTACTCTACACCACAACACACATTTATATATATATATATATATACTGTATAAAAATATATACATTTAATGACCTCTGTTATGACTGGCTAACCTAGGTGAACAGGCCTAGTTCTCCAAGAACTGTTATTCATCATGGTCGGTATTGACCCGTTTCATGTGACGTCACTGTATGACCACACCGCCATGTTCGTGACCAATATTCCATATACCTTCACTGTGCTGCGCTGTGAGATGCGACATAAACCTTCTACAGGAGTTAAAAGCAGCTCTTACATTCATACAGACGGGATCATCACAGTCGTTTTTTATTACTGTGACTTAATCAGACCAGAAAACAACACAAAAACATTTGTAACTTTTGAATGAGAGATGTTTACGGTCATGTACTGGGTGGGCGTGTACTCGCCGGTCACACATCAGACTCGCTGCCGTACGGAGATGATTCGTGGGCAAAGCATCTTTAAATTTCTGCGAAAGTTCAATTTGGCAATATTTGTGCTGTCTTCAGACCTGTATGAACCTTTCCTGGTACTTGGCATGGATCAAAAGCAATTTATGTTTTCTTGATATCGTTTTTCCATTCACCGCCATTGTTTCCTCCTGCTGATGGTCACAAATATGGCAGCTGCGGGGAAAAGTGACTTCACTGAAACATGTCAATAGAGCGCAACAGTCTGATTCTGGAAGTAAAAAGCCAATCAAATTTTTCCATAGGGGGAATAAATTATTAACACTTACTTATAAACCTTTCAAGACAGACCTACTGTGAGCTTCGAGGTTGTTCATCAATGATATATTGTTCTGTGTAAGTCATCAGTCTACGTTATTTCAACTTAATTTTTAAAAAATGTACATTTATTAACGGAATGAACTACACTTCCCGTGATGCTAAAGAGAAATGCTCCACCAATCAGAGAATCATGGCAAAGAAAGTGCGCCAAAAGAGCTGTGCACCGACCGTTCACTCCAATGACACACTGTGAATGATGCAATCGAGTCACTCTCCTTCACTCTCAAACTTATATATTTTGCAATATTTGAATATTTTGCGATATACTTCAGATCCAATTTTCTATACTTCTAATCAACAACTTTAAATCAATCGTTTGATATTTTTTTAATCATTTTTAATTTATTTGTGTGATTTGCAATTCTTGGGACTGAAGTTCATTCCCTCATTAAAGATGGTAAGTACACAGTCTTGTACCTTTGTCTTTTTGTCCAATTTTTAAATACTTTTTTGCTTCGACTTGAAGTTTGTAATGTTGTGATTCACCTCAGAGCTGGTTGCTTTGGTTCATGGCTTATAACTCTTTTATGAAGGATTTTATGAAATCTCTATGGAAAAAATTATGGGGAAAAATACTACTGGAACCAAGACGGCTGAAAATTGGGTGGGCACTGTTGTGCGCTATGGCTCTGACATCATAACCACAAAGATTTCTGAACAAGCTGTTTTTCAGCTTAGTTTCAAAAATGGTTTTGGTGGACTGCATCCAACTCTTATTTCAAAAGCAGAACAAATACTGCTTTCCATGTTATGGTCACATCAAAGTCCTTCAGTTGATAGAGCATGTTCTGGCTACATGACTGGAAAGAAAAGAATAAATAATAAAGAATCTTAATGAATCAAAAAATATTTAACATTTGTATCAGCTGGCCTGGGAATGCCTTGGAATCCCCCAGGAAGAGCTGGAGGATGTCGAGAGAAAAAGAACATATGGACTGTCCTGCTTAGTCTGCTGCCACCGCAACCCAGACCCAGATGAGCGGAAGAAAATGGATAGATGGATGGATGGAAACAGTAATAGAACACAGCAGGTCTTTCCTTCAACATAAACAGATATAGTCTACTCTATCTGTTGTATCATGAGCAGCTAAGGTGATGAACCACCGGAAATCGCAGGTCAGTTGAGCTGCTGATGTTTTATAATGCCTGTGTTTCCTGTTCAAGTCTGATTATGATCCCAGCGAGAGACACACACAACCAGATGTACACCCCCAAAATCAGACGCTTACACCAAGGATGTAACCAAATATTCCAGACTGGGGGGTGGTTTGCTTTTGAAAAACCCATGTGCCAATATGTTTTATTATTTTGGCCCTGCTTTACACACAGAGATATGCACAATAGAGGTCATATCAAACACAGCACTCACACACACACACTGCCAATGTTTGTGTGACTTCTTGCTTCCCACATGGAGACAGACACACCACACACAGATACACACACATACAAAAGCATCTCAAACAGATATACACTCACAAACACACACGTACAGAGGCTAATTTCATTAAAGCCTGATGACAAAAGAGCTTTTTGATGTTAAAGCTTTTGGGTACAGGACAGAACAGATGCTTTCTCAGAGGAACTGCATGCCTGAGGAACACACACACACACACAGAGAGAGAGAGAGAGAGAGAGAGAGAATTGGACTATATAGGTACAGTGTGTAGCAGTGTGTGGCAGTCTGTTCAAGTGAGCAGATTAAAGGGATTATATCTAGACTTTTGTCTCTCGTGTGCACACACACACACACACACACACACACACACACACACACACACACACACACACACACACACTCTAACTCAAACTCTACAACTAGCATTCTAAGAATAATTTAATATCTACATTTGTTAAACATATGTATACATATTTCCATGCCAAACACTGATATTCACAAAGCTCAATTGACAGCATCTGAAGCATAATTACCACAAAAATTATTCTGAGTGGTCCCTCGTTTATTTAAAAACAAGCTAAAATCTGCATTACAGTAGCTGGGTTTCCATCCAACTATTTTATGCGCATTTTGAAATTGCACATAAGAAATTCTGAATAGAAACGCTTGACATAAGAATAAACTCTCATCATTTGTTCAGATGTATTGCGCTAGGAGGTGGTGGATTTTCTAGAGATTTGCATGAGGTAAAATGCGCATTAAGGTGATGGAAACAGTTTATTCACAAAACAATGACATGTTTTGACCATTCGTGCATGTGTTATGAGTGTGCGATATCTTGATGTTACTGACCCAACAAAAGGACAGAGCTTGGCATACAATTCTTCTAATGCAGCTTTTGACATTCAGAAGTGTTTAACCTAAAGCTGGTTGTTAAAGGGTGTCCGCCAGACCAGTTTTGAGTGTGGGACCTCACAGGTATGCGGAGGCTGGCCACGTGTGGGCATCGCAGCCATTTCAGCCCTAATTATATGAGATATTACACTTTTTCTGCAGCGTCTCCTGGCAGCATTTAATAAAACGAGGTAAAATTGCTCCAATCCTGCAAATAACTCTCAGAAGCAAGCAAGTCATCCACCTGCTCCACCATAACAAGTTGACTACCTCAAGATAATGTCCATGACATAGTCGTTAGAAATGCACTTAAAAAATGTGAAACATTTAGAAGGAAACCCAGCTAGTGAGGCACTTACAATGGAAATGAATGGGGGCCAATCTGTAACGTTAAAATACTCACTTTTTCAAAAGTATAACCACAAGACGTAAATAATATGCGTTAACATGATTCTAGTGTGATAACATCAGAGATTTACCTGCATTACGTGTTTATCAGATTACAGGGTCTACTGCTGTTTCGTCATCATGGCAACAACATTTTAGCAAGTGATTTTATCAAACTAAAATCATTTTAACATGTATAATGTTTACATCTTGTGGCTAAACTTTTGAAATAGTGTGTATTTTAACATTTACAGACTGACCCCATTCACATCCATTGTAAATAAACAAGGGAAGAGTTTTTGTGGTAATCAACATTATGCCACAAATGCTGTCGACTGAGCTTAACTTGTATTGAACCCGGAATTTTTTTATTTTTTTTGCTTAGTTTAGGGTTAGTGTCCCCCACAAGGGGAGGGAGGAGTCGCTGCCGGCCGCCGGGAGTCGGAGGAACCACTGCCGTCCACCAGGAAGGGGAGGAGCCGTTCCGTCCGCCAGGAGTCAGAGGACTCACTGCCGTCTGCCAGGGGAGGAGCGGCTGTCATCCGCCAGAGGGTGGAGGAGTGGCTGAGGACCAGGCGATGGCGTATACAGGGACTGGCGAGCAAGTTTTTCTCTCTCTCTCTCTCTCTCTCCTCTCTCCCCCTCGCTCGTTCCATCTCCCCTCTCCTTCCCCTTGTCTCTCCCAGGGCTTCAGAGAGGCGGGGAAGAACTTCCGGCAGAAGGACGGCCAGAAGGCCAACACCTCCCCTCCAGGAAGGCTTCCCTGGCCTGAGTCGTGTGGTGGAGGAGTGTGACAAGGAGGAGGGCGTGGTCAGGCCGTGAGGATGCACGCCCGGCCCTGAATTGTTCTAATCAGCCGGGAGGGGGATACAGATGAGCCGGAGGTGCCAGTTCGAGAGAGAGAGAGAGAGAGACACAAACATGCGGCCGCTCTGTGTGTGTGTGTGTGTGTGTGTGTGTGTGTTTAACCCTTTGGGGTCGATGGACACACCGGCGCGTCCTGCTGGATTTTTTCCGCATAACAGCGGAAACAACTTAAAATACTCTGTCATTTTTGGGCATACAGATAAATGTAAGACATCATTAGAGACTATAAAGGGTCTACTTTGGTCCTGGATAGTGATGAAGAGTTCACATTTTCCTCAAAAGAAAAGCGGGAATCCGATGATGAATGTTACATTTTGAAGAGCGACTTGATCCAGCTGAGGATACAATTTCGGAAGAGTAAGTCTTTACTTACATTAATTGACATGCTATTTTATATAAACATGTACATATTTTACTAGCTGGACTATTTCCAGACTTGCCAGCCAGTATTCAAAGTATTGAAATTTGAAATATGTCCTAATAGGCAAGTTTTAGTTACATTTAAATGTTGTTTCGGCTAAAGCAGGTATTTAGTTGTATGCTGTATGATATAAATATGATATGCAATATGATATAAAAGTAATATAAATGTTTAGATTATATTTTAACTAGTATTATCATCAACGAAACTTGTGCTCGTGAATATCTGTTTGGGTGTAAATGTGTAAAATGTGCTGTAAATATGCCCGGTCGATGAAGTGCGCGAATCAGTAAATGTTTGCGGTGTGCTATCTCCGGTAATGGACCACTGACAGACATATACAGCACGCGTCTATACCCATTCATTTTCCGTCATTTATGCATATAGGCTACTGGTATTATACTTTGGAATATATATGTAATAATAGTTTTC
Source organism: Myxocyprinus asiaticus (assembly GCF_019703515.2). Lineage (NCBI taxonomy): Eukaryota > Metazoa > Chordata > Actinopteri > Cypriniformes > Catostomidae > Myxocyprinus > Myxocyprinus asiaticus. The sequence goes on along the minus strand of NC_059354.1, from coordinate 3,833,155 downwards.
AACTTTTTTTTAGGAATGTGGCTGCATCACTCTCGCCTTCACCTGCCATTCGCACTAGGAAGGCACGCAGCACCCCAATCGAAAATCAGAAAGAGTAGTTACACATTTACCCACTATTTTACAGATGTTAGTTTAATTTTGTTTATATAATTAGTGATAATATAGTTCTTTGTGTAATACACATGCTTACAGTTGTTTGTTTGTTTGTTTTACAGCTATAAGAATAATAGTGATCAGACACCTGTTGCAAAGAGGGCCAAGACAAACATTCAGGCAAGCAACAGGCAGTCCACTCTATCATGGAAAACAGTTCGGGATGCAATGAATTCACTCACAAAAAAAATCTGCCAGGGAATCCATCAGGTGAATTCGGGATGGACCTCTTGTATTTGTGAAGTGGATGGACACACGAGAAGTATCTGTCTGTTCTACCATCCATTCTGCTTATACAGCAGAGTACAGCACGGTAAAAGGCAGGTAACACCTTGGAAATGCCAGGCATGTGATGTTCACTTGTGTGTTCAGTTGAACAGAAACTGTTTTCAAAAATGGCACAAAGACATGTAACTGTATTCTCAAATCTGTGTGCTGTGAACTGTTCACTTCAAAGTTTACAATGCTTATGTGCAATACTATGTGAGCGAGTAGGCTACGCATAGGTGGATGAGTGGGCTCGTACAAACCATCCACCTTCGGTAATACTCTCGTCTCTCCCTATGTACACTGGACACTTTAATTATTTTTCTTTCATCTTGCACTGTCCCTGTATGCACTTTTGCCCTGAATGTCTCTTGTCTTTTGTACCACTGCTCATTGTGTTGTTTCATGTGTAAATCCATTCATCAAAGAATCCTGAAAAACAATTGTACACAACTGTTTTCAACATTGATAATAATAAATGTTTCTTGAGCAGTAAATCAGTATATTAGAATGATTTCTGAAGGATCATGTGACACTGAAGACTGCAGTAATGATGCTGAAAATTCAGCTTTGATCACAGGAATAAATTGCATTTTACAAGATATTCAAATAGAAAAGTTATTTTAAATAGTAAAAATATTTCAGAATATCACTGTTTTTGGATCAAGTAAATGCAGCCTTGGTGAGCAGAAGAGACTTCTTTTAAAATATTTTAAAATATTTAAAAACTAAAACTCTTAAATGGTAGTGTAGGTCTAAAGTTTTTAAGTCTTTATGTAAAGAAAATGTATAGTCAGATTACTTCTTTTAACTTAAACTTGATTTTGTGAATAAGCTACAAACAATACATTCAATCATTAAGTCTCCTCACATTCATTCTCTCTCAGGGGAGGGGTCTTTGTCTCCTCAGGTGTGAATCACATCAATATTCATGATCATTTACACCTCCTTGCATATGGCCTTTCTAACACTAAAAGTGTCTTACAAAAGTTAAATGACTTTTGATTGAGTGAATGAGTGATCAGGATGGTTTTCACATCATTTTGTAGCAAAAACGCTAGGCTACAAGATCAAGTTCTCAAAAGTCTTGTGAATAAATGTTTAGTATGTGTTATATGGCCTTATTTCAGTGACTTAAAATTTTTGTTTTTTCAAAAACCATGCATAAACGTTATTTTCTCAAAAATACAAACATGTGCATACATGTTGCTCACATATTATTGTAGCCCAGTTTGTGCTGAATACAGTGTTATCAGACTTTAGCCATTAATATGTTTTTAAGCAACTGAAAAAAGCACAAATGTCAAGGCATGTCAAAACGTCTCCAGGGCCCAAAACACCCTCAGACCCCAAAGGGTTAAGTTGACTACTAGACATAAGTACTAGACTTAAAAAAGAGTGAAGATCTGTGTCAGAGATGCAGGGTCACAGTTTAACTTAATGTAAGACTTAAGTCATGAAGGATAAAGGGCAAAGCACAGAGAGAGAGAGAAAGAAAGCTCTGTAATTTGGCTGTGAATGGAGAGTGAAGTTGAATTAAAAAAGGTCAAAGGTGAGTGTTTATGTACCGTAAGGCTAAGGTGTATGTGCCCGGTTGTCTCTGGCTCTCTCTGATGAGATAACTCCCTTCAGCCACACTGAGCAGTTGATCTGCTTCCTCTCTGGAGATCATCCCATGATACCTTCACAGGGAACCAGAAAAATACAGCATTTGAAATAATATTAATACCACCACAACTGGGCTGAATCCTAGTTTGCATACTTCTAGTATGAAAAGTCTGTACTGCGCTGTGCTGCGCTGGTGTACTTTAATGTATGAAATAAGCCAGTATACACCAGCATTGGGATGTACTGTAATGTCTTGATAACTGTCGCAAACCAATCCCTTTGCACAGAGCAACAGTTTGTGGGCAATATTAGCACAAAAAGCATAAATTCAAACAAATCGGGATTCAGTCTATGCTTCACCCACAGCATCAGCATTGGATTTTTGAATCTGGTTATGAACTCACTCTCGTCCGTAGTATTTGGGCCGATTCTCCACCTGCAGAGACAAGAGAAAAACATTTATTATCAATCTCAAGGTGTCCTTAATTTGTAACATACATTTTGAGAACATCAGCATATTAATGTGAAGTCCATTTAGGGACAGTGTGTTCTATAGGGCCACTGATTAAAACAGGCCAATAATTACAATAAAACTCACAATGTGCATGTTTAACTAGAGAACCATATCAACAGCCATCCAGTAATTACAAAGGAGCCTTAAGAACACATTACACAGTAACTTGGTTCATTTCGTGTTGGCAATGACAAAATGAATTACTTCAGTAAGTTCAGTAAGATAAGGCTCAGTAAGTTTTTCATTCACTAAGAAGCAGCAGCTAATAAGAGTCATTCGTTCGGGAATCAGATTATACTGGTCGCGCTGTATTTTTTCGCACTGCTGATTCAAATGAACCGGCTCATAAGAGTCATTTGTTGGGGAACCTCATTATATAAGTCATGCAGTATGTCTCCGACTAAAGAACCAACTCATGAGTCATTTGTTTGGGATTCGGACTACACTGGTTGTGCTGTATGTTTCGCACTGCTGACTGAAATTAACCAACTCATAACAGTCATTTGTTCGGGAATCAGATTACACTGGTCACGCTGTTTGTTTTGTGCTATAGGTTCGAATGAACTGGCTCATTAAAGTCAGTCTTTGGGGAACCCAATTATACTAGTAGTCACGCAGTATGTTTCCCACTGTAGATTCAAAAGAACAGACCAGACAGACTATTCCAACAGATCAGAGTCATTTGTTCAGGATTCGGAGTACACTGGTCACGCTGTATGTTTTACACTGCTGACTGAAATGAACCGGCTAATAAGAGTAATTTGTTCAGGAATCAGACTACACAGTTTTTGCTGTATGTTTTGCGCTGCTGATTCAAATGAACTGGCTCATTAGAGTTATTCATTCGGGCATTGAACCACGTTGGTCACGCTGTAAGTTTTGCGTTGCTGATTCAGTGCCACTGAATTGCGCTGCATTAAACACTGTTACGAGGATTTTAGTACGGTGTTGGGCTGAAGAATGGACATTGGAGAACCGTTAATTAATTAGTTTCTGGTATTTTTCTTACAAAATGGAATTACCTATTCTGAATTAGAACTGGTTCTTGGTTCCCAACCCTAGTCTACTGACACTGTGAAGTAACATTATTCTAAATTTTGTTAATTAATCTGCATTAATCAAGTCATTAAAGACCCCATGGAATGGTTTTATGGAAGCAGTTTTCTTTCCAATGTTACAGGGATAGTTCACCCAAAAATGAAAATTCTCTCATTAATTACACTCCTGCCATCCCAGATGTGTATGACTTTCTTCAGCAGATGTGAAAGTGAAAGTGGAAAAAGTGACTAAAATTTTTATCTGTTTCTCACCCACATCTATCGTCATGGATTAAACCACTGAAGTTTTATAGATTATTTTTATTCTGCCTTTATGTGCTTTTTGGACCTTCAAAGTTCTGGTCACCATTCACTTGCATTGTATGGACCAACAGAGCTGAAATATTCTTCTAAAAATCTTCATTTGTGTTCAGCAGAAGCAAGAAAGTCATACATCTGGGATGGCATGAGGGGGAGTAAATGATGAAACATGAAGTTGGGATGGGACACATCTGAAGGGATTGTTCCTTTTTTATTTTTAAACAGCCATTAGCCTTTAGTTTACATCACAGCCACGAAGTATGATTTGCTACTGCTATTGCTAGTCAGAGCAGGCGGCATTCTCATTCTTGAGAATCTTACTGGAAAAACGTGCATCTGCAAACGGTAAACACAACGTTTAGGAACACGCCATTATGTAGATAACCTCAATGCTAACAGACGTGGACTAAAAAATTATTTAAGCACTAACCATTTATGTTGTATTTGTGTTTTAATCAATATATTTGTTTTTTTATTTTTATTTTCATTCCTATGATACAATTCAGGATACACTGCTTGATAAGGGTAAGTAAAAGCAAGCTTACAACAGGTTTTCATTGGAGGTGTTTGAATACATGCAGCATAAAGCTCAGTTTTACACAACCAAAGGACTCTATAATGCGATATTGACATTAATAACAATCTGTAAAGACCATCAAACAAATTAATAAAAGGAAAAAAAAGAAAAACAAGCTTATATTTTTTGCAAAGGTTCGTTGGTGACATTTAACCCGTGTTCCAACAACAGAAGCAAAAAAACAACAGAGCGCTGCAATCTAGTATCATAACAAACCCCGCAACACCTCCCTACTGATTAACCTTGAGCTTACAGAGAGAGAGAGAGAGAGAGAGAGAGAGAGAGAGAGAGAGAGAAAGAGAGAGAGAGATTTAGTATTGAGAGAGAAAGAGTATTGTTTAATGTTCATAATGTCTTGTTAAATGCTTATTTTATTTTATAATGTATAATGTTTATTTTATTTTATTCATTACCTGGCACCTTATTTTAATTCTATTTGTTTTATTTGTTACTGTTTATTATTATTATTTGTCTTGTCATTATCTGTTTTGTGTATTAATGCTTTGGCAATAATGTATGTAAACACAATCATGCTAATAAAGTACTTTAAAATTGAAACTGAGAGAGAGAGAGAGAGAGAGAGAGAGAGAGAGAGAGAGAGATGAACAGAGACCTGATGCAGATTAAAAAGGCATTCACTCATTTATGGAGCATCTAGCAGCTCTGCATTCACAATACATCCTCCCTTCCCCCATCTCTCTCTCTCTCTATCCCACATAAATCTATTACAGGAAACACAAATGCAGGGCAGAAGCACAATGGTGTGTGTATGTGGACACAATTATTGTACAAGATTACTGTAATGCATTACTGGGAGCATGTCCAGCAAGATCAATAAATAAACTTCAATTAGTTCAAAATGCAGCAACCAGAGTGCTGAAGAGAACCAAGAAATATGATCATATTAGTCCCATTATATCATCGTTACATTGGCTACCTGTTCAATTTCATATTAATTTTAAAATTCCGTTAACTACATACAAAGCTTTGAACGGTCTAGCTCCACAGTAATTAAGTGACCTTCTATTACGTTATATTCCATCACGTTCATTACATTCGCAAAAATCTGGCCTGTTAATAGTTCCTAGAATATCAAAATCCACAAAAGGAGGTAGATCCTTTTCATATTTGGATCCTAAACTATGAAATAGTCTCCCTAACACTGTTCGAGATGCAGACACACTCACTGATTTTAAGTCTAGACTAAAGACTCATCTATTTAGCCAGGCATACACCTAATTTATCCTTCAACTCATAATAAGGCTGCTTTAGTTAGGTCTGCCAGAACCAGAAACATTGATCGTGATCTACAGTATAACTCTGTCTCAACCTCGGGACTCCTATCTTGAGGTCACCAGAACTGGCTGGATCCAGCTCCATTCCTGCTTGGTGTTGGACTCCACTGCTATGTGTCGCTGTGTGCTGATGACTAATAGCAGCCGGTGCCAGCCAAACATCACTTCAGTCTATTACGATGGACTTCAGAGGATGAATTCATGGGATACTTCATATGCCATTGCCTGAACCTTGGACTTAAGATAGACTTCACTGAAATTACCGGCCAGTTGAACTGCGATGCACCTAACTGATCTCTGCCTGCATCACCTCGGTCTAATGATAGACTACACTCTTGAAATGGAATACATAGACTATCAATTAATTGCCAACAAAACCCTTCATCAGCCAACTAACAAGGACAATTGCATCTATGTGAACTTCTGCAGTTAATCCAGGATGGACTTCAAAGACATTAGTCATTAATCTTACAGTTCATACAAAATCTTTGTTTAAACACTGGCCCTTAATACTTAGTTTCATAATTTTAAACCATGACTTGCTCTGCACATAAATAAGTAATATTGGCATTATATTCATGCTGTTAGCCTGAGGAGAACTGGCCCCCACATTGAGTCTGGTTTCTCCCAAGGTTATTTTTCTCCATTAAACAACATCTTATGGAGTTTTGTGTTCCTTGCCACAGTCGCCTTCAGCTTGCTCACTGGAGTTATAAATACAATTATTATTTAATTACTTATTTTTAAACACAATTCACAATCGTATTTAATCAAACTACACAATGACGACTCTAAGACATTATAGATATTACAGTTTCATTTTCTGTTAATGCCTGATCTTCTGTAAAGCTGCTTTGAAACGATGTGTGTTGTGAAAAGCACTATACAAATAAAAATGACTTGACAATAGGGGATTCTGGTTAAAGTATATTTGTACAATTCAACAATGACATAAGAGACGAACAAAAGGTCCCACACCAGAGTCAGATTATTATTAAAGGAATATATTTTGGGATCAATATAAATTAAGCTCAATTGAAAGCACCACAAAAAAAATTATAATAATTTTGACACATGATGGAAGTGAATGGAGTCAATTTTTGGAGGGTTTAAACAGAAATGTGAAGCTTATAATTTTATACAAGCACTTACATGAATTCTTCTGTTAAAACTCATGTATTCTTTGATCTTGTTTTTACAGTCGTTTCAGGGTTTAAGTGTTTACGATGTTACGTCGTCATGGCAATAACTTTACACAGAAAAGGTTAGTAAGTGATTTCATCACACTAAAATCATGTTTACATGCATATTGTTTATGTCTTGTGTTTATTCTTTTGAAACAGTGAATATTTTAACATTTACAGATTGACCCCATTGACTTCCATTGTAAGTGTCTCACTGAAACCCAGATTTGTGCTTTTTCTTTTTTTAAGAAAAGCAGGAATGAGTTGAAATACATTTTTGTGGTAATCAACATTATACCACAAATGATGTCGATTGAGCTTAACTTGTGTTGAACCCGGAATATTCCAGGAGGAATGAACCAGCAAATTGAGTTTTACAACTGAATGAGACAATCAATCAATCCAGACAATGAGAAGTGTCAGTCAGTGAAAGAGTAGTGTTTCTGGGTAAATGGGATGTGGGATGGAAGGAGTAGCATATCACTTCCTGATGAGAATACAAGCAGCAAAGCATTTTTTAAAGTGAGGCTGAGGTTTACGTGTGTGTGTGTTGGAGGTGAAATGACCAACAGGGTAATAAAACTAGCTAATGAGGGGAATCAGATACACTATAGAGCCAATCAATCACTGAAAGCCAAAGCTGAACAATTACAGGATGTGTGTGTGTGTGTGTGTGTGTGTGTGGACTGCTGAGTGTGCACTATTTGCCTTATGAAGGATGAAAGCATCTGATTTCTGTCTGGGTTTCTCCATCAGCTGTCCTGAAATTCTAATATCAGCAATGACCCAGTCACAATGAATACGCACTTGCCTTTTTACAATGAGTCTACGGGATTAATGTGTGTTTGAGTAGTTTTAAGCAGAATTTTATCAAAATGATCCAAAATATGGAAAACACGATGTTGCCGGGTCATTTGTAATTGTGACATGAGGTACCTAAAGATGATACATGCAGTTTTTTTTTTGTTTTTGTTTTTAAATCCTTAAATAAATCTCAAGAAGAGCAGGATTTAACTGTGTCAGCCCTCATTCCCGAATGAACATCAGCAAGGACACCTACATTTGCTCCAAGGTAAATTAAAGCAAATATCTTAACATTAATTAATGTATGTATTGATTCTGGTCTTAGTAAATGTGATAGTAAACAGGAGTTCACAGCATCATGGTGAATGTGTTATAAACAGCTCTGTTCACTTACACTAATGTTATTAGGGGTTCAAGCGCTTAGAGCTGAAACCCTATTGTAATTGTTAAGATTTTTATTATTATTATTACTATTATTATTATTATTCCGCCATAAAACTGATCAGGCAGAGCAAACCATAAGGCCTAGAGACTTGAAACTTGGTCAGATGGTAGTAGTATTGCTCACTACTCAGAAACATGGACTCGGCCAAATTGGTCAATGGGGGGGCGCTACAGCGATCAAAAACGCAAAACTGCTCATAACTTCTAGACTGTTTGTTGTAGACTCAAGTGCTTTATACCATTTGGTTTGAATCCTTGGCTCAAACCAAACAAAACGGATATCTCCAATTTCATTTCCGCCATCTTGGATTTTTCATAAAACCTACTTTTGCGAACTAGTCCTAGGTTTTTCATCCGATCAGGACCAAACCAGTGACAAACGATTCTATGGAGTCTCAATATCAAAAGTTATCAAAAAAATTTTGAACTTTCGACTCGAGCTAGCTACGGTATGCGAAAACATCGGAAGTAGGAGTGGCCAATTTTACGTAAATGGCTATAACTCTTGAAGGAAGTGAGATATCTTCACCAAACTTGGCATGCTTATGTAAGAGGTCAATCTTTGGTCGCCCAGAAAAGTTGGTGCAGTTTTGCCACATGGTGGCGCTATAATACCAAAAAAACATGAAATTGGCATTAACTATGAAACTGTTAATCCTATTGTCTTCAAAATTTGCATACATTGTCTTTGTCTCAGCTGCCATCATTGTCTATATGGACATTCACGTATGTTGAAAAACATGGCCGCCATCGGCCAATCAAATTTCAGCAGCTATTACACAAGGTTAACAATGACCGATCGGAACGAAACTTGGTGGACCTATTTGACTCTTGGTCTGAGAGGGTTGTGCAAAGTTTTAAAAAAATCAGCCACTAGGTGGTGCTATCATGATTTTTGTAGATGTTAATGGTTGTATATAATGCAGTGTTGTGAAAAAACACAAGTAATATATATCACCTGATAGCTCTTCTCATTCTAAACAACTTTGCCTCAAGAAGCATTGGTGTCTGTCAAACCGTTCGGTACTTATTTCAGATAATGTTCAAAACCTACTTTTGCGAACTAGTCCTAGGTTTTTCACCCAATCGGAACCAAACCAGTGCAGAAATATACTCTGGAGTCTGATTATCAATAATTATAAAAAAAAAGTTGAAATTTCAACTCACGGTCACCAAGGGGTTCCAAAACTTTAGAAAATGGCTAGAACACCCAAACGAAATTAGATATTTTCAACAAACTCGGTACACGTGTATGAGCTCAATCTGAGGTCACGGTAAAAAAACGCGGAGTTTGGCCACTTGGTGGCGCTGGAAAAAACATGGAAACAGCTCTAACTACGCAACCGTTAGTCTGATTGAGTTGAAAATCGGCATGCGGTGTCTTTGTCCAAGGTGCCATGACTGTCTATGAGGACATTGCCGTATCTCAAAAAAGCTGGCCGCCATCGGCCAATGAAATTTGAGCACCTATTAGACAAGGTTAACGGAGGACGATCGGCACAAAACTCGGTGGGCCTGTTCGACTCCTGTTCTTAGAGGTCTGTGAGAAATTTGAAACAAATCGGACACCCTTTACCCTTTGGTAGCTATAACAGTGTCATTTAGAAAATGGGCGTGGTCAAGTGTACAAATAAGCCCATAATTCCTAAACAAAAACTCAGAACTTCACAAAATTAGCTGAGCACATGCGACATGTGATTCTAAACAAGCATGCAGACTTTTATGGAGATTGGACCATAGGTGGCGCTATGAGCTTTAAAAAGCTTAAAAAAAACATGTATTTCCTTAGTAAATTGCCTGTATTGGTTGTAAATGGTCTATTCCATCTATGATCTAGGTGGTTACATGCTAGCTAAATAAAACATAATACCTTTTTATGCACGTGCTTAAAAGCCTTAAACCACTTGAACCTCGTTAATTGCTGCTCGCAGCTATATTTAGATGTGTAATCGCTATTAAATGACACTTTTCTCTTTTCAAGTGACTGTGATGATCATTTGCCTCGATTCTGTTTCACATTCTGCATAGTTTTCAATCAAACTACTGTGCAATTTAACCATTTCTTTAACAAAAAAATGTCCAGCCCACATAACAATATTATCCATTCCGTTTATGAGAATATTTTGGCAAAAAACTGCATCCTTCATGGCAATCTCTCATTTATATCAATGGGGAGTTCTGCAAAGCTTGTCAGAGTGAGTGACCGTAACCAAGGGGTGGAGCTTAGTAAAGGGTCAATTGTTTTATTATGTTTCCCAAAAATATACCTTGCTTCACCCCATTTTTTCCTCTCAACACACTTGCCTTTTTCATTTTAAAGACAACATACAACCTAAATTGACCCTATTTAATTTATTAATAAACATCTTTGGTCTTATTGTGCACATAATTTTATGTTTTATTTTTATTCTTTCAACAAAATAACTCTGAAAACCACAGAAACTTTGCTTTTCTGCTGATGTAACCAAGGCCATGAGGGTGGGGAAAAAAAAATATTATCCAATGAAACTATAGCCTATAAAAATCTGTGTTACAGTGAGGCACTTACAATGGAAGTGAATGGGGTCAATCTGTAAATGTTAAAATACTCACTGTTTCAAAAGTATAGCCACAAGATATAAACAATATGTGTATAAACATGATTTTAGTGTGAAAAAATCACTTACTAACCTCATCTGTGTAAAGATATAGCCATTTTCATCACTTTATTGTCATGATGATGTAACACTGTAAACCCTGTACTTTACAACTTTACAGCTCAAATAATACATGACTTTAAACAGAAAATTAATGTAAGTGCTTTTATAAAATTTAAGCTTCACATTTCTGCCTTTAAACGCTCCTGAAGAAGCAGGACGTCTAAAGAAGCACAAACTTTGAGATCATTGTTTCGCAGTGCAATTCAGAACCACTTTAATGTGGTGCGACAGAGATTGAAACTGAATGCACAATTCACTCGTCTCTTTTCATGCTGGGTCTCTCTCATGCATTTGGCACAGTTTCAATGTCATGTACCGAGATATACTGAATCACGACATACTGTATGTATTGTATCACAAGTTGGTTGGTGATACCCAGCCCTACTTCAGTCTCACAGAGCTTCATATAACAGGAGAGTGTAAACTGAGAGCAGAAAAACAGAACTGACTCAAAGCAGGTTTAAGGTGGTAAAGAGCAGTACAATACAGTCATATGTGAATCTATTTAGCAAGACACACCAATATAAAAATTTGGCAAACAAAAGATAAGTATTCTTGTGTTACTCAAAATATATTTTAGTATTGTGGTACTACAAAACAGGGCTCCAGACTGAAAAAATGAGCCAAATGGCTGTTTTTAGTCGGCAAATCACAGAATTGCTCGTTTTAGATTTAATTTATACATACATACACACACTGGTGGCCAAAATTTTGGAATGATGTACAGATTTAGCTGTTTCAGAAGGAAATTGGTACTTTAATTCACCAAAGTGGCATTCAGCTGGTCACAAAGTATAGTCAGGACATTATTGATGTAAAAAACAGCACCATCACTATTTGAAAAAAGTCATTTTTGATCAAATCTAGACAGACCCCATTTCCAGCAGCCATCACTCCAACACCTTATCCTTGAGTAATCATGATAAATTGATCATTTGGTACTAGAAAATCACTTGCCATTATATCAAACACAGTTGAAAGCTATTTGGTTCGTTAAATGAAGCTTAACGTTGTCTTTGTGTTTGTTTTTGAGTTGCCACAGTATGCAATAGACTGGCATGTCTTAAGGTCAATATTAGGTAAAAAATGGCAAAAAAGAAACAGCTTTCTCTAGAAACTCATCAGTCAATCATTGTTTTGAGGAATGAAGTCTATATAATGCTTGAAATTCCCAAAAAACTGAAGATTTCATACAAAGGTGTACACTACAGTCTTCAAAGACAAAGGACAACTGGCTCTAACAAGGACAGAAAGCGATGTGGAAGGCCAGATGTTCAACTAAACAAGAGGATAAGTACATCAGAGTCTCTAGTTTGAGAAATAGACGCCTCACATGTCCTCAGCTGACAGCTTCATTGAATTCTACCCGCTCAACACCAGTTTCATGTACAACAGTAAAGAGAAGACTCAGAGGTTCAGACCTTATGGGAAGAATTGCAAAGAAAAAGTCACTTTTGAAACAGAAAAACAAAAAGAAAAGGTTAGAGTGGGCAAAGAAACACAGACATTGGACAACAGATAATTGGAAAAGAGTGTTCTGGATCTTAAACCCATTGAGCTTTTGTGGGATCAGCTAGACTGTAAGGTGCGTGAGAAGTGCCCGACAAGACAGGAAGTGTGGGGTGAAATGTCACCTGAGTATCTGGACAAACTGACAGCTAGAATGTCAAGGATCTGCAATCTGTCATTGCTGCATGTGGATGATTTTTTGATGAGAAGTCTTTGAAGTTAAGTTTTTTTCACATTTTAATCGTAATTTTTCACGTTATTAATGTCCTGACTATTCATTGTGATCAGTTGAATGCCACTTTTGTGAATAAAAGTATGAATTTATTTCTATAAGAGCAAAATTTGTACATTATTCCAAACTTTTGGCCGCCAGTGTAAATATTTAAATTGTTTTTAAATATTGCCTTAGTCTTTTACTGTTACCAGATGGCCCAGACACAGAAACTACAAGAGTGCAAACTGAATGAAATCCCAGATGCAGTTTATTGTGCTACTCCAATCCCAATCAATAATTACCAGAACAAAAAAAAGTGGTTCACAGTATGGAACTTTTAATTATAAAGAAGCCCGAAATACACGTGACTCTTATTTTGAAATGTCTGCGCTCCCAGTTGTGAGCTCACTGACGCTCACTGATATGCTGAGAACGTGAATCTGATTCAAACTGCTAACCTGAGCTCCTGAGTTCAAACCCTCAGTTGTTTTTGGGTGATTCATGAAAAAAACCTGGTTCAAAAGAGTCATTTGGTCACGACTCTCTCGCGCTGGATTTGTTGTTTCGTGCGGTGCAGCGAGCTCATCAGAAACAGAATGGGTGAAAAGTGGCGCGAGACACACTGGCACTCTAAAGATGTATTTAATAACTCACAAGATGATATCTGACGAAACCACACATGAACGCACACAACCCGACTGTCGCCAATGGTGACAAGATTTTTAAACTATTTATTCTAGTTGATAAAAATATTGATTTAAATGTAATCAGATTTCAAACCCTTACAAAAAAGTATTGTGGTTGTTTCAGATGGTAATACCATGCTACATTGATATATAATATGGTTCTGAATCATTAAAGGAATAGTTCACACAAAAATGAAAATTCTCTCATTATTCACTTACCCTGATGCCATCGCAGATGTGTATGACAGTCTTTCTTCAGCAGAACACAAATGAAGATCTTTAGAAGAAGATAGAGCTCTGTCAGATCCTTATAATGCAAGTACACGGGGGTTCGGCCACTTCAAACAGCATCAGAGCCCTGGATGGACGCGTCGATTTAAAGTTAAAAACGTTTTAATTATCGATTTATTTTTTACAGAAACATACCGATTTGCTTCAGAAGACATTCACTGATTGACTGGAGTCGTGTGGATTACTTTTATGCTGCCTAAATGTGACTTTTGGACGGATAAAATTCTGGCACCTGTGTAGTTGCATTATAAGGATCTGACAGAGCTCTGTCTTCTTCTACAGATCTTCATTTGTGTTCTGCTGAAGAAAGACAGTCATAAACATCTGGGATGGCATCAGGGTAAGTGAATAATGAGAGAATTTTCATTTTTGGGTGAACTATTCCTTAAAAATATTCATGTAGCATGTTACATTTCTCAATAAAAGGCTGTTTCTTAAGCTTCGGGCATTTTCATGTCCCAGGGGTTGATTTTTATCCTTTTTATTACATGAAGATCACATTTAAACTGACACTGAAACTTTTAACCAGGCCTTCATAAATTATTTTTTCTACTTTTCAAATGCTTAGATTTTACAGTTTTAGCTTTGTCCCAGACCCAGTCTTTCAATATTAAACTATGAAAATCCATTATAAAAATACAAAATATTACTTGTTTAAAACTATGATAATATAAACAAATAATGAATTAAACAAACATTTATTATGCAAAAATTATTTCTATACATATTTCAGAAATTACATCTGTTATTTCCATCATACCAAACTGTTTTCCCCCCACTAAAGTTTTTTAAGTTAGTGTACTTGTTATCAAAGTGAACAAAAGTGTTGCTGAAGTGCATGCATGAGATAAAATATGCGACAAGTGCTGTTTGAAGAAACCAAAGAAAAATCAAGGGAAATATCACTTGTGAGCAGAATATTTTTATTGGGAATAATTTTCAATCGACCTGTAATTTTGACAAATTACGTAAAAATGTGGAAATATTATTTAATTTTGTGTATTTAGGATACATAAAATGTTCACTATGAAATTAGCATTAGCAAAACAAATAAGTCATTTCAAGTCTGCTATTTTTTTTTCTTTATATATAAAAAAATAATATATATATATATATATATATATATATATATATATATATATATATATATATATATATATATATTTCCATCACCGTTCCAGCACAGAATTCTATTAAACACAACAGAATTTGAGATGTGCTGGAAATCACACTGTGGTGGGAATTATCATGACTTTCAGAGAAGAAATGACATAAATCTCCTGTGATGCATGTACATACACTGACAGACATAGTGAGTTTGAATTTTTGTTTTATTAAGACTTTACTTTCTAGAAATCCACTTTGCTAAACATGCTGGATGTTGAAGAAACATCTAAAATATATTTATTTTCAGAACTGGAACAGGAGAAAATCCACTTAATTTAAAAAGAAGCCCCTGTATTGTTGGTGTAATAATAATAATAATAAAACATTAATATTAGCTATTAGCAATATGGTCATTGTTAAATCCTGCATCTCTATTTAAGATGTACAAACCCTTAATAAGGATTAAGATGACGCTCACAGCAACGCATAACAATTTAATTACAAAAGCCCTGAACAGTTTGGACACAGGACGGACCAAAGACAAAACAACAGCATCTGCTATTGCCTCATTTCCTCAACACTTACATATACAGGGCAGACTGAGGTTCTTATTCACTTACGAATGGAAAAGTTTGCGCATATACGTGTTAATGAAACTCTGACATCACGAGTTGTCCTGCTAATTTAGAGTGTCAGCAGCCGATATTGAAAGAAGATATTAGTCTTTCACACCGGCATACAGTATGATTCCAGATCATGTGTTTTTATGTTATCACATATATGTATTTCATTGAGTTACACTACCAGTTATTTACAATATTTCTTTTTATTATTCAGAACATGTCAAATTTGGGAGCCGTGTGTAGGTGATTATTCAGGGTTAAATCTCTCCTCCCTGCACAGGAGTGCTGTGCTTTACAGGAGCAGATAATTGGCCAGCAGCTTCAAGCAACAGCACGGTCCAGAATGAATGCTTAAGAAGCCCTTGAGGAGCAGGGTGCATCTGTTTAATGTTAATCCACCACTAATTGAGCAGACGTCCAGTCAGCTGAGGCAGGGCGGAGGGGTGCGTTTGTGTGTAAAATACCTGCTGAATTGTACTAACAGCAGGAGACACCATGCCTCCATCAGCAGATCAACATCCTATTAAAATTCCCTCCACAGACACACGTGTCTGCGTCTTCAGTCACTAGGGCACAGGAGTTTATATCAGGGAGATGTTCTTTATCATTCAGTGAGAACATAACATGCTTAAAGCATGCTGAGACCATCACAAAGACTGTACATACTGTTTGGCATCTATACAGAATGGCTTCTGATTTGGTTGATACCAATAGCTTATTTTAATTCAAAATTATTTTAAGACCAATAATCATATATAAATCAATATCTTAACTCTCTTGTCTGAAAAAACCAAACAAACAAATATGTAATCCACTGACAGTCCCAATTTATATATATATATACACCGATCAGTCACAACATTAAAACCACCTGCCTAATATTGTGTAGTTCCCCCTCGTGCCACCAAAACAGCACCAACCTGCATCTCAGAATAGCATTCAAACATGATATTCTTCTCACCACAATTGTACAGAGCGGTTATCTGAGTTACTGTAGACTTTGTCAGTTTGAACCAGTCTGGCCATTCTCTGTTGACCTCTCTAATCAACAAGGTGTTTCTGTCCGCAGAACTGCCACTCACTGGATGTTTTTTGTTTTTGGCACCATTCGGAGTAAATTCTAGAGACTGTTGTGCGTAAAAATCCCAGGAGATCAGCAGTTACAGAAATACTCAAACCAGCCCATCTGGCAACAACAATCATCCATGCGATAATCTAATCAGCCAATCGTGTGGCAGCAGTGCATTAAATCATGCAGATACATGTCGGGAGCTTTAGTTAATTTTCACATCAACCATCAGAATGGGGAAAAAAATGTGATCTTAGTGATTTGGAGCATGGCATGATTGTTGGTGCCAGATGGGTAGAATTCAATGAAGCTGTCAGCTGAGGACATGTGAGGCATCTATTTCTCAAACTAGAGACTCTGATGTACTTATCCTCTTGTTTAGTTGTACATCTGGCCTTCCACATCTCTTTCTGTCCTTGTTAGAGCCAGTTGTTCTTTGTCTTTGAAGACTGTAGTGTACACCTTTGTATGAAATCTTCAGTTTTTTGGCAATTTCAAGTATTGTATATCATTCATTCCTCAAAACAATGATTGACTGGGGGCCTGGGTAGCTCAGCGAGTAAAGAAGCTGACTACCACACCTGGAGTCGTGAGTTCGAATCTAGGGTGTGCTGAGTGACTCCAGGTAGAGTAACATGGGGTAACCTCCTCATGGTCTCTATAATGTGGTTCGCTCTCAGTGGGGTGCGTGGTGAGTTGTGCGTGGATGCCGCGGAGAACAGCGTGAAGCCTAGGTAATGCGCTCAACAAGCCACGTGATAAGATGTGCGGATTGACGGTCTCAGGCGGAGGCAACTGAGATTCGTCCTCTGCCACCCGGATTGAGGCGAGTCACTATGCCACCACGAGGACTTAGAGCACATTGGGAATTGGGCATTCCAAATTGGGGAGAAAAAAAAAGACAAAAAAACAATGATTGACTGACGAGTTTCTAGAAAAAGCTGTTTCTTTTTTTTTTGTTGCCATTTTTGACCTAATATTGACCTTAAGACATGCCAGTCTATTGCATACTGTGGCAACTCAAAAACAAACACAAAGACAACGTTAAGCTTCATTTAACAAACCAAATAGCTTTCAACTGTGTTTGATATAATGGCAAGTGATTTTCTAGTACCAAATGATCAATTTAGCATGATTACTCAAGGATAAGGTGTTGGAGTGATGGCTGCTGGAAATGGGGTCTGTCTAGATTTTATCAAAAATAGTGATGGTGCTGTTTTTTACATCAGTAATGTCCTGACTATACTTTGTGATCAGTTGAATGCCACTTTGGTGAATTAAAGTACCAATTTCCTTCCGAAAAAGCAAAATCTGTACATTATTCCAAACTTTTGGCCGCCAGTGTATATATAATTGTCTTTCATTGATTGAAGAGGTAGGTGAAATAAAAACAAAAGTTTCTAAGCAGTTGTACATCAAAATGTATTTTTTTTTTTTTTTTGCATTCAGAATAAGTCCAGATAGATTTCAGCCTAATAGTTATACTTCATTAAATAGCCAATTTTACATGTATTTTGTGTATTTTCAAGATACAAAATACTGTATTTTATTTTGATACATTTTTTCCACACAGTATTTGGTATTTTATTTTGATTTAAACAACAGATTTTCAAGTATTTGTGCCAATCACTGCGTATAGTCAATTTACACTGCTGACCCCTTATGAATGTGCAGTCTTTGTTTATATCACTGGTGTTTGAGAGAATGGACTATATAATAGGATGCAGATGGTTCAATAACTGGAGAAGAACCTCAGAATTAAATTGCACTTGATCCAGCCCATTTGCTCTTTGCCCATGCAATTTCATAAACCCACATGAAATATGGGAAATATTCATAAACAAAAATTAAACCCACTTGCGCCTAGACTTAGTGCATGCTTGGACGAAAATACCAAAACTTCATGGCCCACTGACTTTGCCCTTATGACTTAAAAGCATAGCGCTGCCCTTAATGCTAGCACTCTTAAAATGGGGCCCACTGCCTGACTGTCATGACTCACATTACAACACGTATACTCAGTTGCAATATATTTGTTTTCTCTGTCTCTAACCGTACAGTGAGTCATTACCGTCATCACTACTGTATAATTACTACCAAAATGACTCTTGAAAATGGCCACCTTAATCTTCATACACATGTAGTACACAATTTTAAAACAAACTAGCATGTTCATCTGAATTACAGCAGGTCTGAAAGTGTAAATTCACGAATGCTTAGAATTAGGGCTGCAACTAATGATTATTTTTGATAATCGACTAATCGGAACGATTATTTGAGTGATTATTGCAACGATTAATCATTAGCTCTTAGCCGATTATTAATACCAGAGACAGAAAAAAAAATCTCTTTAAAATCTGAAATTCCTGAAAAAAAAAAAAAATGTTGGCATGACTAGTGCAGACATTTCCCCCTTTGCTGTAATAACAGCTTCCACTCTTTTGGAAAGGCTTTCCACGATACTGTATGTAGTAACATGGCTGCAGGGATTTGCTCTCATTCAGACACAAGGCTATCAGTGAGGTCAGGAACTGATGTTGGTCGATGAGGCCTGACTTACAGTTGCTGTTCCAGTTCACCCCAAAAGTGATCAGTGGGGTTCAGGTCTGAGCTTTGTGCAGGTCAGTCAATTTCTTCCATGCCAGACACAGTAAATCATTTCTTTATGGACCTCATTTTGTTCACAGGGGCATTGTCATGCTGGAACAGAAAAGGGCTATCCCCAAACAGTTGCCACAAATTTGGAAGCACACAAAGCCCAAGCCATTACATAAAGAAACATTAAGATTTTTCTTTACTGGATTTAATGGAGTAACCAAATTCGTTAATTAGAAGGGGGTGTCCACAAACTTTTGGCCATATAGTGTATATATATTTTTTTTAATAAACAGTGAAACAATTGTTTTAAAATATGATTCATATTTGAAAACATTTTTTGTCCACCAAATCAAAATCTTTGGGTTTAACCAACATGTAGGTAGCCATTTTGTTGTTTATGTTGACCATAAAAACTATAAAACACAGTAAAATATTGTTTTGTTAGTATTTAGTTTGCTGAGATAAACACTGGTACTGAGACTGTTTATACTTCTGCGAGTGTAGTAAAGACAATATATACTTCTATTCAAGATCTATTCTCTAAAAGCAAGTCTAAATATCTTATATGATATCTCAGGTGAATGCATCTTTTTTAAAGGATTTTTAGATATTTATATTTTTTTTCCTTCCCTTTTTCTCCCCAATTTGGAATGCCCAATTCCCAATGTGCTCTAAGTCCTCATGGTCGTGTAGTGACTCGCCTCAATCCGGGTGGCGGAGGACGAATCTCAGTTGCCTCCGTGTCTGAAACCGTCAATCCGCACATCTTATCACGTGGCTTACTGAGCGCGTTACCGTGGAGACATAACGCATGTGGAGGCTTCATGCTATTCTCCGCGGCATCCACGCACAGCTCACCACGTGCCCCACCGTGAGCGAGAACCACATTATAGCGACCACGAGGAGGTTACCCCATGTGACTCTACCCTCCCTAGCAACCGGGCCAATTTGGTTGCTTAGGAGACCTGGCTGGAGTCACTCAGCACGCCCTGGATTCGAACTCGCAAATCCAGGGGTGGTAGTACCTGAACCCAGGCATGATCACTGATCACAGATTTAAGACGAGGAACGGTCGATCCATCCCGAATTTAGACAATACCAAAAGTGTCTTTACATGTCAAAATATTGTTTTGTTTTTTCCATATCATTGAACATAACCCGATCATTAGCCTAATTCCATCGGCATTATTTTAAATTGTTGGTCTATGTACTCATGTGTCAGACAGACACTTTTGGAGCGTCTCACTTTGGTTGCATCATGTCTCACTAGTTTTCAGCATCTAGAGTCATAAGAGCTGTGTTTTAAGGACATTGTGTCAAGTTAAACATAGTTTGAAATTTTGAAAAACACATATCAAAAGCCCTGCATTATGTTGTGACTGGTCCAGCTGTCTATGAGCGCAAGAGCGTGTCATTTGTGTAAGGTTGTGCAGACAGCTCTCATTGGTTGGATGAAACGTGTTGCCTGTACAGCTGGAGTTGTGCTGATTGCCCCCTACTGACACAGATTCACTAAAATATCAAGGTGGTACATCAAGCTTAAAGTGCTTCGATAGTAGGTACATTCCTTTTTACAGAATAATGATAGGGAAACTTGTGAATAAGCCCTTTCTCTACTTCCAATTTCACATGATTAATATCAAATAACTGCAAAAATTTAAGTTTATTATGACCAAAAACCTTCATAATTAATACAGTATTCATGTGTAAAGAAGTATAAACCTGCAGACTGAGAAAGGACAGGGCAATGAGTTTAAATGTTTTGCCCCAGAGGGGGTGATTTTTGCCCCATCTCTAAACAGAGATGGACCAGAGGCTGTGTCTTGTGTCTTCTCCATATACACATGATTATCATGATACAGATGAATAATTCAAAAGCATTATCTTGCTCCTTAATTACAGCCTCTATCTCCCTGACTAATCGAGCAGTGCTAGGGTGGCTGGGGGGGATCTGTACTGCTTGCAGTTGCTGCGTGCTACTGTATTTATATTGCATCTCACCTCTAGAGATTACTTGAAAAGAAGCCTAGATCATCTTGCAATTAAGAGGCACATTTGTAATTCAGTGAAGATGGGTGACCTAAATACTATTATGGCTGATCTTAAAATATTTACTATGCAGAAAAATATCCACAAACTATTTGAACTAAATGACTGTCATAGAACAGCACAGGAATTGAGTCGGCAAAACTCAACCAGTGGACAACCTCAAGGGAAGGTTTATTAGGAAAGATCTTTCCTCTTTACTTGCTCTTCCTGGCTTTAGACTCTTTTTATAAACTAAAGTATACTGCTTAAGAGCAGTCAATCCTGATCTGCAATTGGATGGCAAATGTTACTAGCTAATAACTGTTTCCTATGAGACACAGCTTTCATCCTCCAGGGGGCACTTGATGGCTCAGAAAACCAAATCTTCCACTGACCCATATTCAAATGTTTTGTCGTCTTACTGGAGACATTTGTACATTGCAGAGTGTAATATATACGTATATAATTATATAATTGAATCATATATTAAATTATTGTTATTTGATTCACTTAATATGATTCATTAATCAGCATATCATGTAATTAATTTGATTAAAAAAAAAAAAAAAATCAATTGACAGCCATAATACACCGATCAGCCACAACATTAAAACCACCTGCCTAATATCGTGTAGGTCCCCCTCGTACCGCCAAAACAGCTCTGACCGATCAAGGCATGGACTCCACAAGACCTCTGAAGGTGTCCTGTGTTATCTGGCACCAAGACTTTAGTAGTAGATCCTTTAAGTCCTGTAAGTTGTGAGGTGAGGCCTCCATGGATCGGACTTGTTCGTCCAGCACATCCCATAGATGCTCAATCGGATAGAGATCTGGGGAATTCGAAGGCCAACTCAACACCATCAGCTCTTTGTCATGTTCCTCAAACCATTCCTGAACAATTTTTGCAGTGTGGCAGGGTGCATTATCCTGCTGAATGAGGCCACTGCCATCAGGGAATACCGTTGCCATGAAGGGGTGTACGTGGTCTGCAACTATCTTTAAGTAGGTGGTATGTGTCAAAGTAACATCCACATGAATGCCAGGACCCAAGGTTTCCCAGCAGAACATTGCCCAGAGCATCACACTGCCTCCATCAGCCTACCTTCTTCCCATGTTGCATCCTGCTGCCATCTCTTCCCCAGGTAAACGACGCACACACACCCGGCAGTCCACATGATCTAAAAGAAAACGGGATTCATCAGACCAGGCCACCTTCTTCCATTGCTCCATGGTCCAGTTCTGTTGCTCACGTGCCCATTGTAGGCACTTTCGGTGGTGGACAGCATGGGCACTCTGACCGGTCTGCGGCTACATAGCAAGCTGCAATGCACTGTGTGTTCTGGCACCTTTCTATCATGGCCAGCATTAAGTTTTTCAGCAATTTTTGCTACAGTAGCTCTTCTGTGGGATCGGACCAGATGTGCTATCCTTCTCTCCCCACGCATATCTACGAGCCTTGGGTGCCCATGACCCTGTCACTGGTTCACCGGTTGTCCTTTCTTGGACCACTTTTGGTAGGTACTAACCACTGCATACCTGGAACAGCCAACAAGACCTGCCGTTTTGGAGATGCTCTGACCCAGTCGTCTAGCCATCACAATTTGTTGCTCAAATCCTTACGCTGGCCCATTTTTCCTGCTTCCAACACATGAAATTCAAGAACTGACTGTTCACTTGCTGCCTAATATATCCCACCCCTTAACAGGTGCCATTGTAACGAGATTATAAATGTTATTCACTTCACCTGTCATTGGTTTTAATGTTGAGGCTGATCGGTATATATATATATATATATACACACACACACACACACACACACTGGCAGCCACAAGTTTGGGATAATGTACAGATTTTGCTGTTTCGGAAGGAAATTGGTACTTTAATTCACCAAAGTGGCATTCAGCTGGTCACAAAGTATAGTCAGGACATTACTGATGTAAAAAACAGCACCATCACTATTTGAAAAAAGTCATTTTTGATAAAATCTAGACAGGCCTCATTTCCAGCAGCCATCACTCCAACACCTTATCCTTGAGTAATCATGATAAATTGATCATTTGGTACTAGAAAACCACTTACCATTATATCAAACACAGTTGAAAGCTATTTGGTTTGTTAAATGAAGCTTAACATTGTCTTTGTGTTTGTTTTTGAGTTGCCACAGTATGCAATAGACTGGCATGTCTTAAGGTCAATATTAGGTCAAAAATGGCAAAAAAGAAACAGCTTTCTCTAGAAACTCGTCAGTCAATCATTGTTTTGAGGAATGAAGGCTATACAATGCTTGAAATTGCCCAAAAACTGAAGATTTCATACAAAGGTGTACACTACAGTCTTTTTTTCAAATTGTAATAGTAATTTTTCACGTTATTAATGTCCTGACTATACATTGTGATCAGTTGAATGCCACTTTGTGAATAAAAGTACCAATTTCTTTCAATAAGAGCAAAATTATATATATATATATATAGAGAGAGAGAGAGAGAGAGAGAGAGAGAGAAATTCTGATTATTAAAATGTTATATTATTGTGGCAGATGTGTAAAGCATTGATAAGACAACACAAAAAAAGTGGCTTTAGAAGGCAATATATTGTTTATTTCCATATTACTGAACATAAGCCTATCATTGGCCTACACTCCACAGTAATCCATTTTGCATTTGAATTCATCAATCTGTTCGAAATAGATTTATTATAAGGGCTTTTCTAAGGACGATGTACACATGGGTCAGATGGATGCTTTTGGAGCGTCTCACTTCGGTTGTGTTGAGTCATAAACACAGTGTTTTATGTTGCTATATCAAGTTAAACGTAGTTTGAAACGTAAAAAACACAACTTGAGATCCCTGCATCTTGAATTGCGCTCCGTCCAGCTATGTTTGAATGCAAAAACACTTTCTCCTCTTGTGCTGCCGCTAGTATCTGCTGCATGTTGTCTATACACGTTTTTCACAGGAGAGGGCTTCTGGTGTAAGTAAATAATATATCACAAATAACAAATATTATTATATGAAAACTGTTAAAATATATTGTCTACTCACTTTCCTGCAAAAATAAAGCACGCAGCTTTGAAATATGTATTCTATATACAGCCAAGAGGTCAGCGTGTGACGTTTCGATCTTCTATTGGTCACGCGTCTTCTCGTCATATGGATTTGCAGTTCAGAGTTTGCCAAACTTGAACGTTCAATACACAGCATAGTTCGAAATTTCTTCGCATGAGGTTACGTTTTCCGGTCTCTTGCATTCTGATGCATTTGTGACCGCCCTTTAATTCTGACTTCGCAGCAACACAGTAGAAAAAGAAACCGTAACTGGCCAGCCCGGATCGGTATAGAATGGCAAGATTCAGCAACAGTTAAAGTTCAGCCCAATGGTGAAAAAGCACCTTCATTAACCATGCACATGCAGGGGGAGGGGCTCAAGCCCTTTGATGAGGTGGCAAAGAGTTTGGCTGGTCCAACAGAGAACATACTTCATTGCAGTAAAAAGTGTGTCAACCAGCCCTTATCTACTAGAGGTCAACCGATATATCGGTTTTACCAATTAATCGGTGCCGATAGTTGCTTTATGGAACTATTGGTTAAATTCGGCGCTGTTAGTTTTTTATTTTATTTATTATTTGTTCATGTTCCTCTGTGGCCAAAACCCTTCATCTGGTGAATATTTAGACTAATAAAAGCTTAATTTGGTAAATATTTACATTTAGAGCATTGTAACTGAGCCAAAACTCCATCACCAACACTGTTTATGGACTAATTCACTATTATTAATGTGAAATATTATAAAAAAGACATATGACAACTGACAAGCGATCGCTGATGATCTACTGTTGCTATATTATTGCTCACAGTTTTTAGACAGGGCTCGACATTAATGCTTGTCTGGGACAAGTGGATTTCTTTAAGGAATTTTACTTGCCTGACCAAACAAGTAGCCTGATTAAAATGTCAATAATGAAAAAATAACCAGCCTGAAATTAATATCTATATACACTGTATAACTGGGTACAGAGCGCAACAGTCGGGTTCTAAAAGAAAAAATCCAATTAATATTTTCCATAGACTAATTGATTTTTACTGATAACTTACAAACCTTTAAAGTCAGACCTACTGTGAGATCCCCCCCCCCCCAATCTACATAAAATGATATCCACAACCCCCATTGACAGACATATTTTGACTGCCCCCATACTAGGTTTGGAGCCCCTCCCCCTCTAAATGTCTGCACACGTCTCTGTGACTAACCTCAAAAAAATGATTCATTATGATTAGTAATCACAGAAAACTGTGATTGGTCCATCTTGACCAATTCAAACAGAATAATTACTATTTAGACCCATCGCACCTGACCAATCAGTGACAACATCCAGGCTGCTAACCCCTACTCATTTTCGGAGACACTTGCCATTCAATCCACTTACTCACCTCAGATGTGCAGGTGACTCTGCGTGGATGTGGCGCCTCCTGCTGGAGCTGGTACACTATTACAACAAAAAAGGACAAGCATTTCAGGAGAATTATACACTACCAGCAAAAAGTCAGAACACACTTGGCTGAATTTATGTTTAAAATAAATGAATGAATGAATAATAGTGTCTACTATACTAATTTAAATTATTTAAGCATATGCCTTTAGGTCTAGTATATATATTTTTTTACAAAACTAAAATTTTTATCATTTGTCTTTTTTAATGGATGAAGCTGGAGTGGATTGTGAATGAAAATCAGCCAACAAGTGTCCAGGGTGACTACTTCGAAAAGGCTGAAATAATAATTAAGAAAAAAGTGTAATGTACTTCCATTTGTTTTGATGACTATATTCTTATTTTAAAATGTGAAAAGTATAATGAAAAATAATTAATGAGTAGTGTGTCCACACTTTTGACTGTGTGTGTATATATATATATATATATATATATATATATATATATATATATATAAAACAATATTTAAAATATATATTATGTAAGCCAAAATATTTCCAGCACATGATATTTAAGTGGATATTTCTTTATAATGTGCCCATACTGTTTGCAAAATGCTGTTAAATGAAATAACGTTTGTACAGTTGAAGTCAGAAGTTTACATACACCTTAGCCAAATAAATTAAACTCAGTTTTTCACAATTCCTGACATTTAATCATAGAAAACATTCCCTGTCTTAGGTCAGTTAGAATCACTACTTTATTTTAAGAATGTGAAATGTCAGAATAATAGAAGAGAGAATGATTTATTTCAGCGTTTATTTCTTTCATCACATTCCCAGTGGGACAGAAGTTTACATACACATTCCCTTCAAATTGTTTAACTTGGGTCAACCATTTTGGGTAGCCTTCCACAAGCTTCTCACAATAAGTTTCTGGAATTTTGGCCCATTCCTCCAGACAGAACTGATGTAACTGAGTCAGGTTTGTAGGCCTCCTTGCTCACACACACTTTTTCAGTTCTGTTCACAAATTTTCTATCAGATTGAGGTCAGGACTTTATGATGACCACTCCAATACCTTGACTTTGTTGTACTTAAGCCATTTTGCCACAAATTTGGAGGTATGCTTTGCCCATTTGGAAGACCCATTTGTGACCAAGCTTTAACTTCCTGGCTGATGTATTGATGTTGCTTCAATATATCCACATAATTTTCCTTCCACATGATGCCATCTATTTTGTGAAGTGCACCAGTCCCTCCTGCAGCACAGCACCCCCACAACATGATGCTGCCACCCCCATGCTTCACGGTTGGGATGGTGCTCTTCGGCTAACAAGCCTCACCCTTTTTCCTCCAAACATAACGATGGTCATTATGGCCAAAAAGTTCAATTTTTGAATATTAAATATTAAATATTTGTCCTCATGTGCTCTAGCAAACTGTAGTCTGGCATTTTTATGGTGGTTTTGGAGAAGTGGCTTATTCCTTGCTGAGCAGCCTTTCAGGTTATGTCAATATAGGACTCATTTTACTGTGGATATAGATACTTGTCTACCTGTCTCCTCCAACATCTTCACAAGGTCCTTTGCTGCTGTTCTGGGATTGAATATTATACTTGCACACTATTGTTTGTACAGATGAACATGGTACCTTCAGGCATTTGGAAATTGCTCCCAAGGATGAACTAGACTTGTGGAGGTCCACAATTGTTTTTCTGAGGTCTTGGCTGACTTCTTTTGATTTTCCCATGATGTCAAACAAAGAGGCACTGAGTTTGAAGGTAGGCCTTAAAATACATCCACAGGTACACCTGAAATTCAGTACACCTCCTATCAGAAGCTAATTGTCTAAAGGCTTGACATCATTTTCTGGAATTTTCCAAGCTGCTTAAAGGCACAGTTAACTTAGTGCATGTAAACTTCTGACCCACTGGAATTGTGATAGTCAGTTAAAAGTGAAACAATCTGTCTGTAAATAATTGTTGGAAAAATTACTCGCGTTATTCACAAAATAGATGTCCTAAATGACTTTCCAAAACTATAGTTTGCTAATATTAAATCTGTTGAATGGTTAAAAAATTAGTTTTAATGACTTCAACCCAAGTGTATGTAAACTTATGACTTCAACTGAATTTGCTCCAGAAAAGATCATATATTCTTCTTTTAGTATTATATTCTGCTGACATATATTTCTGCTAACTACAAAGTAGTGTCTACCACAAAATACTACTTACACAGTGCTATTATACATTATTAATAAGTATAAAAACATTATATTATATGATTTAAAAATATTATATTACATATGTATTAAAAAGTCCACTTACAATAGGATTTCCACACAGGGGGTCTGTACTCATCATTATCTGTGAGAAATAAGACATATTATTCAATTAAAAATATCCATTCGCATGACATTAAGATGACATTCATTGGAAAGTCAAGCTAGTAGAATATACTGTATATATACACTTTTATTAAAGGCACTTAAACAATCTCAGCATTACGCTTCTCTCGTGTATTGAAGGAATAAATGTTACACCTTGTGTGCAAAGAACAAAACAGCACTATACACCAGCAGTGTCTGAATATTTACATTTGAGCAGATGATCAAATCCATGATTTCTATCTGTGTCCCGTGATCTGGCATTTTAACACCTCACAGGAACTCAGTGTTCGCGTTGTGTGGACAGTGCCATACTGCACTGGTGGTGTGACAGCGCCCTCTGCTGGATACTACAGTCAATGCACTCAAATTTGCAGTATTATTTGCATGATTTATACAGAGCTTGCACACGTGTTTATGGTAACTTAGGGTAATTTTCTTTTCTTTTTTTTTTCACTGCGATTCTCTTCCATTTATCTTATGATGAAAGCAGCAGAGGAAGTGTAAAAACAGAGCACAGTCAACAGCAGAATACAAATTACAGGAGGGGTTGCACATCCACATAAACATCTAGGCTTCATTTATCACATGCATTTACACTCGCAACACTGCCGATGAGAGGGACAACCAGAAATCAAAACGTCAAAAGTCCAGTTGCGCAAATGTGTTTTCTTTTGGTTTTGTATGTTGGTTTCTAACAGCTAGTTCAAAACACTCTTAAGTTAGAATATTTTTTGTAAATTCTTCCATCCAAAGTAAATTTTCACTTTAATTTTGTTTTTGTTATAGCTCTTGGGTAAACAAGCGAACATCATGGCATACATTCAGGCAAGGCTCAACTAACTTTTTAGGACAAAGGTATTCTTCATGAAAGTGTTGTCACTTGTGATTTAAATGTAATACATTTATCAAATGTATTCATTACAATATTTGTCGGCCAAAACAATTTGTGCACATTGTTGTTTCTGTTTTTGGTGTTTCATGAATTGTTCTGTGCCTCCTAACTCATTCATTTCCACTGAAAAGCCTATAATCAGCTGATTAATGCAGGCGTCGAGACTTTGTTTGGTGTTTATGATGGTGACAGGAAAAAACGTCCCCCCAATGTTCACGTTAAACCTATGTCACTGGTTTACAGCAGGTTCCATTATGACAACTTACCCCATATAGTGTGACAACATGCACCGCTGTTCAGGCAAGTTGTCACAAAAGGGCAACGTGTGTTCAATGAACTGTATCTTTTCTTCCTGGGCAAAAACAGTGCAAATATTCAATAGCTTTTATTGTAGCCAAGACTTTAAGATATGCGGATATGCAGACATTTACTTTACAAAACCCGGTGAATTTCAGGCTTGTTTATAACTAAAAGTCCTGCGTTATGCACTAAATCTTCATTTGTTCTGGTTATTATTGGGATTTTGGTTGTACAACAAACAGGGATTTTAATCCTTTTAAACTCTTGCAGCCTCAATGTCTGTGCCCGTCACAGCGAGGAAAGAATAAGAATTTCTTTAACAGTCAATAAATCAGTTTTAAAAACTTTTGTCCGATTAATCGGTTAGCGACCTTTCCCACCACCTTAGTTATCGTATCGGCAAAATTCTCTATCGGTCAACCTCTATGGTCTACCCTATATATAGGCCTAAGTCATAATCACAGACAATTAAAGGAATAGTTCACCCAAAAATGAAAATTTGCTGATAATTTACTCACCCTCAGGCCATCCAAGATGTATCTGAGTTTCTTTCTTCATCAAAACAGAATTTAAGATTTTTAGGATTTCATTTCAGGCCTCCTCCTCTAAACAATGCAAGTGAATGTTCTCCATTTTTTGACGGTCCAAAATGCATATTTAGGGTGCATCAAAATAATCCACACGACTCCAGTCGACAAATAAAGTTCTTCTGAACCCAAACGATTGATTCTTTTTAGAAAACAATACTTATATACTTTTTAACTACAAATGTTCGCTTCCGTACATCTCTGTGACGCACGCTCATGAGAGGGATGACGTAAGCTCGTTGGTAAGGTCATGCGTCACGTGGAGGAGGAGGCAGGAAACGCATCATTGTTTACAAGAGAAGGAGTGCTGTACAAAAGTTTAATTGTCTTTGCTGTAGATTTGTATTTGTTTTAGTGTATTGTTCAAAATGGTCGTTTGGCGTGTGTATCCTGGATGCTTCAACCTTCAGAAACCCCAAAGAAAATGCACGCCGGGAAAAATATTAACTTTTCATCGATTGTCTATACATGATCATGAGCGATGCAAGCTCTGGCTTATCGCGCTGAACCTGGATATCAGTACACACCTACATTCTCTCAAATATTGGAGGGTGTGCAGTGAACATTTTACCCCTGAGAATTTCAGACCATCGAAAGAAACAAAGGGTCGATATCTGAATTCATCGGCTGTGCCTGTGCTATTTTTCCAGCGAACTCAGGTATGTGTGAAAACTTTGTCATGTCACGCCTCCCTTGGGCTCGGCACCTCCCTCAGCGCTCCACACCTTATCACCCGATTTCTAATTCACCGCACCTGCACTCAATTCACTCGCTCATCACTGCCTGCATAAATAACTCACCTTCACGCCACTTCACTGTCAAGTCTCACACAAAGGACTCGCAGTGTTTATTACCTGTCTGTATTTGCTCTTGATCTTCGTCGATATCGGTTTAGTGCTTACCCTGTTGTTTTGCCTGTTACCTCTTCTTCAGTTTGTGAAGCTTCTCTTCTGTGTGATATCACCTGTACCATTGATCTCACTGTGTAAATCCTGTGAATCTCAATAAACGCTTTCACACTTGGTTTCACTAACTACAACTTATGTGGCTTGAATTCCTGACATTCATATAGCCTATACATTTCTGCTAAAGAAAAAGCACAAGTAGATAACGCAATGGCATTGCTCCGAAATAAAGGATGATTATTTACTGCAGTAATGTTTTATTTTTTTTATTATTATTTGGAAATTATGTTTTTTTTATTTTATATTGTTTTGAAATTGTTTTGGTCTGTGGTCTGTGCAAGTTTCTCTTGTAAACAGACACGTTTCCTGCCTCCTCCTCCACGTGACGCATGACCTTACCAACGAGCTTACGTCATCCCTCTCATGAGCGCGCGTCACAGAGATGTACAGAAGTGAACATTTGTAGTTAAAAAGTATATAAGTATTGTTTTGTTTCTTAAAATAATCAATCGTTTGGGTTCAGAAGAACTTTATTTGTCGACTAGAGTCGAGTGGATTATTTTGATGCTCCCTAAATATGCATTTTGGACCTTCAAAAAATGGAGTACATTCACTTGCATTGTTTAAAGGAGGAGGCCTGAAATGAAATCCTAAAAGTCTTCAATTCTGTTCTGATGAAGAAAGAAACTCATCTTGGATGGCCTGAGGGTGAGTAAATTATTTTTGGGTGAACTATTCCTTTAAATTAGTTCTAGATTCTATATAATTCCAGATTGATGTAGGTCAGTATATAAACTAGGGATATGCGAAACTAGTCGACTAAACGGTTCTGATGCTGCTAGTCGACACTGGAAGTAATAGTTGGCAGTATTACACAGGCATACACTGTATGCCCACCTACCTTTCAAAAGATTTTGCGTATGCCCACCTAAAATGAGTGATGATACGTATGGCCACCAGAACAGCGAGGAGGCTTTTGACCCAAAACTTTTAATTATACTGAGTTGAAGCCGCAGCACCGTTGAGTGAATTGTGATTATTTTATTTATTTTATGCCCCTTTTCTCTCAATTTGGAATGCCCAATTCCCACTACTTAGTAGGTCCTCGTGGTGGCGCGGTTACTCACCTCAATCCGGGTGGCGGAGGACAAGTCTCAGTTGCCTTCGCTTCTGAGACAGTCAGTCCGCGCATCTTATCACGTGGCTCGTTGTGCATGACACCGTGGAGACTCACAACATGTGGAGGCTCATGCTACTCTCCGCGATCCACGCACAACTTACCACACGCCCCACTGAGAGAGAGAACCACTAATCGTAACCACGAGGAGGTTACCCCATGTGACTCTACCCTCCCTAACAACCAGGCCAATTTGGCTGCTTAGGAAACCTGGCTGAAGTCACTCAGCACACCCTGGATTCAAACTCGTGACTCCAGGGGTGGTAGTCAGCGTCAATACTCGCTGAGCTACCCAGGACCCCGTGAATTGCGATTATTATTATTTTTTAAATAAGTATACAGAGAGATTCTCTCTTAACCTGCACAGAGAAGCGGGACCATATCTGAAGGCATGGGCAAGATAGACATTTCGACTCAGCTGAGCTACCAATCAGAACGTTCGGTTGGATATTTTCTAACCAATCATATTTTCTGTTTCAGTAAGGGGCGGGACATTTCTTGCGTCCATGGTGAAATGCTGATGAGCCTGCAGCACTGGAGTCACCACAATTTGTGCTGTATATTAACTTCACTGCTAAAAGTGAAAATATTAATGCATTTAAATAAATAAATTCACAGTATGCCCACCTCTTCAGTCACTACTACACCACTGCTAGTCCGTTCATATTTTTCCCCATTAAACTGTTCAATATTTTTACACATTTACGTTTGGCTTCATATTTTTCAGAGGCTGCACTTACATTAGTATCATATTAATGTTACACATTTTAAATATCATTAATAATACAAATATTATTTTAAAAAGAGGATATATGGAGCAGATACAAAGTATCAGTTCACCTCAGTCTGTGCGTGCTTCTTCATCTCTCACTCACGGTGCGTGCAGGAAAATGTCCTCTCGCTACACAAACTCAGCAAAGTAGCTATATAAATCACTTTGGTGGTGGTGTGGGAGTGGATTTCCGAAACGTTGGGTTACAAGTCGCTATGGATGTTTTCACATTTGAGTCTTCTTTAAATCTGTGCATGCTTGTATGTTATTTTCCCGCCGAGTGGGCTTTTTCAAGCGCAGGATAGCCGCCTTTTTTCTCTCGTAGATTTGGCTTAAGCCTACCTGTTGATTATTTTCAACAATGTCCTGACTGTTTTAATATGGTAAGTAACTTTTACTTGGTGATTTCCATTTAGAACAGGCTTTTAATGGTTGTTCCATTGATCCTGCACTATTCATTCAATTGTTTTCAATAAATATGCCTGTATTCGCTAACGTTGATTTAGTGAATGCGTGTCATGTTTTATATTTAATGTACAATGATCATAATGCAATGCAAGCATGTCGCAGATAAATGCCCCTTTTCAGCGGAATTTAGCGTCGAATTTGGAATAGATTAAGTATTTTAATGGGTCACAAACACATTTTTTTGACTGTTTTCTGAAGGTTGGTTTCTTTCCAGACTAGTCGACTCCAAATTTTTTGTTTAAACGTCAGTGAAATTAATTGTTCTGCACATCCCTAGGATAAACCCTATTTTATTTGTTTTTGGGGATAATGTCAATACTAAGACCTAAACAGCACAATCAAAATCACTTTTTATTTTTAACCAAATTCACCCTAAATATATTTTCACATAGTAGGTCTGAATGAATGTCGAAAGCAATCGTTGCACCGTTAATACTAATACACCTCTTAATAGCTCTTGAGAGTGTTCATTCCAGAATGAACGGTACTGTAGCAGGAAAACCCTGCTGTAAGCAGCACTTCATGAACAATAGCCTGAAGGAGAGGGAGAGGCCCTTCACATCACTACACAAACTCACTCTCACTCTCTGAGGAAGGACCCACTGACAGCTTCCTCTTCCTTTCACAGAAACATCCACAATAGAGATAAACTCTGTATTATGCTCCTCACACAAAAGGTACTTCTAAGATTTAAGCGTTTCAATACATTCAATGCATCATTTAAATAAAAAGAATGTGCAGTATGAGTCTGCAAAGAGTCAAAAACCTGAGATGGAGAAGAGTTTGACACGTTCAATTGGGTAGTTTGGGTAGTTGATGTCATGAATGTCGATGACTTTTGTTTTTTATCAACATCCAAGATTTTAGGTTAAAATGGATATGTATAAGGGAAAGTGTATTTACAGGGTTCCCACTCTTTCCGTCCAATGAATTTCCATGACTTTTCCAGTCATTTTTGATTTCTGGAAACAAATTTTTAAAATCATTTTGATTCAGACTGATTCACTAATGAATCAATCAGATCGTTTTTTAAACTATTTTGACCGAATAACTGCAAAGAACAGACTCAAATGAAGGATTCGCTTACAAATCAGACAATGCTTTGTGTGATAAAAAATATTATCACAATATTTTTTTCATACTGCTCAATATCAACTTCCATGATTTTTCCATTATTATTAAAGGAATATTCCAGATTCAACACAAGTTAAGGTCAATCAACAGCATTTATGGCATAATGTTGATTACCACAAAAATTCATTTTGACCTGTCCATCCTTTTCTTTAAAGAAAAAGCACAAATGGAGGTTACAGTGAGGCACTTACAATGGAAATGAATGAGGGACAATCCGTAAATGCTAAAATATTCACTGTTTCAGAAGTATAGCCAATAAACAATACACATGTTAACATATTACTAATATATTACTTTTCTGTGTAAATATATATCCAGTTTTACAACTTTGCTGCCATGACAACGTAATACCGTAAACCCTAAATTGTCCATCAAAAACGTAGATTTTAGCAACTTCAAACAGCTCAAATAATACATGAGTTTTAACAGGAGAATGAATGTAAGTGCTTTTATAAAATTATAAGCTTCACATTTCTGTTTAAACCCTCCAAAAATTGGCCACATTCACTTCCATTGTAAGTGACTTACACACTCTAATCTCCATTTTTGCTTTTTTTAAAGAAAAGGAGGAACAAGTCAAAATTAATTTTCGTGGTAATCAATATTATGCTACAAATGCTGTCCATTGAGCTTAACTTGTATTGAACCCGGAATATTTCTTTAAGACTACTCATTTCTAGGCCTAAACTTCCTTGATATTTTTAGGTTTTCTGTGGCCATGGGAATATGTATTAGGCCAAGGTGATGTTAAATTTGATAATTTTTAATCACCTTGTGCCATCATTAGTTTCTTGATTTTTTTATTTTAAATAATTTAAATGATAATAAAAAAAAACAACAGAAGGCAAAAAAAAAAAAAAAAAAAATCACCTAAAACATGCACTTTCCCTAATTCATTAACCGAAAATTGTGATGTTAATAAATAATAATAAAAAAACAGGCATATTATGCATCAACAACATACACTGGCAGCCACAATTTTGGAATGATGTACAGATTTAGCTGTTTCAGAAGGAAATTGGTACTTTAATTCACCAAAGTGGCATTCAGCTGGTCACAAAGTATAGTCAGGACATTACTGATGTAAAAAACAGCACCATCACTATTTGAAAAAAATCATTTTTGATCAAATCTAGACAGACCCCATTTCCAGCAGCCATCACTCCAACACCTTATCCTTGAGTAATCATGATAAATTGATCATTTGGTACTAGAAAATCACTTGCCATTATATCAAACACAGTTGAAAGCTATTTGGTTCATTAAATGAAGCTTAACGTTGTCTTTGTGTTTGTTTTTGAGTTGCCACAGTATGCAATAGACTGGCATGTCTTAAGGTCAATATTAGATCAAAAATGGCAAAAAAGAAACAGCTTTCTCTAGAAACTCATCAGTCAA
The DNA here is from genome assembly GCF_019703515.2 of Myxocyprinus asiaticus. Lineage (NCBI taxonomy): Eukaryota > Metazoa > Chordata > Actinopteri > Cypriniformes > Catostomidae > Myxocyprinus > Myxocyprinus asiaticus. The sequence continues at coordinate 3,797,678 of NC_059354.1, read as the reverse complement.
TCATTGTTTTGAGGAATGAAGTCTCTAACAAGGACAGAAAGAGATGTGGAAGGCCAGATGTACAACTAAACAAGAGGATAAGTACATCAGAGTCTCTAGTTTGAGAAATAGACGCCTCACATGTCCTCAGCTGACAGCTTCATTGAATTCTACCCGCTCAACACCAGTTTCATGTACAACAGTAAAGAGAAGACTCAGGGGTGCAGGTCTTATGGGAAGAATTGCAAAGAAAAAGCCACTTTTGAAACAGAAAAACAAAAAGAAAAGGTTAGAGTGGGCAAAGAAACACAGTCATTGGACAACAGATAATTGGAAAAGAGTGTTATGGATCTTAACCCCATTGAGCTTTTGTGGGATCAGCTGGACTGTAAGGTGTGTGAGAAGTGCCCGACAAGACAGCCACATCTATGGCAAGTGCTACAGGAAGTGTGGGGTGAAATGTCACCTGAGTATCTGGACAAACTGACAGCTAGAATGTCAAGGATCTGCAAAGCTGTCATTGCTACATGTGGAGGATTTTTTTATGAGAACTCTTTGAAGTAGTTTAAGAAGTTCTGAAAAAAAAAAATTCAAAATGTAATAGTCATTTTTCACATTATTAATGTCCAGACTATACATTGTGATCAGTTGAATGCCACTTTGGTAAGAGCAAAATCTGTACATTATTCCAAACTTTTGGCCGCCAGTGTAAATTTATCTCAACATAGGATTTTGACAGGACATGTACATGGTCTCTGATGTTGGATACAGCCTCAAACACTTAAAGGAGCTGGATGGTCCTGTATCATAAATGTAAAATGAAAGGAGAGTGACATGAAGTTTTTTAAAGCAGAAATAATCCAGGTAGTCTCCCAAATAATATGAGGTTATAATAGCACACATAACAATTACAAAAGAATTAACAAAACATTGTTTAAAATAGTTTTAGATGGAGTATAGCATGTTTCATGTCAACTGCCCATTTAATGCTCATTTATTTGATCGGCTCCAATAATCATTTATCTGTTGTCATGGTCCTTCAGTTTACAGTCGGTGAGAACACTCACTAACTATAGTGTGATCACTTCAACAAAACACATACTGGAAATAAAGGGTTAAAATTAGAAGAATACCCTGACATCACCCTTTCAGTGCGTTTAATAGCAGAATAATGTGAGACTGCGAATGAAGTCTAAGTTTTTGTGAACACATGAGCTTTGTTCTGCATGCGTTTACACACTCACATTGCGATCTGACGCTGTTGTTCATTTAAAAACGATCGACTCACCAAACACATGGATGGCCATTGCTTGCAGTGATCCCGATGGACAAAGGTTTTAACTACTGACACAATCTACCTTTTATCCTGATATCCATGTGGAATGTGCCTGATAAATATCCTTATATATTCTCAAAACAGCGGCTTTTGATGTCCAATGTCCAAGCTGTTGTCGAGCTTAACTTTGATCTCTACCGAGTCCAAAGACAACAACTGAACACCAACGACTGAATATTCACTTGTGATCACATATGAGTCCCGTATGAGCGCGCCGACAGATCCTGACGTACAAATGTAGTGAACGCTCTTGAGCTCCGACTTACTCCTTACATCCAAACACCGAAATCGCCATCTTGTGAGACCACATGACCTGATCCACACACTCACACGCGCGCTCATCCTCAGGGGCTGCAGACTCCACATGGCGCGTTACCATGGAGACACCCTTATTCTGTGAGGAGGCGATGCTCTGCGGGGTAACAGGTCAGGTCGAACAGGTTTTTTCTTCTTCATTTATATATATATATTACTTGGAAACTTTTTACCAGGCTGCCATTTATCATTTATTTAATTTTTGGTACTTTTCAAAGTTTTAGCCTTGTCCCAGAGCCAGAATTTTAATATTAAACAATGAAAGTCCATTTTAAAAATACAAATGATTACATGTTTAAAACTATAAACAGAAGGTCAAATAAACATAAACTATTTCTATATTTATTGTGTGAAAAAGATTTCAATCTTTTTTTTTTTATTCTTAAACAACAACTGTCTCACAGTTGTGGCATCATTTCAATGACAACACACAAAATGTCAAAAGTTAATGTACTAGAATAAATAAAAAAAGTAAATAGCCTATCACTTGTGACTTGTGAGCAGAATATTTTTATTGGGCGTTATTTCCAATCAAGCTGTAATTTTGCCTAACTATGCAAAAAGTGTAAAATATGATTTAATTGTGTGTATTTATGATACATAAAATGTTAGTTATGAAATTAACCAAAAGAAAACAAAGGAGTTGGTCATTTTATTTCAAAAACATTAAAGATGTCATTTCTGAGAGTCTCGTGGCGCCATGCAGGGGTCGGATGTGTGAACGGCGAGCTCTGCGCACTTTGCTAGTTTTTAATTATTTTTCATAGAATTAAAGAATTTGGGGGGGTAATGTGTCTGAAAAGAGCAACATCCATGCCACCATCGAAAAATCAAGCAGAGATAGCAGTGCGCGTCTCTTCTCTCACCAGAATGCCTGCGTGATCCACGAAATGGGCAAAAGAAAAAACTAGTTAAAATACCTCCTGATAGAATCCTGAGAGAATAATGGCACCAATGAAGCACTCCGTGCGCTGGTTTGCCATCACTTAGTTGGGGAACATTGTCTTATTCCAGCCCCCTCGTTCTGCGGCTGGGCACACCGGTCCATGCATGATCCCCTGCACCATGAGCAGCGCTTCAAACGGGGAGGGGAGAGAGAGGCAGAGGCCATTCTTACACTGCCTTATTCATATGCATTTTCCCAGAATGACACAGAAAAAGGCAATAGGTACGAAGGGGACCATTTTCTTTCCTTACCGTCCAACAACAAATTTCCACACACAGCGTTTTTTTAATGGCGACCGTTCACAACGCGCATGGTTTCTCGCACACGTTGTTCATCAGAAAATGGCCGACAAGTGAGGCCTCAGAGCATGTCTGACGAGACTCACGCTTTCGCTCAGGGGTGTGTGACAAACAAGAGGAGGATTCCGGTGTCCGTTTGCACTCCTATATTCTCAGACACAACCCCGATATCCCAAATGGCTCCAGCACACCAAATCTGGAGGCCACAGAACTGGAACAAGTGGGGATAATGCCTCGTGGTGAGAAATTGGGAGCCTCGATGAAGCGCCGTTGTCCTCGTCGGTCCCTTGTAATGTTTGGAAAAAAAACACATTGAAACTGCTCTGAAATTTACTCTACTCGGATGGTGTCCCATAGCGATCATATGTAGCTCGAGTTCCACCATACTGACCTTTATGTACATATTTGACTAATGTTCTCAACTCCTTAATAAATGCTTCATATGTGTCCACTTTACTTTAAGGTACATTTCATAGCTTACTAATATTGTATTATTGTTATTAAGCATTTATAACATGTGAGGTAAAAAGTAAAGTTACCCTTTATGCATGTTGGAGCTGCTGACACGGTTCTACTCAGCCGTCATTGAGTCTGTCCTGTGTACATCTATAACTGTCTGCTTTGGTTCAGCCACCAAATCAGACATAAGGAAACTACAACGGACAGTCAGGACTGCTGAGAGGATTATTGGTGCTCCCCTGCCCACCCTCCAAGAACTGTTCATCTCCAGAGTGAGGAAACATGCAGGTAGAATCACTCTGGACCCCACACACCCTGCCCACTCCCTCGTTGAACTGTTCAAACAACTTTGTAATAATATAAATACATATCTCATGTACATATGTAAATCCACATATTTAATTCAATAACTGTACATACCCCTACCATGTACATATGCCATTCTGTTATATGTCCTATAATTTGTATGTCTGTTTATACTCTTACCTTGTTTTATATTCTGTGTCTCACTGTAATGTTCTGTGTGCACTTGTTTCACATATCACCAAAAAAATTCCTTGTGTACATGAGAACACTTGGCAATAAAGCTCATTCTGATTCTGATGTTGTTATAACAGCACAATAATCATTTATAATATATTTTAAATGACTTATTGGTCATTAATGAACTCCTTTTATAATCCCTTAACAAAGGAATCATTAAAGACACATTTATTGGCTTGACAGAAGTTGAAATGGAGCAGTGTCTCCCTGGTTACATTCAACTGGGTCAAAACACATCCTTGAACAGAGAATAATATGTTAAAAAAGTCTTAATCGAAATGCATTTTCTACCCTTTCTTTACCGTGTAGTACCTTGTAGTATTGGTTTAAGTGTAACCAACTTCCCAATACGTTCCCCAGATGGTTTGTGTCATCCTGACCTGACAGAAACGTAAGTGAGGACGCACACTAACAGGAAATTAACACAATAGCCACCCAGCGGTAATGCTCAGAGGACAGCCCTTGACACCACATTTATTGTTCAGCCCTCATTTCCTGCTGTTGAATAAAAATAAATATACTAGAGTTTGCTGAATATGACAAGACTGAAAAGAGGTAAAAGCCGTGTCATGTGTATTGGCTGGAGTAATAGTTAATTTAGAACAATGATTACCCTGAACTGTGTTCTTGTAAGTACACCTCTTCTTTCCAGCTAATTTAAAACTGGACTTATGTCGGAAATTGCTTGCTCAGATGATGGGCATCTTGAACTCCTTTAAGCTCCTTTAATTTACTTGTTATTAAATTATGATCTAATCAACAAGTGCAATGAACAGATCATATCCTACAGTAAATGTCCAGAAGCACTGAATGGTCAGTACACTCACACTATCAGGAGAGCAGTGATCCATAGCCCTGGGAAATCCCTCTCAGTCCAGTCACAATGATGGCTCATGGTTGACCAAACAAGATGTTGAGTGACCAATAATACACCCAAAAACTGCTCTTAGGTAATTGATGAAACAATTCCAGGAAAAACCAGCAGAGGGTGCAGCACAACTCCTGAGTAATGACATCCGATACCCAAACGAATCGTTCTTTTCAGCTGGTTCTTTTTAATGTTTTGGTCGAACCGATTCTCAAGGCATTCGTAAAACACTTGACTAAGCGGAACTTTGAGAGTAGAACTGTGAGATGTGGAACCATAAAGAACAAAACATTAAAGCCTGGTCGAAAATATTTAGTTAAACAGTAAAGCTAAAGCCGGCGTCACACTAGCCGATTTGATCAATGATTTTCAGGTGTGAGCTTCATTTACATACGGAGTTGAGATGAAGTGCGCATTAACGTAAAAAGCACATAAAAACTGTAATGCTGCGTTTCCACTGGCGCTGAAGAAATCCGCTCAAAGCCACTCACAACGCTAGGAAACAGCTTGCTCCACACCGCTATCAATCCCACAATCCACCTCGGCGAATGTGGCACTGGGCTTTCATTGGAATAAATTGAAAATGCTCGCTCAGCTTCGCTGACAACGCACCAGTGGAAACATACAGTTAGAAAAAAAAATCGCTTGATTGGCGAGGCAGAATCTTGTGTTCTCTTCAAGTGACCAATGAGCTTCTTCTTTTATGAAACAGCAAGCTTTGTGGAGATAAATACACAATCACACACTTTTACAAGGTGAAGTTACTCCATGAATCCCACACCTGGCTGGTTTGGTGCATTTGTTTCGGAACCTGGTGTGTTTTTCTTCCTTTGTTCAGTTCGTATAGGCATATATGAACAAGGCTCACAACACTCAGATCTGCTCCAAAACAATCAGTCCGAGATCACCTGGACGGAGAAGAAATCTGTCAGTCAACTCGTCACTGTCAACTCTGCGGCTATATTAGATATAGGTCGATCTTCACGGTCACTTTTTTTTTGGATAGTGGCAGAACAGACACAGGTAGGACAGCTTCACTCTTTCTGTGTGTATGTTTATGTGCAAGTGTGTTTTTGTGTGCGGGTGTGAAAGGGAGAGAGAGAGAGCTCCGTGACAGTTTTGGACCATTTTAAAACATAACCTTGTGAAAGCGAACTGAACTATGAAGAAAATGCAACATTGTAACTATTTTAGCCCCTTTTTCAAAACAAACCAAGCAAGGTACAGGTCTGAAAACGCCCTAAATCACTCTGTTACAATTTTTTATGCTCATGCAGTACTCGTGTTGTTATTTTGGTGAGCTCCAAGTGACAGGGAATCAGATAGCAAGAGAGTGCCATTTAAATCAGATGTGATCTAGGAGATTTTTACAGCTTTATACCATTCATGCCATTTAAAGGTGGAGTAAGCAATTCCTGAGAAAGACTGTTGATATTTGAACTCAACAGTAAAAAAAAACACACTCCTCCCTTCAGTGCTCCTTCAGCAGCTCCGCCCCCCATATTCATGCACACACAACAGTGTTGTGTGCATTGGTCCGATCCACTTTGTTTATTTTCCCATTTCCAGAGCCAGGGATGTGTACAAACACCGGATTTTTGTTCAGTGCACACACAGAACGGACAGCTAGAGGACAGTGAAGAGATATTTGTGGAATTTGATAAAAAGTGTATTGGATTAAAATGACTTTACCTTTGAGAGATGGAAAGCCTATCCCTCACAGCCTTGTTGTCATTCCCATTAAAAATCAAAGATGGCGCTAGCATGAATAAGGTGTGTCTACTGCATTTACGTTGCTGTCACACATTACTGATCTACCAGGAAAAGTATTTAGCTGTGCTGAATAATTATGCAGAAAATATTAAACAAGCATATACTGGGATTATTAGAAGAAATACAACAGAACTGGTGACTGATATGCTACATTACCCTCTTGAATGAAAAATATGGACAATCCGTACACGTTATGTTATTTTATTTATACTACTGGAAAATATGTCCCAAAATGCAGGACTGCACTTTTTTTTCAAACCAAAAGAAAACACGATAATTTCTTTCTTTTTAAAGCTGCATTATGAGCACATGAATGACCAAGCGAAGTCGTATTAACAAGTGGGAAACTCTGAATTTTAGATGATACCCGAGTTTCCGAGTTGGGACATTGCAAGGGGCGTGCTGACATGAAATATTATGGGAAGCAATGATTTTGCTAAATTATTTCAACTTCTGCGCTTTAAAAATTATAATGACACACATTTACCTCTTTTCAGTTTAAAAATATAAAAATATTAATTTATTATATATGACACTTAATGACTCATGATGACCGTTTGCAATTTGTTTTAAGCAAATTTAATAATTTGTGAGATACAATGCATTAATAAATCATATATGTATGTGTATAAGTGATGCAGGTTTGTTATTCACTTATGTTTATTCACTGGTTCAGCAGAAAAAGAGCTTTTACCATTGTTCATTATGTAGGATATTTTATCGATTCACAAAACAGGATTGAAGAAACAGAACATACACACAAAGAATCAAATTCACACTACAAACACTGAATGACTGAGTGAGTGACACACTACAAACATCCAGTGGTCTAACACAAAATGAAAGTATACACACTTACAAATAAAAAATAAAAAAATCCAGACAACAGGAAAGACTTATGAATAGATAAAAAAATAAAATAATATATTTAAAACTACAAATCTCTCTCCACTGCCCCTCCCCGAGAACCCTCCATAAAGGCCAAATAGTTGTCCCATTTTTCAGTAAACACCTCCATGCTACCTAGCCTTCTATACAACATTCCCTCAAATGCCACCCTGCCCATCTCTATGTGCCACTCTCAAAACGAGGGCGCTCCAGCCGACCTCCATCCCCAAAGAATAATTTGTCTGCCAATCATAACACTGGCTAGGACCCAATTTTTTATGTATTTAGCCCCTATATTAATGACCGCCCCATCACCTAAAATACAGAGTCTGGGGCAAAATGAAATTTGAGTTCCCAATATGTCACATAAAATTCTGAACCCTCAACCAAAATTCTTGGATCTTAACACACCACCAAAAAAAATTCATTGTGTCCCCATCTTCTGATTGACATCGCCAGCAGGTGGGTGTGTCTTTAAGACCAAGCTTATACAATCTATTGGGGGTCCCATAGAATCTATGTAAAATCTTGAATTGCATAAGGCGTACCCTTGCATCTCTAGATGTAGACTTGATGTTTTTTAGAATCCTAGCCCACACTCCCTCCTCCAATACCAAGTTTAAATCAATCTCCCATAATCTCCTGAGAGAAGTTGAAGCTCTGTCCCCCAGACTCTGAATTAGCAGGGAGTAATACACTGATGCTTCATGACCTATTCCAAAGGCAGTAATCACCACACCCAGTGTATCTGCCAATTTAGGGGGGTGTATGCTACTCCCAAAAATAGTACAGAGCAGGTGGCACAGTTGTAAATATCTAAAGAATTGAGACCTGGGAATCCCAAAATTTTGAACCATATTTTCAAATGATCTCAACCCTCCACTCTCATATAGGTCACCGAGTGTAGTAACCCCCTTCACGATCCACTCTGTCCAGCAGAAAGCGGACTTATTAATACATCGTTTTGGGTTCAGCCATATGCTCGAGGCAACATTTCAATAAATGTCTTGAAATAAGAGAGGGGAACATCTATAGGGAGAGATTGTAGCAGGTAGTTGAATTTTGGAAAACAATTAATTTTAATAACATTAACCATCCCAGTCATAGATAAATGTAATGAAGCCCACCTGCCCACATTGCTCGAAAACCTTTTTATTAAAGGGTCAAAATTAACTCTAACTAAATCACACAAATTTGCTGGGAATAAAATACCCAAATACTTAATGCTCTGTTTGGGCCACTGCAAGTCACCCGGATGAAAAGCCATTACCAGCAGTACGCTGTCAGTGCTAAAGCTTCGGATTTAGACCAATTAACTCTGTATCCTGAGAACTTAGAAAATGAATTAATAATTCTGTGGAGGCAAGGCATAGATCTACTAGGGTCGGTGATGAATAATAAAATATCATCTGCTTAAAGCAAAAGCTTATGCGCCATACCTCACACCACCACCCCTGCAAAATCATCCTCCTTTCTTATTGTGGCTACTAATGGTTCCAGGGCCAGACAGAACAATAATGGGGAAAAAGGGCAACCCTGCTGGGTGCCCCTATCCAGAGTAAAATAATCTGAAATTAATCCATTTATTTGTCTATAAAGTAACTTAATCGATCCAATAAAAGTATTCCCGAACCCGTACATTTCCAAAATCTTAAAAAGATAATCCAATTCTACCATATCAAATGCCTTTTCGGCGTCAAGTGAGATGGCAGCGACCAGAGTCTGATCATTCGCCACTGACCAAATGATATTGATGAAATGCCTAATGTTATCAGAAGAGCTGCGGCCCCAAATAAACCCACCTGATCTATATGTATAAGAGGTATCATAACTTTACTTAATTTGTTAGCCAAAATTTTTGACAATATTTTAATGTCTAGCTGGATCAGGGAAATTGGACGGTAACTCTTACACTTGTTTGGATCTTTGTCCTTTTTAAGAATCAGACTGATCTGGGCTTGTGTCATGGTTGGTGGAAGCTTTCCATTCTTTAATAATTCCGTATAAACTTCTAGCAAGAGTGGAGCCAGTTCTGTAGCATAAGATCTAAAAAATTCAGCAGCAAAGCCATCTGGCCCCGGAGACTTGCCTGTAGGCAAGGCCTTAATTACCTCACCAAGCTCCTCCAAGTTTATCTCAGAATCAAGAGAATTTCTTTGCTCAGCCGACAGTTTGGAAAGTTCTAATGGTTCCACAACATTTCTAATACCTTCATCAGTAGATGAGGATGTGGAACTATAAAGATCATGACAATTTTTTTTTAAAAGCCTTATTAAAATCAGTGGCCAAGGTAAATATTTCATCACTAGCAGATTTCACTGAGGAAATGGTAGAAAAAGACATTCTCTGTTTTATTTATCTAGCCAGAGGTTTTCCTGCTTTGTCCCCCGTCTCGCCCTGAATAGCCAAAACTCCACTGTAACAGGGTTCAATGGAAAGGAGGCGGTGGGAACCAGATGAAGCATCAGAGTAATGTTTTTAAACTTAAACACAAAGACACACAAATGTAAATGCATACAGGGCAGCTGCCTGTAGCTCTCTCTCTCCCGAACTGCCACATCCCGTTGCACCTGTACCTCTCCTCAGCTGATTAGCCCAACTGGGGGCCGGGCGTGTGTAGTCACAGCCTGGCCCGGCCCTTCCCTCCTCCTTGTCACATCCACCTTCTGCGACAAAATAGTATTATATCTGTATTTCAATTGGGTCAGTTCTCTGAGGCCATTACACGACATTCGGCGCTTCAGCTCTGCCTCGGCACTTTTAATATTCCCTTCCAATTCCAAGAGTTCTTTTTGGTGAATGAGGCATACTGTATGATCCAACCCCTAAGAACCGCCTAAAGTGCCTCCCAAGCCACGCCCACAGAGGATACTGAGGACCAGTTGGTCTCCATATAGACATTGATTTCAGCCTTTAGCATTTGTTGGAATATGATTTCCTTTTCTTCATATGTGGCAACACCTCTAAACTCACCAGGGCGTGATCTGAGACTAAAATGTTTCTGATTGAGCAATCAACAACAGATGAAATGAGGGACTTAGACATTAAAAAAAAAATTAAACTATTCTAGAGTAAATCTTATGGACTGAAGAAAAAAAATTATAGCCCCTACCATATGGGTTCAAAAGCCTCCAAATATCTGTAAGACCAAGATTTTTACACATCCTGTGAAGCATCAATGTTGCTCTAGGGGGCTTGCTCACTTTTGCTTCACTATGATCAAGGGCTGAGTCCACCAAAAGATTAAATTCTCTTCCCAGTATTATATCATGAGGGGTGCCAGCGGCTTGCAATATCCCTTCAAGATCTATAAAAAAGCCCTGATCATCGAAGTTAGGTGCATAAATATTAGCCAAAATAAGATTTCAGGTAAAATTATAATGACTCTTCCTAATTTATCTTTACTCTGTTTGAGACATTTGAATTGTAAATGTTTACTTATCAGTGTAATGACTCCCCTGCTCTTACTCGAGCCAGCACTATAAAAAAATGCCCACCCCATATCTTTCCAAAATTTTCAGCTTCCTGCCGAGAAAGATGCGTTTCTTGAAGAAACACTATATCATATTTCTTACAAATAAGAAAAGAAATAACCTTCCTTCTTTTTATGGGGTGCCCCAACCCATTCACATTCCACGTGGAGAGAGACAATCCACTCATATTAACATTTGACATTTTGACATATAAGAAAAAATAGATTATGTGTCAAAAACAGGATTATAAAGACTACATTCCAACATTAGTGTAACAATCAAACCCCGAACATCCCTTAGGAAAAAAAAAAACAGAAAAAAGAAAAATGTGCACATAAACCCTGCGCATGACAGCTATTTTATGCTCATGCTGGCATCCATCCCTCCAAACTCAAACAGTCCATGTATGCCTACGAAAACCCCCGTGACAACTTTGCCATCAGATTGCTCAAGTCTGGTGTTTCTATACACATTTTGTGAGACAGAATTACACAGCAAAAGATAATCTATAAAACAAACTCCAGCCAATAAGCAGAATAAACATAAAGAGCATGTAGAGTCATCCATAAAACTGTCCTGAAGGTGTGTTATTCTACAAAATAAACTCCAGCCGCTAGGTGGAACCAGCATAAAAAGAACGCGCAGATTCTTCAAACAGTCAAATGAATATTCGGTAAGCTGGTCCACACGGCTGCAATGTGAGTACAAGTAAATGACTTACTCACTCCAATGACTTTGCAAGAAATACTACACAAAAAAAAAATAAATAATAAAAAATAAAACTTGCAGGTTCCTCAAACTGTCAAACGGATGTTCAGTGAGCTGGCCCAATCAACTGCAACATGACTGTAAGCAAATGACTTACTCACTCCAATGACTTTGCCAAAAAGTACTCCACAAAATAACCTCAAGCCGATAGGCGGAACCAGCACAAAAAGAGTGCGCATAATCTTCAAACAGTCAAGCGAATGTTCAGTGAGCCAGTCCATTCGGCCACAATGTGAGCACCACAACACGACCCATTCACTCCACTGACTTTATGAAGGACATCGCTTGCTGTGGGCATGTGAATGTTTTACGGCCATCCTTAGCATCTGTTCTCAATTTGGCCAGGAATATCAGTACAAAAGCGATCTTCCATTGATGTAAGTTTCTTGCATTCATTTCTGATCATATTTCTCTCTTGTCGACTTCGCAAAGCCTGGGAAAAAGAAAGCCTTCCTTTACTCCTCGCCTCACATAACACAAGATCTTTATCAGATGATCTCAGAAATTTGGCCAGAATTGATCGGGGCCTGTCTCCCTCAGCGGATCGCCAAGCCGCAACCCTGTGAGCTCGCTCGATTTCCAGATTATTGCCTGCTATGTCAAGCAGACTCGGAAAGAGCCCGTCCAGGAATTCCACTATATTCTGTCCCTCCACTTCCTCCGGGACTCTCACGATACAGACATTATTCCGCCGGCTAAGGTTTTCCATGTCCTCCAAATCCACCTTGGTTGCTAGCATATTAGCAGATAATTCCCTCACCGATGACTCCAGATAATTGATCCGTTTCTTGACATCCCCCACTCTTGTAACCACCTCAGAGAATTTCGTCTCCATGGCAGTGATCGATTGACATATCACAGTAAGATCCTCCAAGTCAGTGATGACCTTCGTCAATATTGCCGACATGCTCAACATCTCTCGCCGCAATTCCCTGATTAAATCCACTCCCCGGTCCGGTGCCCGCTCAAGGGTTTCAGCCTGAGCACGTAAGTGTCTTTTAATGTCTCCAGAGCCTGAGGATTTTGGAACAGAATGTATCAAATCTCACCTGTTTATGTCATTAAAAGGTATTAAAACTAGCAAAGTGTGCAGAGCTCGCCGTTCACACATCCGATACTTGCATGGTGTCACGTGACCCACTTTCATTATGTAGGCTATTTGTTTAAGTTTGGCTTCTTCCGTATTTTGTTTCCCACCTGAATGCATGACATGTCATAGTAACGAATGCCCGACTCAGAGTTACAAGCTTCCCAGGTCCACTTGAAGGCAGCAACAGGCTTATGCCTTTATGTCATTACATCATGTCTGTAAACACAGAAATGAAGTACTGGCTGTCATGTGTTCTGGCTGGGGAAACTACACTGTTCAGTTCAGTCAGTCACTGTCACACAGTTCAGGACAGCATTGCTGCAGTCTGGATGGATGTTTGGCGAAGTTCTTTACTTGCTAATACTTGGATATGTTGTCTGGTACGGTTGTTGAAGCTTATATTGCCTGTCATGCTCGTATGAATAATTCTGCATATTATTGTCATGTTTAATAAAGTATTTTTTACCCCATTATTAAATCCTCATTTTATGTTACTTTACAGTGTTATTGTGTGCAGTGCATAGACGTACTATTGTAGTTTTACGGTTTTACTTGCATTATCAACTGAGGCTGTACAATATAATATAAAATAATAAAGTCTTCTATTGAACTCGTATCACCCATATCACAAGTTTCACCTCTTAAATTGATAAGTGAATTACAGAAATTAATAGTAGATAAAACACTTGAATAATCATACTGAAATATAATGATAACTGTTGATGGTTTGTTCTATTTCACCTCGGTCAACACGCCACAGTACGGGTCAGCCATGCTAAGATTAAGCTGTCAGGAGACTTATAGCAAATTAATCACGCCCCTGCTTGCAATAAACCTTTACAAATACAGGTGCGAGCCAGCTAATACTTTCAATTTTTACCTCCTGAGGAACGAGCTGTTTGGAACTGTGAGTCGTTGTTATTGGGGATTAAAACATATCCAATGAAAGCAACTACAGGACTGAACAAAGCGTGAAATTTGGAAGTGAACAGAACCCTTGTGCATGTGGAAGTTCATTCATTCTTCACGTGCTGAGGGCAGCCTCTTTGCCTGCGAAGACGCGTCGGCTTTGGCTGTTGGAATTTTCATTGCAGTTTGCAAGTGAGTATTCAACCAACATTATTTAATTTAACAGTTGCCTCATTGTAGGCTTGTTGCTTTTCTGAGCCAGATATGTACACTGCCTGGCCAAAAAAAAGTCACCGTTTGGATTTAAGGCTGTGTTATGATCTGGGATTGCTTCAACTGGTCAGGTCTACGCTCAGCAACATTATGCAGCAATAAAATGAAGTCAGCTGACTACCTAAATGTACTGAATGGCCAGGTTATCCCATCAATGGATTGTTTCTTCCCTAACGGCACGGACATATTCCAGGACGACAATGCCAAGATTCATCAGGTTGAAATTGTGAAAGAGTGGTTCAGGATGCATGAGAAATCATTTTCACACATGAATTGGCCACCACAGAGTCCTGACCTTAACCCCATTGAAAGTCTTTGGGATGTGCTGGAGAAGACTTTACGGAGTGGTTCGACTCTCCTGCCATCAATACAAGATCTTGGCCAAAAATGAATGCAACTCTGGACGGAAATAAATGTTGTGACGTTGCATAAGGTTGTCAAAACAATGCCACGATGAATGCACACTTTAATCAAAGCTAAATGCGGTCCAACGAAATATTAGAGTATGCTATTTTTTTTTGGCCAGGCAGTGTGCAGTATATACTGTATATATGTTAATTATATATATACAGCTCTGGAAAAAATTAAGAGACCACTGCAAAATGATCAGTTTCTCTGGATTTACTATTTATAAATATGTGTTTGAGTAAAATGAACATTTTTGTTTTATTCTATAAACAGCTTGCATCTTGGCATGCTCTCTACCAGTCTTTCACATTGCTGTTGGGTGACTATGCCACTTCTGGTGCAAAAATTCAAGCAGCTCAGCTTTTCTTTGTCCTTCACAAAGATGAATCTGCCCAATTCCAGCCTTGCTGAAGCACCCCCAGATCATCACCGATCCTCCACCTGGTCATCTAATGGTTAGACGGAGACCTGGAGAGGCCTTCAAGCCACAGTGTCTTGCTCCCACTGTAAAATTTGGTGGAGGATCGGTGATGATCTGGGGGTGCTTCAGCAAGGCTGGAATCAGGCAGATTCGTCTTTGTGAGGGACGCATGAATCAAGCCATGTACAAGGTTATCCTGGAAAAAAATTTGCTTCCTTCTGCTCTGACAATGTTCTCCAACTCTGAGGATTGGTTTTTCCAGCAGGACAATGCTCCATGCCACACAGACAGGTCAATCAAGGTGTGGATGGAGGACCACCGGATCAAGACCCTGTCATGGCCAGCCCAATCTCCAGACCTGAACCCCATTGAAAACATCTGGAATGTGATCAAGAGGAAGATGGATGGCCACAAGCCATCAGCTGCTTGAATTTTTGCGCCAGGAGTGGCATAAAGTCAGCCAACAGCAATGTGAAAGACTGGTAGAGAGCATGCCAAGACACATGAAAGCTGTGACTGAAAATCAACCAAATACTGATTTCAGAACTCAGGAGTCACAGGAGGACAACAAGTGAAAACATAGTGGAAGGAAGCAGAATGCAAGAGACCTTGCATGGTTTTTTGTAGGTTCTGCATTGGCCTACCGGCCTCCCAAATACTGTAGAGCCAGCAGCGAAACATCAATGCCACCACCCAGATAAGCAGTCAGTGGCAGCCTCTGGAGTATTTGGAAGTGAAGAGAACCCTCTGCGTTCGGACCCAAATGATCTCTCGGATTCGGAGCTGGGTGACAGTGCCTCTCAGGCATGTGATCCTATTCCACTGGATCCTTCAGACAAAGCGGTGATTGCTAGAGCAGCAGAGTGTGCACAGCTGCCTCCCCAAGCCGTAACACTGACAACCTCCACATTTGACAAACTTGGCTGGGGCTGCAGCCTATGGCTTGCTATGGCTCCCCCGGTAGGGCCCACATTTGTTATGCTGGCAGGGGCAACAGCCAGGGCTGGTCAGGATGCTACACATCCAAACATGCATTGCAGAGCAGTTGACAGTCAGCTGCGGAAAGCTTATCATGCCTCTGCTTTGTCAGCAAGGCTTGCATGCACCAACTCTCTCCTGCTAGTGTAATATGTACATGTCTGTCAAAAATAATGTCAAAATATAAGTCAAAATTAATTATATAAAACTGAAAATTAAAAAGCAAAAAAGAAATTCCTGTTGAATTTCTTGACATTACAATTCATGAAATTTCTTCTTGTCATTCCTGTTTAAAGTCCAGTTAAACATCCTATGTAGTCCAATTCAATATGAATTTAATGCAAAAATCATGAACTGAAAAGCCAGTTCTTAAATTCTGCTTTGGACCATGATTTCATATCTGCCTAAACTGCAGTATCATCCCTGTAACATCCTTAAGCAGGGAGCGGCAATGCACTACGGGTTTCACGAGAAATAGTGAAATGGTTTCTGCACACTTCTGTAGACGCAAACTCCCCTAGTCAGCATAGAGTGTTGCCATATACTGTAGATTTTGAGTTATATATAAGTAACAAAGGATGTTTGCCGTGTCCTGCTGTATGTGTTTATGTGTGTGTGCAGCATGCTCTTCCATTGGAGCGAGGCGTGGGTGTGATCTCGTCTTCTCCATAAACACATCATTGTGATTGTTCTGTCTCCATCAGAATTCCAGTCCCTTACTGCAGAAGTCTCAGTGCTTTTAGGAAAGGGAGCAGTAACACTCCTGCCCTCAGAGTTGACAGGTCAGGAGTTTTATACCACCTATTTCCTGATTCCAAAAAAGGATGGGGGTCTTGGCCCGATCCTAAATCTCAAGAGGTTCAATCATCATCTAAAGCGACTGCCTTATCGTATGCTCTGCCTAAAAATCCTCTTCACATTCATATGGCAAGGGGACTGGTTCACAACAGTGGATTTCCGCATTCTTCCACATACCAATCCACAAGAGTCACAGGGAGTACCTCAGCTTTTATTTTCAAGGCAAGCATACGAATACAAGATGCTCCCTTTTGGTCTGTTTCCAGCTCCCCGCACCCTCACAAAGTATATGGATACAGCACTCATTCCACTTCCTCGCCAGGGTATTCACATAGCTAATTACCTCGATGATTTTGTTCCCCCACAGAACAGCAGGCCAGGAGCAACACAATCGTGTTGTCCCACCCAAAGAAACTGGGGCTGACACTGAAAAGGGAGAAGAGTTGCCTCACTCCCACCAGGGTGGTGACATATCTCAGCTTGATTTTGAATTCAATTACAGTCAGAACCTCTCTGACTCCACTGTGGCAATCAGTGTTGAGAGATCCTTGCAGAGTAGCAGGTGACAGTGAAGTGTGGCCAGATGCTGCTTGGCCTTATGGTGGCAGCCAGTCAGGTTGTGCCATTGGGGCTGCTTTTTATGTGCCCGCCGCAGCTGTGGTTTGCGAGGCACAGAGTGGGTCCATACTAGGATGGCCAGCGGCTGATTCTGTGGGACCTGGAATGTCTCCCAATGGTACAGTGGTGGCTCGACCCCAGGTCTGAAGGAGGGGATCATGTTGGGCCCAGTGTGCTCGAGGTTAACCATAACAACGGATGAAACAAGTGATTATTTGTATAGGAAGTACCACAGTGGTCTCATACATCAATTACCAAGGTGGGGTGTGCTCACCAATTTTATACAGGAAGGCTTGAGAGCTTCTCCTAAGGGCACACGCTCAGGGATTGTCACTGAGGGCCATACATTCTTAATGGTGGGGCCCAGAGGAACCTTAATGGTGGACGTTCTGGCGAACGAGTGACCTCAAGTTCTACTGTATGCATTTCCTCCTGTTAGTTGCACCGGACTGGCCCCAGCAGCCATGGATGAAAGATCTGGTCAATTTGCTGGTGGGGTCACCGTGGTGTTTTCCAGTCATGCAAAACAAGCTTTCACAGGTCCAGGGCAAACTCTGGCACCCAAATCCAGGACAGTACAGTCTGCATGTCTGGCCAATAGACGGGAGCCATTCAGAGGTCTTGGACAAGGAGTTCTAACAAGCTTACAGACAGCTAGAGCTCTGTCTATGAGGACTGTCTACGAGCTACTGCTAACTGTTGGGGAAGGCTTTCTCTGCTGTGTCAGTCCAGGGGGACGGACCCAGTCTCTTGTGATGTTGAGTCAATCTTGTCTTTTCACTAGTCCCTGTTGGAGAGTGGTCTGGTAAAGTCAACCTTGAGGCGGTGTGTAACAGCCATATCTGATCGCCATGCATGTTTTGATGACTCTTCAGCTGGTTCCCAGCATTGCATCAGACACTTTCTAAAAGGGGCCCATAGATTGTGCCCATCACGAGCTTGAATGATCCCCTCATGGGATTTGTACATTGTCTTGGATGCTCTGACAGTGCCCCCCTTTGAACCCTTGGACAATTTATAGATAGATTTTCTCTCATTTAAGAAGAGCTTTTCTTCGTGCTATTCCCTCAGCAAGAAGGGTGAGTGAGTTACATGTCCTGAATGTGCACCCGACATGCTTAAGATTAGGAGAAGAGGGATCAGCTATTTCTCTCCTTCCAAACCCGGCATTCCAGCCAAAGGTACTACCCCACTCGTATGTGTCCAGGTCCTTGGTCCTGGATTTTTTTCATCCACCTCCTCATGCAGACTCTGTGGAAGCAGCTAGATTGCATCTAATCTGCCCAGTCAGAGCACTGAGGAGGTACATTGCTTGCACGCAACCTATAAGAAAAACGAATCAACTTTCTGTCTGCTATGGGGAATTATTGCGAGGCCAGGCTGTGCCCAAACAGCATCTGGCCAACTGGGTGGTCGGGTTGATAGATTTAGCCTACCGTAATGCAGGTGTGCCTCCAACCACGGGGTTGATTGCACACAGGGGCGTGATTAATTTGCTATCCGTCTCCTGACAAATTAACCTCAGCGAGGCTGACCCATACTGTGGCGTGTTGACTTTATTCATAGAACCTAGGTTACCTGTGTAACCCTCCATTATCATTATAAAAGCACTTTTAGCGTAGGTCAGAAAAGCACTATAAGTGTAAAATTCATTCATTCAAAACATGTAAATAAGAGTTTTGTTTATCTTATCATAGCAATAAATATTTCAGATGTTTAATAGAACATAACATCAACATGAAAATAGAACGTTATGACTCTGAATATCTCCCAGTCATGATCACACAGGCGATGTCCAGGTAAGCTCAAATCATGAGATTCATCCGTGCAGAAGAGCAGAGCCGAAACACAACTCATGTAAAGTGTTCTTCTGCAAATTGCATGCTATTTTAAGTTTCAACCACAGATGTCACAAGAGAGCACAAAGTTCCGTATTGCAGCTTTAAATAAATAAATGCTTGACCAATAAATTGCTTAAGAAAAACATGCATCAATAAATCCATATGCAACAGCCAGTGTTAATTGAGGTTGTGAAGTGCATCTTTTTATTGTCTGGTGGGTTCTCACTGACATGACTTTAGACACTTGGAGAACTTACGAAACAACAATTTAAAGTGTCTACTTACAGCGCAGATGCACTGGTTTTCACCTGCATGTCAATTCATATTGGACTACCTTTACCAGGGGTTCTTTTTTGGGGCACTTTATAGAAGATAAACTGGTGTGGGAATACGCAGTTCGGAAAAAATACAGATTTGACTGCTTCGGACGGGATTAAAATCAATGAGAAGATCTGGCAATTGTTTCTCACCAAACCTCATCGTATGTTTTCATAAAAATTGTAAGTCTCATGGAATAATTTATTAGACTTCTGAATTATACTTTTGTGTGCTTTTAAAGCTTGAAGAAGTGGTCACCATAAACTGCCATTGTATGACTTTGTATCACTGAACACACTTTTTTTTTTTCAGTTTCTCCCTTTGTTATAAGAAAAAGAAATGTCATATGGGGTTATAACAACAGGGGTGAGTAAACTATGACTGCATTTTAATTATCCCTTGAACACACTGGCGTGCAGAGTTATTAATGAGCTGGTGCAAACTCCTACACCTGTAAGACCGTTATGATCAGTTTCGTCATAAAATACAATAACAGAGTGTAATCAGCGCATATTATGGCCGCCTATCCACCATTTTCCTGAATACGAGAGTGTTCCATGATTTGCCCATTTTCAATTTCTGGTCTCCAGTGTTCACTCGCATCAGCGTATATTCATAGTGATGTTTGAAGTATTACATTTGTAAAAATTGTCAAAAAACATGTGCAAAAACACTTCCCAGAGTCGAGATGACCATTTTTTTGACAGTGCCTCATTTTAGTGTGTAGATGTTATGAAGCAATGGTCCGAAGTTAGTTATGTTGAAATCATTAACTACTTTGAGTTATGACAGCCAACAACTGCACATGTTGAGCATGAAATTCATTTTTATTCCAAACAACACTTAAATGGTTGTTGTTCTCCATCTCGATTGCTCGTTTCGGTAGTTTTTACATTGCTTCTCGAGACCTGAAATGGAAAACAGGCAATTAGAATCATCATGGAGCCGCCCAGTGGTTGCTCAGGAAAACTGTGGATAGCATGTTAGCACAATAATGCTATAACCACCATAAAGACTGCATTTTCCCACACTATTTCTACTCGTTATTGGTAAATTAGTTTTTTGATGGCCAGTTAACATTTAGTCTCCAGACAGCACATGTACATCACCCAAACGTCTATATGATGTGTTAACATCTGGAAAATTTAATTTTTTAGATTGTTTGCTCATCTGCAATACATCTATAAGACGTTTCCTACTGGATGGCAATAAGACATTCAGCAGTTATCTTTGAGATGTTTATGATTTAGAATGTTTGTAAATCTGATCTTTTTAAGATCTTTAGCAGATGTTCATTAGATTGTGATGCTTTCCAGGTGAAAAGATCCAGTGCTATCTGAAGTCCCCCGACTCATTGCTTGGGACTGGCTTATTAGAGAATAACTATGCTTAGGTGATTTATGGCTAGATGATAATCTATTGAAGCCAACAGTCATTGATGTGACAATAATAAAATGTAAAGTTGAATTTTCCTGGGTGTCTCCACAAGATGGCAGAGTCTGCAAAGCAAAGATCAGACTGACACTTGGAGACAATGAAAACAAAATTTCAATTTCATTCAATAAAAAAATTCACAATGATTTTGGCGCCTTAAAGAGCTATTAAAAGTTTTATTACAACATTTTAATTTATTTTACTTTTATACATAATTTTCACAAGTTACAAGCTGACCGCCAACACAACAATAATCACATCCATTTTCTCCGAACTGGATCCAGGGTAAATAAGAACACAATCCCATTTGAAAAGCTGCCATTTCCTGGCTGAGAAACCTAAGAGATGTTCAGATGCAATAACCCAACAGACACATGGTTGAAATGTTGGTCAAATTCTCTCAGAGAATTCAGTCATGCAGGTAATAAGCACATAGCAGTCATACAAAGTACCTTCAAAATCAAGTTTTAAATAGCAGATCATTAAAGCGGGAAAAATTCAGCAAAGTCTTTACTAGAACTACACAGTAGTAAGCGAATAGATTTTAAAGAGAGAAGCAGATGCAAAGTGATAATAATGAAAGACTGGTAACCTATTCTTACTTAGTAACTGTCACTAAGCATAACCCAAGCCAAGCTCATAGTTTAACCTTAAAACATCCAAAAGTCTCAGTGTGGTTTATTTTTTTGTTTCTTTTGAAGAGCTGCTCCAGTTCCAGTTCAATCTTAAGAATTTTAATCTAAGACAGAACTGCTTCCACAGATCGGGCAGAGAAAGCCTCAATGGTTTATTCAGGTGATTATTTTTACTTATTTTAAAATGGTTGTCATTATGATCCTAAGACAAACACATAATACCAGTAGAGATCACATACATTTCGTCAGTAATGGCATTTACAGTGCTTCCTTAATACACTGTAATTAGAAAGACAACCAAAGTGCATTAACTAATACATTTTTTCCCCCCCTTTGTTTCTAAAAGTCAAACACCACAAATACAAAGTCAGCCACTTTGTAGCAAGCAGAAAATAACTCATTTTAAAAAAGCATAAAGCTTTTATTAAAATAAAATAAAAATAAATAAATAAATAATTAAAACTGAAACAAAATTAATAACTGAATAATGGCAAACAAAGAGCATTTGGAAAGTCTGCATGGTGAATAATGCACTTTTACAATCAATGGTGAAAGAACAATCGCTCCGCTCAAGATTTTTCTGATGTAAAGACTTTTCTAAAAACTTCTTGTAACTGGCCAAGAATCATAAGAAACATTCACACAACAGCATATCACTCTTTCAAGAAGATGATTCAGTAACAACTCCTAAAAGCTGCTAGAACTGCTCTTGTGAACAAGCACTTGAAAAATAACGACTATTTATTAAAAACACCCTTTCACTCTCCTCGTGTGCAAAATATAAAAGGCAAAAAAATTAAAGTGACCATGTCTTTGACCTTAAGCCTCTGATAGTGCTTTAATAAGTCCCCTTCCAGGGGACTTATGAATCCAGGTACATTTTTGCTGTAGGGATTCATGTGAATCAACTGTTCTTGATCCTTCCTACACAGCGCTCAGCGTTTCATATAAACGTAACAAATACACCACATATTAAAAAACACAATCAATCAGTTTAATTTCTGCATGACCCCCCAAGTGCCTTCCTCGACTACTGTACTCACTCTTAGTGGAAATGCATTGGATTGAAAACAGCTCAAATGAAATCTGAGAGGGAAACAGACAGGAATGTTCTCCAAGGAACATTTCCTATCCCCCTTATTTCAACATGGCTACCAGGAATCAAAGTGACCATTCAGAGGTCTGATCAGCTTCCTGAAGACTGTGCGTGAGCGGCAGAAGCCCTGCCCTCTTGTGACGACAACTCCTCTTCTGTGCTGTGGTCTGCGGTGGGTCCCTGAGGGGGGCCGGATGTGAGAGCTGCTGCGATTGCTGTGGTTGAGCTGACGCCGTTGGATGTGCTGATAGAGCTGTGCTGGATGGCCTCGTTCTGTGGGCTGCTGGGAATGGACATCTCTCCACAGCTGTCCTCCTTATCTAACTCTGAATATAAAGACACAGACACCATCACTAAACTTTCGCACAGTGGCAAGCTTAATGCAGTTTTTAAAAACCATTTTGTATTTTAAGTAGTGCTGTCTAATACTCAGACAATAATGGGTAGGGCTGTACCCTTAGCACTGTTGCTTGTGAATAAAACAATCATTAGCACTCGGACTGTCGATTATTATTCAGTGTGTTTTATTATATAATAACGTGTTTAAAAAGATTTATGCAATTAATAATGTCCCCGAAACCTTATAAGGAATTTTCCTACCATCAGATCAATTCAAGTTTGAAGTGCCACCTTCATGTTTTTACAAGTCTCACACAGCAGGGGACAGTCAGCACAACTGCAGCTGTATAAAGGCAAACTACACTTACTGACAGCAGACAGCGCAAGAGGAGGTCATGTTCTTGTGTTCAAATACAGCTGGAAGGAGCGCAACTCTGAATGCAGGGGTCTCTTCAAACTAATGTGATTTTGATGACATGACATGATGCAACCAAAGTGTGACCTTCCAAAAGCATCCATCTGAAGCATGGTACACAGATGCATCCTTAGAAAAGCACTCATAATATAAGTCTACCTCGGACAGATTGAATTCAGTTGCAAAATGAATTGCTGTGGACTGTAGGCCAATGATATGTATCAGTGGTATGGAAATAAACAATACATTGCCTTCTTAAGCCAATTTTGTATTGCTTAATCAAGAATGTACTTGTCTGCCACAATAATATAGTTTCTTTTTAATTATCTGAATTATTTTATACTCATTTAAATATAATAATTTATAATTATTTTTATTGAGGACCTTTCTTGGAAAATATTTATATATGCATTTAATTGCGATCAGCATACCATGAAAATCATTTGATTAAAATTTTTATCGATTGACAGCCCTAATTAGCATAAATTAAAATGTATTAGCACACAGATGAGTATGATCAAAACAATTTATTTTAAATAATTATATTATTTTTTATTTTATTTATGACTACAATTTTGATACAATCTCGACAATAAATTTTTTAATTAATTATTTGATTTAATGGTATATTTGGTCGCTATAATGTGTTTCACTCTGGGTGGGGCACGTGGTGAGTCGTGCGTGGATGCTGCAGAGAATAGCGTGAAGCCTCCACACGCACTATGTCTCTGCGGTAATGCACTAAACAAGCCATGTGGTAAAATGCGCGGATTGACGGTCTCAGACGCGGAGGCAACTGAGATTCATCCTCCGCCTCCCGGACTGAGGCGAGTCACTACACCACCACGAGGACATAGAGCACATTGGGAATCGGGCATTTCAAATTGGGGAGCAAAAAAAAACAAACAAAAAAAAATTGCTGAATTGAGTGTTTTTAGTCAAAAGCGTCACAGTTTAAGCTTGTCCTCTGAAAACCGAGCAACCAGATGTTCACAGAGGGCAAACAGAATACCTCATTTTATTGTTCATATCGGTTTCTCTCTTTTGCAGGCTGTAATGCGCGACTATTGAGCGCAGCCGCACGATGAGTACGCAGAGCAGAAAGAGCATTGCAGTGACCGTGACACTGTCTCAATGGCAACTCACTAAAGTTTGACAGAAAATCCGTCTATGCACATGTATGACACACTGTTTGTACGGAGGTGTGCAGTCTCGTGGAACACGCGCATGTAAAAGGTTCTCACTCTTTCTTTGTTTCTGTCTTCTGATTTATTTATTTATTTATTTGCAAGAACAGTAGCCTATCGTCTGTGAGTGCTGCAAATGACATCAGACATCTCAGCTCAGGAGGTGTTTTGAGTTCAGTTCACTTTATTTCCACAGAGCAGTTCATTGTGACCAACTCTGCAGCCTATACATCTGTGATTAAAACATAAAATAATACAAAAATACATTCACCTCAAACCATTTTTTTGGTTTATATTTCAGTGATTATCATCATCATTATAATTATTTTTACATTTATAATTGTTTTTATGTCTTCATATGTGTAAGTAATTTTCCACCTGCATGTTTAGACGGATACTTGCCTGACGGTAAATGGAAAAGTGGTTACTTGTGTATATAATTTTTTTGATCACTACATTATTTTAATTGCTTTTTCGTTTCATTTGGAGTGCAATTTGAATAGAGAAATGTATTTGATATAAGTTTTTCATTTTTTAAATAAATTAATTTTCAATGCAAAATCACTAAAGCAAGAATATTCACCGATCCCTCAGCCCTGGGGTTGCCGATGTAATTGGATATTGTATATACCCTGAAGGAGGGAACAAAACGAATATATTCACACACATGATGTATTACGAAATACTCGACCGGTAGAGAATGCACAGATGAAGTAGGTTCTTTGCCAGAGAAGTTGCCCTTCACAACTGTTGTAAAGCCATCTTTCAAAATGTTGAACAACACATTTGAATTGCACTTCATTTTTCCCAGTTTCATTAAAATTTTTAGTTAAAATAAATAAAAAATAAAGTTCAAAGTTTGAAATCAAGGTGTCTTGCTTTATTGTGTAGGCTTAACCCTAACCCTGCTTAATGAAAATTACCCCATAGTACCACCTAGCGTCCAACCAGTGGTAATCCCGGTGTTCGTCGTTTTTTCTGTGGAGTTTTTTTTCCACAAGACTCTTCTCATGGACTAAGGTTTGTCCGACTATTAGGCCCTGCTCTCCACAAAAACATCATTTGCTGCTTTGACAATAAAAAGTGAAAGAGAAAAGAGGAGTTACATTATACCCACTTTTTCTATTCTGCTGGGTAAGAGACATACTGTATTTTAATATTGCTTTTTTGTGGAATCTTTACACAGAATTTGACACTGAGCCACCTTAACTCGCCAAAGACTTGCCCCTATACTGTTGCTGAAAATTTTAGATGAATGAGGAATTGTTTTTGTAACGGACTGTGATTTCCTGAATCAGAATCGAGTGGAGTCGAATTGTTAGGTGTTTACCCTACTGCCCACATCATGTCAGCAACAAAATGTGTCAAAGTTGAAATTGCATCAGAATACGCAAACTTCACTAATATATAGTACGCCAAAAGCAGTATGTCAAATGAGCAGATGTCCAAATCCTCAGTATTCATAAATAGTAGACAAGATATACTCAGATGATGTACCACATCCGGCGAGATTCTGAAATGCACATCCACTGGACGCTGTATTGTTCGGACATGGAAGCTGAGGAGACGTCGTATTCATAAATGCTGAATTTATTTAAAAAAATAAACAACGTCTGAAAAGGTGCCTCTTTTCAACTGTAAGTGCTATACATATATACCAAAAAAGATCCTTCTTGTGGTTATATTATCCTTATTTAACAAAACCAGAGTAAATTATTTGTGCAGTTGTTGTTACTACGTCACATATTCAGGTCACGGGACAATGCCCATGTTACCGGGTGAAGGATGTCTGGGAATGTGTTCATACTACTCACCTGCATAGCTAACAAACGTACTTTTTTAATGTCTGAGAACGTTGCTCTGACAGTATGCAAATTTGAACACAGTATCAGATTGTCACGTTACAACACTTGACCGTAGTGCAACACCGGGGTGCTTGCAGCAGCTTGACAGAGTTGGGGAAAGCTGATGCGAGTCATACTCAGGGACCTAAAGAGAACATGTGGTTCTGACCCTGTAATCATCTCAACTTATATTGCGCTGGTTATATTGATGCTGTGATTACGATTAAAGAATTTCCCTGTCTAATGCTTTGTCTTTTATTAATCCCTGTGCTTGCTTTGTAACCTTTAATTAAAGTTACAATGTCATTTTAAACCAACATCATCAGGGTGTATTAAGAAGCTGTAGTGTACGGCCAGACTTTCGCACCCCTCCTTACCATGCCCTTCCATTCCTGCCAACTACTGCAGCGACAGATAATTACTGCACCTGATTTTAATGATACACACACAGGAGATGCGTGGTCCAAATGCCACCAGCTGTTCTGCAGTTGCATTGAATTAATTGGCTCCTGATGAGGAAGGGAATGAAAAAAGCTCAGCTCTCGCTCTGACTCGAACAGAAATGCAGACTACCATGATAATTAATATAGCTAATGAAGCAAGCACGGCTGAAATGGCACTTGGTAATTAATGCGGGGATATTTTATTGTGCGCACAGTTCTGATAAGACGTGTAACATCTGAATCGACTGGGCTCTGATCGGGTGATTCACTACACACGTATGCCACAGGGTTGTAAATACTCTAGCCGGGTCTGCGCACATAAGGTCGAACTCGGCATAAATCAGAGCCGGGTTTTCTCTTCTCTCCGACTCTGTATTCAGACGTCTGTAATTACTCCTAATGGAATTAAGTAGGAAAGAGGGTGATATAATACCATACACAGCATTGCATGCTCTCAAGACAGTTCTCTGCTCACCTCCTCTCGGATCATCTCTTTTGCGAGCAGATGGGGCTTGTGCAATGCCAAACGGAGGCATGGCCCGCCCTGTTTGTAGGGCAACCTGGGTAATTTTTCCCCACCTGCTACACAGGGCAGCGCTGCCTGAGAGATTAAGGCAAGAAATAGCAACATAATTTACACAAGTGCACAGACGAGAATGCCTGACCATCGCATTGGAAGTGGAACAAACATCAGTACTCAAGGGGGCGATAGAGTTAACTTCAGAAATGTGTGCCTTTAACTGTATGTGTTATTGTTCAGGTACTGAAGCTAGTTACAAGCATGATGTTACAAGCATGTTCTTGTGTTACTGTGGCGGTAACAAATCTCAGTACTGGGGTGATAGAGTTACAGTACCTTTAAAAGTAGTTCAGATAAGTTGCTTTAAATATACAACCCCAATTCCAAAAAAGTTGGGACCATATGAAAAATGCTAATAAAAATAGAAATGTGTGATTTGTAAATTATATTCACCCTTTGCTATATTGAAAGCTCTACAACTACACATTATATGATGTTTTACCATGTGAATTTCATTATTTAAAAAAAATGTAATTTCAAATCAGATGATTGCAACACACTCCAAAAAAGTTGGGACAGTTGAGTGTTTACCACTGTGAAACATCACCATTTCTTCTAATAACACGTATTAAGCATTTGGGCACTGAAGACACAAGTTTGTTAAGTTTAGAAAGTGAATTTTCCCCCATTCATCCATTATGCAGGTCTTCAGCTGCACAATTGTACAGGGTCTTTGTTACCATCTAATGTGCTTCATAATGCACCACATATTCTCAGTTGGAGACAGGTCAGGACTGCGGGCAGGCCAGTCTAGCAATCTAGACTGCTTACACAGTCATGCACTTAAAATCTAGGCAGTATGTGCTTTGAAGTTGTCCTGCTGGAAAATGCAGGAATGTTCTTGGAAAAGACAGTGTTGGATGGCAGTATATGTTGCTCCAAAATTTTTACATATCTGTCTGCATTCATGGTGTTCTCACAGATGTGCAAGTTACCCATTCCATGGGCACTGACACGCCCCTGGCCCATACAGACACTGGCTTCTGGACCTGACGCTAATAACAGCTTGGATGGTCCTTTTACATTTTGGTCCGGAGAACACAATGGCTGTGTTTTTCAAAAAACTTTCTGAAATGTGGACCCTTCAGACCAAAAAAACACAGTTCCACTGTTCTACTTTCCATCTAAGATGAGACCGAGCCCAGAGAAGTCTGCAGCGCTTCTGAACAGTGTTGATGTAGGGCTTCTGCTTTGCATAGTCATGCCAAGCAAAATCTTAACTTGCATCTGTGGATGCAGCGGCGAGTGGTGTTGACTAACAAAGTAATCCCAAGCCCATGTTCATGAGATCCATTTCAGATGAATGATGTTTTTTAAGACAGTGATGTCTGAGGGATCAGAGATCACGTGCATTCAGAAGTGGTTTTCGTCTTGCCCTTTATGCACAGAGATTTGACCAGCCTCCTTCAATCTTTTAACTATATTGTGCACTGTAGAAGGTGAAATGCCCAAAATCCATCCAATTAGTCTTTGGGGAACATTGTTCTCAAAGTGCTGGATTATTTGCCGAGGCATCTGTTGACAAATTGACAAGTCTTGAACGATCCTTGCTGTTGAAGGACTAGGCTGTTTTTGGAGGCTCCTTATACAGTATACAGTACTACGACACAATTGCCTCACCTGTTTAACATCTCCCGTTTCACACTGCCCTTTTATATTTCAAACTGTCAAATTGTTATTAGTCTTAAATTGCCCATCTCAACTTTTTTGGAGTGTGTTGCAATCATCTGATTTAAACATACTTTACATTTTCAAAAAAAATAAAAAATAAAATAAAATAAATTCACAAGGTAAAACATATGTGTAGTTGTGGTGCTTTCAATATATCAAAGGTGAATATAATTTACAAATCACTCCTTTTTGTTTTTATTAGCATTTTTCATACTGTCCCAACTTTTTCGGAATTGGGGTATTATTTACCTTTCTTGCTCAGCAACATTCTTTTCAAACTGTTGCTGTGCCATGACAGTAGTTGACTTAGAAGTGGACATTTCACACTAATGTCAAATTTCACATTCTATCAATTTATATGATGTCATGATGATACAAGCTGAAATTTTAAATTTCATAAAAATTGTTAACAAAATATTCACAAGGTTGGAACCTAATGAAAATAGAATTAATAATTATATTATAAAAATAATAATTTAAATGCTACTATATAAAAAAAAAAAAAAAAGTTTACCAAACACTTGCATAGATGTGGAACAAGCCTATTTGTTAAATTATTGAATACTTAGTGTTTTCTGAAGCTAAAATATTTTTAACAATGTATGATTGTACCTTTTAAATATTTATCTATTTACACATTTATTACACTTACTACATTACAACATTTTGAAACTTGTTTGTTTATATGCACTTGTAAGATTTACAATGAGTTTACACTGATATGTAAAACAAGTGCTAAATTGGTACTGTCTCTTTAAGAGAACGAGTGCTCCAAAAGCAAGTGTTTACGGTTCAATAAGCGCAGTGCACATTAACAAGAGAGATGTTGCATGGTTGTTTTTCCCTCATCCGTGCAATGCACGATTAGAAATAATGTTTGTTTTTTGATCACCAGCAACAGAAAGGATTTTAAAAGAGACATGAAATGAAAAAGACTTGGTCTCGTCTTTGGATACAAAATACACGGAATGAAGCAAAAGGAAACTTTTGCATGTATAATGTGTATGACTTGCTTATACAAATATTTATTATGCAAGTTCTCAAATTCAAATCTACAAGCTCGAGTTTTGCAACACTTTTGCCTTCTAACAGATGTCCAACAGGTGCGGTACTGATATGTAGTCATACTTTTAAAATGGAGAATGTTAAGAAAACAGTCCAGGGAAAAGTTTAACAAAAGTCAGAGTTGACGTCATTAAATGCAATATCAATGCCATTTCACGGCTGAACTAAAGCGAAGGTAACAGCGTGATCATGACAGATCCGGACCCACTGCAGCCAAATAAGTTCAATTTCCTTCAGGGCACGCACTCACGAGATACAACACGCTGTAAAAGACGAAGCTGAATCCAGCATCTTAATCGCCGGCTTCTTATTTAGTAAAATGATCAAGGCGCTCAAGTTCTTCTTCGTCACTACATAACTCAATTTCTGGCAAGTAAAATCTGAATATTTCCTTGTCAGTGGCTAATGTATCATAGCGCGAAATTTAGTATGAATTTATAGCATGAATGCTATAGTGCCCCAAGCAGCAACGTTCAGAATGCAACGCATACTTGCATTGTGAATTAAGGTCCAACATATTTGGAATGCACCAACGCATGAAACCAAGCTTGCGTAGCTAGAAGTGTGTGTTCACGTTCTTGTATAAAGTATGTTGTTGCAACAAAAGTTAGTGTTCTAAACTAGGGCTGCTGGGTATTGATACAGATTTCCAGATTTGATTCACAAGCTCTCTGCATGGACATTATAGAACACAGAAATGGACATAACAGAAATATAGAAATTCTATAGAAGTTCTCTTCAGTGACATCATACAGCAGCATGCAAAGGACCTATGGATGTTGTAGGTCATTACCATTCTTTAAAAATGGTAAATAATCAGCTTTTAAACTGCTGGTATGTTGTAGACAAAATTGGCCATCATGTGGTATAACCTCAAAAATATACTGAAAATTATGTTATGTGAAAAAATCTATCATTTGTTTATAAAGTTCATAATGGCCTTGAGTGGGAATAATGCCTGTTTCGCAGAGATGGCCAATTCTTTTGCCTGTAAATTTGACTGAATTAGAAAAACTACCTACCATATGGACTACCTTTATGATGCATTTAGATTCTTTGTGAAGCTTTAAAGTAAATCACTATCAACTGCTATTGTATGAAAAACAGTGATTCTGATAGTCCTTAAGATATGTCCATTAACTATTCTTTAGTATTCTGTTTATATAAAAGTCATATGGCTTTGGAATGACATGAGGATGAGTAAATAATTACAGAACTTTATTTTTGAGTGAACTACTTTAAAGGTGCTATATGTAATATTTTTACTGTAATAAATCACAAAATGACCATAATATGTCATTAGAGAATTAGGAAACATGCGAAGTTGAAATACTGGCTTCTCCGACAACAATGCTACAGCCAGTATATTCTACTTTGAAGTTTCCATTCCGGGATGGAATTTCTGTTTATGTTTTGGCCTGTGTGTTCCTGCCCACTGCCCCCTCACCAATAGTATTTCGACACTGCCGGGTTGCCAGATTTGAACAAGTTTGCAGACAAACAACGCTGCGTGCTGCAGCCATGGAAGCCAGCAAACGAACTGAATCAGAGATAACAGATTCCACTCGAACTAAAAAACCTAAAAGTCCCAAATCCACCATGACCAGAGGCGTAGTAAAAAAGGATAAATATTGGAGATGCCTTTGGAAGATGGAGACAGTTTCAAGCCCAGAAATCCTTTAAAACAGATGCTGAGTTGGCTAATTCTGGCAACCCACATGAGCTTCGAGTCTGGGGCAGGGCAGACAACTCTCCAATATTTTGAATTTGGACTGCAGTACCCATTTCAAACACTTGTTGTCAATCTTACATATAGCACCTTTTAACACTTAAAAAGCACTACAGTTTATGTCTTTTTTTTTTTTAAAGAAATATTTCAGATTAATTACAATTGAATTACACAAATGAAATACATGATGTCCATTAAACTGTTATAAAATGTTTGATAAAATATATTTTTTGGTTTATGGGGATGTCAATAAGTACTATTAATTCAAGAAGTACAATAAATTCAGTTTGTTTCATGGATTTGATTGGTCTGGTCTGTTTTTTAACCTCGTATTTAACCTCATGAAAACCTGCCATCATTTGGTGCGACCAATTATGGCAGTATGGCAAAATTCAAAATTAGATATTTAATTTCTGAGTATAAACATTAATCACTGATACAATATGCTAAAGTAATCACTTTTTTTCCATAATTTTTGAAGTTTTAAAGATATGGATCTGTAAATTTCAGAAACACCTGAGAAACTGCTTTTAAAACATAAATATAAAAAACAACTTAAAGATATAAAAAAACAAAGTTCAAACTCATTTTCAAAACACTTCACTTTACTACTATTAACATGTTAAAATATTACATATGTAAAAATAATATATTATTTGAATTAATATTATGGTCGCACCACACAACTTTTGTAAGGGGCAAAAACAGATTAACTTGGTAAAAATACATTAAAATAGTTTTATGTCAGCTTTAATAAAAAAATTGTTGTGTACTAAACTGTTGAAATATTTGAATAGCCATATATTTTAAAACAACCCTTTAAAAAGTCCTAATCTGTCACTGACCAATATATATAACATACATACAGCTCTGGAAAAAATTAAGAGACCACTGCAAAATTATCAGTTTCTCTGGATTTACTATTTATAGGTATGTGTTTGAGTAAAATGAACATTTTTGTTTTATTCTATAAAGTACTGATAACATTTCTCCCAAATTCCCCCCAAAATTATTGTCATTTAGAGCAGTGGTTCTCAACCAGGGGGGTTGGGATCCACTTGGGGGCCACAGCACACTTCCAGGGGGGCCTCAAGATCTCTTAAAATTATTTAAAATGAGGTAGATTATTATAATTTTATACAATTATTATAAATTTACTGAAAATGCAAAAAAAAAAAAAAAAGTTCTAGACCTTTCTTGAATCACAAAATGTACAGTATCATGATAAATTTTTTTAATCTATTTACGCTAGTAGTTTCTTACATTAAAAAAAAAGATTTGTCATCATTACAGTAGAAGTATTTGAGGAAATATATAGATATCTTATAACATGAATATCTAATATCCTACATTGGGAACCTTTGAATATTTTCTCCGATGGTTGGGGGGTCAAAAAGGTTGAGAACTACTGATTTTGAACTGGTCAAAATAACAAAAAAGATCCTGTTTTCAGACCTCGAATAATGCAAAGAAAACAAGTTCATATTCATTTTTAAACAACACAATACTAATGTTTTAACTTAGGAAGAGTTCAGAAATCAATATTTGGTGGAATAACTCTGATTTTCAATCACAGCTTTCATGCGTCTTGGCATGCTCTCTATCAGTCTTTCACATTGCTGTTGGGTGACTTTATGCCATTCCTGGTGCAAAAATTCAAGCAGCTCGGCTTTGTTTGATGGCTTGTGGCCATCCATCTTCCTCTTGATCACATTCCAGAGGTTTTTAATGGGGTTCAGGTCTGGAGATTGGGCTGGCCATGACAGGGTCTTGTGTGGCACGGAGCATTGTCCTGCTGGAAAAACCAATCCTCAGAGTTGGGGGACATTGTCAGAGCAGAAGAGCATGTTTTATTCCTGGATAACCTTTTACGTGTCTTGATTCATGCGTCCTTCACAAAGATGAATCTGCCCTATTCCAGCCTTGCTGAAGCACGCCCAAATCATCACCGATCCTCCACCTGGTCGTCTAATGGTTAGACAGAAACCTTGAGAATCCTACAAGCCACAGTCTCTCTCACCCACTGTGAAATTTGTTGGAGGGTTGGGGAGTAACGGAATACATGTAACGGGATTACGTATTTAAAATACAAAATATAAGTAACTGTATTCCACTACAGTTACAATTTAAATCATTGGTAATTAGAATACAGTTACATTCAAAAAGTATTTTGATTACTAAATAGATTACTTTGCATTTTATTGTCATTTGTTTCATTTAATATTTAGTCCTTTCAGATGGAAAACATTTCTACATATAAATGATGCGATCCAAAGTGCATTTGAACAACAGTGAAACACTTTCTTATGATGTGTTACATTCATACGAGCAGACAGAGAAGTAAGTTTGAAGTAAGTTTGGAGCAGAAGAAATAGAAATAAACCTTGTGTAAACTGTCAGCTTTACGCTAAGCTAAAATGCTATTTCTAACCATTTTACATGCACATTACCAGACACGATCATATTTCTTTATCAAGAAAATTCACGTTGGATCATAATTTCTTTTTTTCTAGTAAGTCCTTTGATATTAGGGCAAAAATCATATTCTTGATAATTTTTTTATTGTTTTCCTGTAAAAATATCTAATAATCCTTAAAACAAGATCAATTTGTTTTATCTTGTTTTAGAAACAACACTGCATAAGATATTTAGGTTTTTCAGAGAATATATTTTTAACATGTGTATTTTGTCTTACTGTACTGGCAGAGTTTTTATAGTCAAAACAAGTGAAAAAATCTCCCAGTGCTGAAGAAGTAATCCAAAGTATTTAGAATACGTTACTGACCTTGAGTAATCTAACAGAATACGTTACAAATTACATTTTACAGCATGTAATCTGTAGTGGAATACATTTCAAAAGTAACCCTCCCAACCCTGTATGTATATATATATATATATATATATACACACACACACACACACATACACACACAGTATATACACACAAGTTTATTGTTTAAATGCTTTTAAATTCTTTACATTGATTTGTAGAACACGTGCTAAAAACTGGTACGGACTCTTCAAGAATAGCGGCAGTTCAGTGAGCGTCTCACAGAAGTGTTTAGGTCGAGCGCATATTAACAAGTCGAATGGCTTCTGTACCGCATCTGTGCTATGTGCGATTAGAATTAAAGGTGCTGCAAGCGATTTTTCATGGAAAATTATGGCAAAAATGTTCCTAGATATTAATTAAATAAGTGTCCTGAGATATCTCACCGTTCTCTGTGACAGTTGTAAACTTTGTAAACAGCTAACAAAAATGTGTCCGTGGACATTGACGGTTTTCACCTGTCAATCATTTTGCTCGTTCTCATAGTGTCATGTATTTGAAGCGGATCATTGAGGCTTTGATTCATAATGTTTGTCAGTTGAGTGTGCTATTGTGCCACTGTTGAATTTGACAGCTACAGGAAGAAACAATGCTGCTCTTTCGCTCAGTTTTGGTCTCAATTTTCTTTGGAGGGGGGAGTTTTGGAATGAGGGGACGTGGCTAATTCAACGGCTCAGTCACGTGAAAGCTTCAGAATGCTAAAATCGCTTACAACATCTTTAAATGTTTATTTTTGTCTTGTTTTTGATGAACAACTGACTGTAAAGAACAGAAAGGATTTTAAAAGAGACATTATTCAATGACATATGGATTGTGTGGATCTCGTCTTGGGAAACACATTACAGGGAATGAATCAAATGAAACTTTTACTTTCAACATGCAGGCAAAGGATCTTGCTACCGAACTTCTTCGCCACTATACAACTCAATCACTGGCAAATGAAATCTGAAAATGTATAAGCCAATGGCGAATCTAAGACATTTTTAGTTGCACAGCACAGAATTTGGTTGCATAGACAAGTGATTGTAGAAGGCTGCCTTCTTAAATCAATATTGGGATTCAAGAATCGATATTGAGATGTATCTAAAAAAAGAAATCAATATTTTCCCAGTCCTACTGTCGACTTTTGGTCACATGACAGAGCATCACTTGTAGGACCCAGACAGCAGCACAATCAGGACTGGAGGAAACAAGACTGGGGCATTATGGTGACTGAACGTGAGCACTATAAACCTGTCCTGACCCATCACTCAGACTGCACTTCTTCACCATATTAAGACCATTCTCTGACAGGTGATGACCATCTGCTGTGCTCACCGACCTGCGATAAATGTGGCACAAACCGGCATTGTTTACAAATCTGGCAAAGATGGAATGCTGCTCTTTTTGAGTCTCATTTGCACAGGTGACTAATATATGACCCCTCATGGTGCTCTGTGACATTGGCGGCATAAACAGGATTGAGGAATGGTCTCGATCATTTCCATACTCTTCCTCGCAAAGACCTACCAGATGCCTGCAAATGATCCCTCTACCTGACAACCCAATCTCACCCGGCAACCATCTTGCCCATAATATGCATGAGACCTGTCAGTCAAGCTGCTTAACAATGCTGTCGTATAATGAACTGCACGGCTGCAGCGCCGCATCGGAGTTGCGAAACTGCAGTTCTGTCAGGCTCACTGCTATAATACACTTATTTCAGAGGCAATCATTGTCAATACAAGTCAGCGCTGGGTTACGGAGTGAGCCAAATGCAAACACACCCACAAGGGCTGGGTTATGGAATCAAAGTGTAGAAAGTTATCTACAAAAAGTGCTTACGCACCAGCAGAGCAGCGTATGCAGCCATTAGTGTCTGCTGAAGTCCGTGCAAGTGCTGCAGTAGACCCATACACATGCAATCACTCCCACAACCGCTTCTCTGTCCCCGTGACAATAGCTAATTGATATGAAGTGGCTGCATATGGCAGATGAACCGCAGATCTGCACATTTCACAAGGTGCCATTAAAGCATAAGGCCAAAGATGCATGTGTAACAGAAGCAGCCCTCAGTTTCTGAATGCCTCTTTATCACTCATCTTAAAGAGGACGGTGCAACATACAGCAGAGATCATTTTGGTAGCGAACATCACAGTTATGCAAATATATGAGTCCTTGGTTGTTCTACGGTAATAATGGGACGAGATGAATCAGTGTTATTTCACACTCAGGACTGGTTCATTTTCCACTCTTTACATTTCATCAAATATCCCACAGAACACTCATTAGGAATAACGCTCATCTGTTACAGTCAAAAAAAAAAAAAAAAAAAAAACTTACAACCCATTAAGCTGGCCTGGCAGTCCAGAGTATTATCTCACTCAAATATAGACAGTCAGTTCGACTAGGTATAAATATGTCTCAAACTCCGAACTAAATTTAACAATATATGAATATAAAAAAAGTCTCATTGCCAACTGCAACTGTGGTTTTGTGTATTAAATCTCAGGCTAGAGACTACTTTAAAGACAACATTAAATGACTTCCACAATGTATTTTAACCTCTGTAATTTCCAAGTAAGAAAAAATATTCACAAGGAAATAAACGATGAGATTAAACCATTAAAGGAATGTTCCAGGTTCAATACAAGTGAAGCTCAATCGACAGCATTTGTGGCATAATACTGATTACCACAAAAATGAATTGTGACTCGTCCCTCCTTTTCTTTAAAAAAAGAAAAAATCTGGGTTCCAGTGAGACACTTACAATGGAAGTGAATGGGGCCAATTTTTGAACATTTAAATACTCAACAAGATGTAAACAATATGCGTATAAACATGATTTAGTGTAATACAATTGCTTACTAACCTTTTCTGTGTAAAGTTATGGCCAATTTTACAACTTTGTTGCAATGACGATGTAATGTCAACAAACTTTAAAACGACTGTAAAATGTACAATTTAAACAACTTTCCAGCTCAAATACTACATCAGTTACAACAGAAGAATTAATGTAAGTGCTTTTATAAAATTATAATCTTCACATTTCTGTGTTTAAACCCTATAAAATAAATTTCACATTCCCTTCCATTGTAAGTGCCTCACTGTAACACAGATTTTTGCTTTTTTTAAGATTGCTATTGCTCATACTTAGGATTTTCTGTGGTTTATGTCCGATGCTACAGACATAAATGATACCTTATGCCATTTAAGCTTTTCTAAGCTATAAGACTTTAGATTTTCACCTGGCAGATGATTAAAGGGTGATGAAAATATCCCACACACTTACACTGAAGGAGTGACTTAAGCTGTATCTAGGGATTGCATGGGTGATTCTCACAAAACCTGTCAAGAAACTGTCCTGGTCCTATTTTACTCCAAAATCAAAAGAAAAAAAGAAGATATTATATTCTGCATATAGAAAATGAAGCCTATATTTACAATACATAGTGCCATTTTCATGACATTTCTGCACATTTTAACCCCTCAATTCTCATTACTGCAATGTGAAAAAAAAAACACACAATATATTATGTGAAGTATT
This sequence comes from Myxocyprinus asiaticus, assembly GCF_019703515.2. Taxonomy (NCBI): domain Eukaryota; kingdom Metazoa; phylum Chordata; class Actinopteri; order Cypriniformes; family Catostomidae; genus Myxocyprinus; species Myxocyprinus asiaticus. The sequence continues at coordinate 3,759,583 of NC_059354.1, read as the reverse complement.
TATACATCAAAGTAGTACTCTCTTGGTATTGCCTTTCATTTTTGCTGATTTTCCCTGGACAGCATCTTTTGTTTTCTTCTTTTTTTTATGTAACTCAAAAAAAAAAATACTGTTGCAGTATTAAAAATGATCACTGAGGGGGCCTGGGTAGCTCAGCGAGTAAAGACACTGACTACCACCCCTGGAGTTGCGAGTTCGAATCCAGGGCGTTCTGAGAAACTCCAGCTAGGTCTCCTATGCAACCAAATTGGCCCGGTTGCTAGGGAGGGTAGAGTCACCTGGGGTAACCTCCTCCTGGTCACTATAATGTGGTTCGGTCTCGGTGGGGTGTGTGGTGAGTTGTGCATGGACGCCGTGGAGAATAGCGTGAAGCCTCCACACGCGCTATGTCTCCGCGGTAGCGCGCTCAACAAGACGTGATAAGATGCGCGGATTGACGCAGAGGCAACTGAGATTCATCCTCTGCCACTACGCCACCACAAGGACCTTGGGAATTGGCATTCCAAATTGGGGAGAAAAAAAAAATGATCATTGAAATCCAGGGGAAAAGTAAATAGTACCGTATACTAAAAACAATGTCACAACGCAAAAACAAATGAATGGTCTTAAATGTAGGCTTCCTTATCTTTGGGGGGGGTGTTAATATTCTAAAAGTGCACACAAAGGAGTCTGATGACAGTGTTGAGGGCAATGGTCTGTTTTCAGTTAGGTCAGTTGTGTCTGTTGGCATTTTGGCCTGTAGAAGTGAATCTACTCTGCTGGTGCAGTACTCACGATGGTATCCTGATTTCTTCTGCAGCAGCGTCACAGGACAGTCCTTATGAGCCAGTAATAGTTGTTTCAGCTGGGCCACCTCACTACGCAGAAGAGTCACCTCATTCTGCACACAGAGACAAAGACGAGAAAGAAACATGTTAACCGGCAAGACGGCCAGATTAGTGAGGAATCAAAAAGATTGTCATCTCCCTCATTTGTGCTTTTTTGGGACACAATTATAGCTGCTTAATGGCAGAGTCCCAGGAGAGAGAAACAGAGAGAGTGCTCCCCTCCGTCAGTGAAACACTGTTGCCCATTCTGGTGAGATTTACTCTCGGCTGCCGTTAGGGCTCCCATGGGGCCGTGCTGTTCTGCATGCTTTAAAGACACATCAGGATTTACAGAGAGCCGAACGGGTGCGAGAGAAGGGCACAGCACTACGGCACAAATTTAAACACTTCCTCCATCTCTTAAAAACACGGCAGACATTTAATCTCGTAGTCTAAAAGCGTGCCAGTTTATTTCATTCCATCTGTTTGATCGTGGCAGCGTTGGCACGGTGGGCAGCAGAGAAGCAGATTCGAACGCAGCTGCTCCAACACTGAAAGTCCGTGTCGACAAAATGTTCTCTATACTCTGCCATCTTCCATTACGACCACAAAAGTGGCCTCTCTCCCTCTTAATCGCTCTTTTCTGGTTCTCAGTTGTTCCACATCAAATCAAAATGCACTGGGTCCTTGAGTTTCCAGTATTTGTTCAGTTAATATGCATGTCTAAAACTCAGCTAATCAGTGGAGTAGTTAACTAAAAGTAGTGATGCTACTAACTTAACATTTATCAGTAGTGTGATAGTAGTTCAGCTATTTTCACAATAGTGTAGCTTTTCCAGTAACGAGCTACATTTTCCAATAAGTACTGTAGCTTTGTGGAGTCATGAAATGCTACATTTGACATTTACATTGTATTGCACTGGAATGCAGCAATGGCTGAGGGAGTAGTCAAACACACCCCTAAACCGTTCATGTAGCTCTGGGAAAACCAAATAATTTAAGTGAATCGGTTCATTCGGACCTTATTTTATAAGGGTTAGTTCACCCCAAAGTGTATTTGAGCTTGAAATCACGATAGTCAAGGAGACTGCTGTCAAGATTTAGGGTGTGTTCACACTTGTAGTTCGGTTCTCTTGGTCCGGACCAAAAAAGAAAATGATACATTTAGTCCTGGTTTGCTTAGCGTTCACACTGGCATTTTTAACACCGAACCTAACGATACAAAACAAAAAGGCATCAGGATAAGGTCACAACCTGATTGGACAGCTTTTATGACGTATATTTTGCAACGGAACTTGCCGAACATCCAAAACAATGCTGGCTGCTGGGCGAAATGCGCCCGTTAGATTTATATATGTATATACAGTGGTATTTTTACCAGCTGAGAACAAATGAAGAGCTAATAAAATGTGTAAAGGAGTCAAAACAGCACCAGGAATTCCTTCGTTGCACACACAAACGAAGATATGCTGCAAGGACAGCTGACAGCGGTTCTGACGCCTGTACCGAACTGTAATGGACAACATAGCTCCTATGATGAGAAGAACCAGGTATGTTTGAGGTCATTATTAGGCAAATTACTTCCTGTTTTTGGTTGCGTTCATATATCAATCGAACCGCACCAGAGTTCGCTTGGAAGCGGACCGAGACCCACTGTTCAGGCGGTCTCAGACTGCTTGTTTGGTGCAAACCAAGGTTCGGGTGGCAGCGTTCACATTTGTTCAAATGAACTGCACTAACAGAGCAATCGCACTAGAGTTTGTTTTAATCGAACCAAACCTGCCAAGTGTGAACACACCCTTATAGTGAAAAGGAATACAATTTTGGTCTGTTCTCACCCAAAACCAATTGGATCACTTCAGAAGACATTGATTAAACCACTGGAGTCTTATGGATTACTTTTATGCTGACTTTATGTGATATTTGGAGCTTCAAAGTTCTGTTCACTATTCACTTGCATTGTATGGATCAACAGAGCTGAGATATTTTTCTAAAAATCTTAATTTATGTTCAGCAGAAGAAAGAAAGTCATACACATCTGGTATGACATGAGGGTGAGTAAATGATGAGAGAATTTACATTTTTGGGTGAACTATCCCTTTAAGCGTTGGGAACAACAATTCATTTTAGTGAGTTGGTCCTGTCGGACGATTCATGTAAATGAATAGTTTACATAAATGATTTGCTGATTCACTTAAGTCCCCCGCCTTTTTTTCTGAAGCTAAATATTTAGTGTATTGCTGCTATTTATCACCATACTGCGGTTCAGGGTGTTTTTTTTTTGTTTGTTTTTTTGTATATTAAGTATAAAGTTATATTCAATTTAATGTTATCACCCTATTTGGGCAACTCTTATGAAAATTAACTATGGTTAATTTGGTTAACTACTATATATAGTAATAATGTAGTATCCATATAGTAACCATGATTCATTTTGTGGTTACTATGATTTTACTTCAAATAACATGGTTAAACTATGGTTACTACAGTAAAACCATGGTTAATTTTCATAAGGGAATGTCACCCCAATTAAATATATCACTATTAGGTGATTTTGAATTAAATAATATCATCCGATTTACAGTTTATTTATACAATATTTTCTTCTTTAAATAGCTTTAATGTTGTTACCTATTTTTTGTTAGCAGCTTGTAGTGTAGCTAAATACTTTTTTTAAAGAGTAGCTTGACTGTAGTTTAACAACTATAAGAAGTTCCAGTTTCAAAGTAGCATCCCCAACACTGCTGCCAACTACATGAAAATTAGTCAAAAGGCTCTAAGTAAACACTATTAAATACCCTAAAATTATTTTAAATCTATATCAATATTTTATGTCCATTTATTTATTTATTTGGCAAGTAGCCGTGTAAGAAGCAGGATGGTGAATAGTTGGTCATTATTGCAAAATAAACCCTGATTTGGTGATCAGGACCCCAACTGACTATACATTAGCCCTTAAATAAAACTGTTGACATTAAAAGAACATTTATTTGCCCCAACATTTACTCAGAAATTTGACATCAGAAAATGTGCAAACTGGACTTCTTTTAATCATCTAAAAAGGCAGACATATTTTAATTGGCCAGGCCGATATGTCATTATCATTAGTTCAGATATTTCGTAACCCAAAAAAGGGAAACCATGGACACATAAAAGTGCTGCTTTGTTTCAAGTTATTCCTTCATCAGTTTCCTATGTAAATGGCATGAATTGAGTTAGAAACACATAAAAACTTCCTATGAGGCGAACAGCTTAACTTCACCATTGCTCTAGATTTGGTCCTCCCACCCTGCCTTTTAACAACAACAACAACAAGGACCAAATGACAAGTATAAAATCTCCAGTTTTCAAAGAGATGGCAGAGCAGGCCCGTTCAGACCATTAAAGTGTTTAATGTTATCACAGACCGGCTGCATCCATAAAAGCAGCACTGGGGGGATGTTTGGCTCGAGTGTTTCCGTGTGCTGGTCGGCAAACCCTGACACCTCGTTAAAAAGCCAGTTAAGGAAGATGTTAACGTAATTGAGCATCATTAGAGCTCTACACTCTAATCAGCTGGGCCAACGGGGCAGAGAGGGACAATTACACGAGCCCATCAGCGCTGATAAATGCACTCGTATTAAACGCCTTCTCTCCAATGAAACATACCGTCACGCTTGTTTTCAGAGTCTCAAACATTCTGTTATTCACCCAACAGCCTTCTTCAGCGCTCCATCTGTTTTGTGTTAGTTTATTCGTTCATATAACCCACAAATTATTCCCCCTTCCCCCACCCCTTCACGAAACCAATGCGCTTTGTTTAAACGGACAAATAAAAAAGACAACACACAAATAAACAGTGGCACATCTCATTAAATTGTCTGGAATGCGGCGGCGCCGAGCCACACTCTCAGTTATCAGTGGAGACAACGGTTACTTGAACTGTTTCGAACTTGTCAGTGGCGGATCCTAATTGCCTGCTACAAAACGGGGGTTGGGAAAGAGACGGCTTTCCCTAAGAGAGTTCCAGGGCAGCTCACAAACGCTCCGACAGAAGAGACGACACGCTTGTGTGCCGATGACATCTGGAGGAAACGTCTTTATTGACAGGGCCATATCGATGCAGGAGACTCGAACAATCACGCCATGGCTGTCATGCAAACACACTTCTTAATTTTCATTAATGACTTCATCACCATCTTTGTCTCGCTCTCAAACACGCATGTTAAATACATTCAAACCTACCCGCACAGGTAACTTTATGTGCTTGTACCTGTAGCTGTCCGTTCATGGTGCTCAAGTCTTCAGCTTTTTTCTCCAGCCCTTGCACCCAGACTTTCCTCTTTTGCCTGCAGCGGGACGCAGCCGCTCTGTTTCTTTCCAGAAACTTCCGTCTTTTCTCATCTGGGTCCTCACTGGTCGTTCTCCGCCGCCGCCCACCTGTGCTGGTCGTGTGCTGGGCTGGAGGGGCTGGAGACACCTAGATAGGCCAACAAAATGTAAAAATAGACACTTTAGAAGAAAAACCACCCTCATCCAAAGAAGTCTAAAAGATTCAAAATTTTATCTAAGAGAAAATATGAAAAATAAACAAGCAGATAAATAAAAAATAAAAAAAACATAGTATGAGAAACAGCATAATAAATCCATATATGATTACAATTTAGATGATTTTAGTATGATAAAAATATATAAAAATAAAAAAACATCAGCCTATATATTTTTGCATATAAATTTACACAGTTAAGGTGTAGTAAGCAATGCTTTCACATTAAAATCATGTAAACACGAATAATGTTTACGTCCAGTGGCAATGCTTTTGAAACAGTGTGTTTTTTTTATGTTTATGGACAGGCCCCATTCACTTCTATAATAAGTGCCACACTGTAGCTCAAGATTTTTTGATATATAAAAAAACAAAACAATGAAGAATGAGTCTAAATATTTTTTGGCTGTAATCAACATTATTCCACAAATGCTGACGACTGATCTTAACTTGTACTAAACACGAAATATTCTTTAAAGTAAAAAAAAAAAAAAAAAAAAAAAAAAAAAACCTCACTCACTGATCTTTTATTTAGTACACTGTCTGTCTGTATTTTTCTTTGAATTTAATTTGTTGATGTCACTTACGACAGTAAGATCAGGCTATCACATTACCATTTAAACAATGCTTTATGCAGGAATTTCTAATAAAGTAACTGTGTACTGTCCAGTAACTCCACAGCCAAATTTTACTTGCATCTGTCATAGATACACTGTTCATTATTTGCAAAAGACAGTTAATGCTTGGCACTGTTAAACAATCATACCCACAGGAGACAGTACATACAGGAGTTTCTGTAGTGGATGTAGCTGGTTGCTGTAGTGATTTTGGGTGTGGCTCCTCAGCTGGAGGTGGGGCTGGGGGTGGGGTTTGGTTGGCAGAGCTGCTCTGGATGTCACCTGCATTGCCATTGGTTACCTGAGGGAGCTGTTGACCGAGGGTTGCCTTCAGCTTCTACAGATGAGGAAAAAAGGTGAGAAGGTGAGAGGCCAATATCAAAACTTTTAACGCATGCGTTAGCAACCGGTAATGTCCACTTAGCTGCCTCTAAAACACTGTCCATGAACATACATTCGGTGAACCCAATCAGTAAATACTCCTTAAAGAAAAAGAAAAATCTAGTAGACACTATGATTATTTTGGTAACACTTCATTTTAGGGATCAGAGATTAGACAGTAATTCATGATTAATAATTACACTTGTAAGTAACCAGTTATAAACTTGTTTGGCATTATAAAGTATTTACTAAGCCTTTATTGGCTAAGTTCTTATTCTTGCTTGTTAACAGTGCTTTCTCATTTAGCCCAGCTCCCAGAGAACAAATATACATCTGGATAAGGCCTGAGTCCCAGTGAGTGTGTCTCAACCTTGAGAGAAAAGATAGCCTATGTTGTGTTCTGTCTAATGATGTCATTGCAGGGATTGTTTGTAGTTTTGAGAATCATGTGACTAAGTCAGAGGAACTGGACGCCAGTTTATCTAAAGAGAAGACTCACCTCTGACCCATTTCTGCTTCCCAACTTGACTTTGTGTTTTAAAAATATAATCTTTGAATGACTGCATTCACATAGTTAAACAAAACAACATGTTTGTGAGATTTCTAGAATTGTCTGAACTGTTCAACTATCAGATCTCTGTACTCATAAGAGATTGTCAATTAATTTGCATATTCCTATAGTTACTGTAGTTTTGGTAATATAAGTTAGTTTGAGGTTAGATCCTCAACTCTTTTTCTCTTTCTGTCGTTTATAAATGGAAATATGGAGAACTTTGTCTTCAGTAAACTCTCTCTCTATTGATTGAAACTTCAACTTTGACTCCTGCTCATCATTGTTCATACTGGTTTCTTTACTGGGTATAACTGTATTTCCTTACAAGTGTTACCATTATTTTAGTTACATGAGCACTAGTCTCATGCACCAGACAATCCATAAATGGCCCATGGGCATGTCTGAGACTATTGCACACAAAAATGGCAAGAGGAGGCTGAAATATTTTCCAATTTCATTGGCTGGTTTCCAGGAGTCAGGGTGCACAAATTTTAATCAGTATGCAAGAAAACAAAGTCTTGTTTAAAAGGAACCAGATGGTTACAATGAACTATTCTGAGGAAGTCTCTAAAGTTGCCAAAGTTTCTGAAGTTCAAGGCATCGAATCTTCAAAATATTATGAAGGCTTTTCTTTAAAAAAAAAAAAATAAATAAAAATCATATTACCAAGTTATCCTTGAGCTCAACTGCATAATCCACTTTGTTCTAAAATTTGTGTTACATTTCAGATTAACCCACCCCTAAAAGTCACATAAAAAATGAACTAAACTGGCTTGTCATTTCGTTGTCATCAGTCAGACAGTTTCTTTCTATCTAAGAGGGCGGTTCTTGGACAGAATAAGCTGCAACGTGGACCAGACTAGATGCGGTTAGACTACATGAGCACAGTTTTTTCGCATGAAATCACAGCTTCTTCATTTTTTAATACTTCTAGCATCACTGCAATGAAATGAGAAAAACATGATGCTATTTCTCTCTCTCTCAGGGATCAGGAGGCTAAACTACATTAGAGAGAGGCTAGAACTGAATATTAGAATAATTAACTTCCACAGAAAACCAGAGGCAAGGATTAAAACAACATATTCATCACAGCTTTTAACAGATGCTTCCCTCAGAGCTCTCGCACAGGAGTACGAGCTGTCGTAGCTAATTCCCTATTCCCTGAAGACACCCGTGATTTTCTCTTGTCAGGGAAATCTGCCTTTCCCTGGCGTACTGTAGCATGTGCAGCACAGAGACCTCAGCGCTAAGAGCTGTTTTCTTCACTATAAGCAACCCCCAATAAGGACAACACGGCTGGGCTACAAAACTAAACAAAATTATATCTTAAATTGTATGAATTTTTATTTTTATAAAAGTCGATACATGTGTCTATATCTATGTATTTTCTCTGAACTGGCTTAAAAGTGTGATCAGAGGAACTATCGTTTCGACCAAAAAGCCTTTTTAATACAAGACTTGAAATTAGATATAAAAATGCATGTTTTCCACTGTTTTTTACGAAACGAAAACATGAAAGTTATATTCAATCACATTTATTTAAATTTACCAATAAGCTTTAACTGTTTCGCATTATCTTTGCAATACATTTTGTGTTCCCTTGAAATTATTTATATCCCTCACAAAACCATTATACATCCCTTATGATTTTACTACAAATAATAGTTCATAGTTACTGTAGTACAACCATGTTGAATTCTGTGATTACTATTGTTTTACTACAAATACCCTAGCTGGACAATATGGTTACAACTTTAACCCTGGTTCCCTGAAAGGAGGGAATGAGACGTTGCGTCAGTTGCTGACGCTATGGGAAGCTCCGCCCAGGGGTGACAATCTCTAAAGATCTTTAAAATAATGCAATTTAAATGGCAGATGCCGTTAAACGCTCTGCCCCCGATGCGTGCATCACAGCAAGCAGGGGCGCATTAACGCACAGGCTAACACGGGCTGAAGCCCAGGGGCCCACCACACTCAGGGGGCCCCCTCTTGCAGTGTCTGCCACTCCATTCTCCCCCATCGATGTTCGTGGGTGAAGCGCATATAAATGCTTTCAGGGGGAGACAGTTGTAAACATGGAGATGGCACATGTCCGCGAAAGCAATCCGTGTAGCCCATGTTCAATAACCCCCCCCCAACGACTTGCAGGGGGGGCCCTGCAAAATGGCGAGCGCATCGGCCCAGAGGTACCTTCAAACCCTAACCCTAACTCCCTGACACCAAGCTGGGGCACGGTGCCATTCCATCAGTATTTTCATCTGAAGGGAAGAGAGCGCATCTCTTGAACCCTTAACAGCGAGAAATCAGAAGTGCAGACGGTGTACACAGCGTCTCATTCCCTGCTTTCAGGGAGCCCTGGTTACAGTTGTAACCATACAATTCCCTTTCAAGTCAGTCAGTTACTGATGCTATGGGAATCGTACACCATCACATCATGCTACAGATCCGCACGTACTAGTAATGCTTACTAGCCAGTAGGATAGTTAAAGGGTACCAACAGATTCTCCCCTTCATACTGACAAATAGGTAGGAAGAGAGAAATAAAATCCAACCATTTCAGGTACAGAAAGAGGCAGTGATACTAGCTAATCCGGGTAGTGAAGCACCGCGAAACTATAGCCATGCACACCAAGTTGGAACTGTCTATGACTGACAGCCTGACATAATGTCACTAGCAAACAGGGTAGTAGGACATTAAACATTACTCTTTACGCTGAAAATATCTAAGAACGACACAGTTCAGAGACAGAATAGTCAAAATACAATGCACTAGCTAGCAAGGTAGTAACATTGTGAAATCAACCCTCCTTCTGGAAAGGGAGGGAAGAGACATCCAAGTTATAAAAAATGGCAAAGGTGTTAGGGAAGCCTAGCCTGCAGCCAGGCAGATGTCCTCCAATAACAGACCCTTAGCCCATGCCCAGGAGGCCATGCTCCTGGTAGAGTAAGTCTTAACACCTTAGCCAAACCCAGCCAAACCTTTTGACGGCCTCAAAAGCAGACAAAGAGCTGATCTGTCAGCCTAAATTGACTTGTATGGTCAATGTGCATGCGTAGTTTCCTCACAGGGCAGAGCATGTGCTGTTTCTGCACCTCGTCTGACATGAACAGAGGAGGAGAGAAAGCTTGTGAGGTAACAACCTGAGCCCCGAAAGGAGTGGCCAAAACCTTGGGCAAATCAAGAGTCATTGACTGATAAGGTCTGAAGTTCCCCAATAACAATGAACTGAAGCCAAAACAAGTAGCAGCACAGTTTTTAGAGAGTAAGCATAGGCTTACTCAATCAAGTGGTTCGAACAGGGAGCCCGTAAGTGCATTCAGTACAAACGCTAAATCCCGGACCAGTATGGTAGCTGGGTGAAAAGGACTCTCGCACCTCACAAAAACTTTACAACCAGGGGGTGTTTGCCAACCGACAAACCCAAGTGGATGTGACCAGACACTATAGCAGTGACATACACCTTGAGCATGGATGGTTTATGAGTGAGTTCTGCATCCAAACGCTCCTGTAAAAAGTGAAGTATTGACAGTACAGGCCAACACACAGGGTCTTCACGACGGGAGGAACACCAGTCAATAAAAACTCATAAAAAGTGATCTGGCCTGTAATATGGTGTCGAGCACTGGCTTCGACAGTCAATCTGAGTCAGACGAGCCCCGTTCAGGGGCCAACCATGAACCTTCCACAGATCTGGTCGTGGATATCAGAACATGCTCTCATGCCTGCTCAGCAGAATCCTCCACGGGGGCCTCCAACAGCTCCACCAGCTCCACCAGCTCTGGAAACCAAGGGCGGTTGAGTCACTCCAGCGTAAACAGCAGCATGGTTTCCCTGTCTTCCCAAACTTAGCACAACACTTGGTGAAACAAATGAACGGGAAGGATGCATACTTGCGTTTCGCTGGCCATTTGTGAGCTAGGGCATCCAAGCCCGGTGGAGCCTGACTATTCTTGCAAATTGTTCCCAGATGGCTGACAGATAAGAACAAGTGAGAACTTATCATATGCATGTTCCACGAGACACGCTCACGCTGCGCGTGAGCACCAAAGTGCCAATAAACCTCTGAACACATGGCGAATCAGACAAGCGCATCGATGGCTTTTCTTTCGTCTGTTCTTCAAACTATAATAAAGGGTGCTTCTTCAAACGCGCGTCATTGTGTCTAACGGAATTTCTTGTCATTTGTCACTCCAAAACGTCTTACAGGTCGCCGCCACAGTGGCGAGTAGATGAACAAAATTACCCGCCAAACTATTGCGAGGAAAAACAAAACTTATTGCGAGGGAACGAAAAACTATTTCAGAAACAGAAATTTGTCCTCAAAGGGGCTCTGTACAATGCAACACATAGTAATAAACAGCAACACTTAAAATTGCCATGTAAAAGGCCACGCAAATGACTTCCGTGAAAATGTTTGAGCGATGACGCAAACTAATAGCTAATTCAAACAGCTCAAAATAACTGATTTGTGGAAATGAATCAAATTTGATGAAATCGGCTTATCTTGGTAAAACCTAAGAAATACTCAAACCAGCTCATCTGGCACCGACAAACATGCCACAGTCCAAATCACTGAGATCACATTTTTTTTCCCATTCTGATGGTTGATGTGAACATTAACTGAATCTCCTGACCTGTATCTGCATGATTTTATGCACTGCCCTGCTGCCACATGATTGCCTAATTAGATAACCGCATGGATGTTTGTTGGTGCCAGATGGGCTGGTTTGAGTATTTCTGTATCTGCTGATCTCCTGGGATTTTCACACACAACAGTCTCTAGAATTTACTCAGAATGATGCCAAAAACAACCAGTGAGTGGCAGTTCTGCGGACAGAAACACCTTGTTGATTAGAGAGGTCAACAGAGAATGGCCAGACTGGTTTGAACTGACAAAGTCTACGGTAACTCAGATAATCGCTCTGTACAATTGTGGTGAGAAGAATATCATCTCAGAAAGCTATTCTGAGATGCAGGTTGGCGCTGTTTTGTCGGCACGAGGGGGACCTACACAATATTAGGCAGGTGGTTTTAATGTTGAGGCTGATCAGTGTATATCTATGCACATTCATACACACACACAGAAACGCAACAGTCTTCAGAGGCCCAGATGCAGATAAGCTATATTTCTTAGTTAGGGCTGAAATGATTAGTCGACGTTATCGACAATGTCAAGAATAAAAAAATTGTCTACAAAAATTTGTGGTCGAATAGTCGTTTGATCTTAATGTAACATAAGATCATATGAAACTCTAATGATTGCACACAAGAGCAGCACTGCAGTTCGCACCTGACTGAGGAGAGGAAGAAAACAGTCCAGACGCACTCTAAACTTTCCAAACAGCTTCAGGTGATATAGATTGCAAAGTATGAGGGAATTATAATGCAAAAATACAAAATAAGTAAATACAGAAGCACTCTTGTTGAGGAATAAGCAGAGCCGGAGCTGATGCTCAGCTTAAGAAAAACTTGCGTGTCGAACGTCTTTAAAGGAAACACCCCCGCGTTACATCTTTAATGCAGTTTTATTTAATGCGTTATAGCTTTATTAAAGTTAAAATAATAAGGAAACTGGCATTTCTCTGTGCGGTCAGCGCCTCTTCTATGAGTTGCGCGAAGTGTCCCGATCTAAGGGGGAGAGATTGAAACTGCACCCGGCTGAGGTACACTCTGTCACGGGGACGCTCATCCCTCGAGTGCACGCGCTTAATGCAGCTAGATTATAATGCGATGGCAACTTATTGAATCATAATATATGTCACTGTGCATTTCTTATCGTGAAGAAAATTGGCAAAACGCAACTTTATTAATAAGAGAGAGTTTGTTTTTTTGTGAGATAAAGATGGATTGAAGTGAACAGAAAGGTCAGAGAGGGTAGTCTTCACCCCATTATACACTGCAACAAAATACATTTTTGATTTGTTTTTGTTTTGGCTTGTTTTCCAATATAAATATCTAAAGCTCCTTTAAAACAACGTACATTTACTTTAGCAGCTATACTGCAGAAGAAAAAATTGTTATCTGAGAATGTTGAATATAATATTAAAAATACAAATATTTTAAAATATCTAAAAATCCTTTAAAAAAGATGCATTCAACTGAGAAGCAGCATATAAGATGTTTAGACTTGCTTTTAGAGAATAGATCTTGAATATAAGTATATTTTGTCTTTACTGCACTCGCAGAAGTATAACCAAGTGAAAAAATACACATATACAAAATACACTTATATTTAAGATACATTCTCTTAAAGCAAGTCTAAATATCTTATATGTTTTTCTTCTCAAGTAAATGTATCTTGTTTTAAGGATTTTTACACAATTTTAAATGTGAAAAAAAGACAAAAACACTCGATAACAATAGGATTTTTTTATAGTGAAATTTGTACTGAATTAAACATAATAAAAAGTATTTTTTTCCCTTTAATTCAGTGAATGTCATTTAGAGGTATTTTTAAAAGATGATTTTGTCCTCTTTATTGTTAGCAAGCACATTTAATACAACCTTTTAAGTTGGGGCACAAGCTGAATAATCGGTTAAGAGCTAATGATTAATCGTTGCAATAATCGCCCGAATAATCGTTCTAATAATCGTTAGATTAGTCAATTATCAAAATAATCGTTAGTTGCAGCCCTATTCTTAATAGATAATTTTTTTACCATTTTACTCTGAAAGCTTTTTGGAGGAAGCCATGAAGTGGCCCGAAAGCAGTCAACCGCGCAAGTAAACAAATGCCCCCACTGCAGGTGAGGTGTGTATCCATGGCCACAGGGATGGAGGACGCATTAATTTTCATGGCGAAACAAGAAAAGCACATTATTTTAACAGCTATCCTCACCAGACCAATCTATCCAGCAAATTAGTTTATAGAGCAATACCCTTCCCAAACTCCACCCTTCTACATGGCTAGAAAGAAATTATTCACGTGGAACAAATCATACAGGGGCCGAGAGAAAGACTGAAGCAGAGGGAGACAGAGGCAATATGTGAACGATGTGTGCAGGGCTAGTCAGATTCATATTTCATATCTGCCATCGGAGCCTCATCAGAGCAGTAGCCCTCCATCTCCAGGGTTTTATTCAACCATCTGCTCCTTTATTACTTATCTTTATTTTGCAACTAATTAACAGCATAATCTTCTAAATTCAGCAAGATAATTATCATTATTGTGGTCTTTGCAGCATCATCAGTCCTTGTAAAGTGCCGTGTCTGTGTGGCTGGAGAGAGAGAGAGAGAGAGAGAGAGAGAGAGAGAGAGAGAGAGAGATGGTGGGTGTGTTTGCTTGATGAGGGCTCATTAGATGTTTTCTGATGACTTGAGGTTTTGTGCATGTGTTTCTGTAGATGAAGGTTACATGGAGGATGGGGGCATATGTTAAATGGCTTTAAAATATGGGAGTTGTGTGTGTGTTCATGTGCTGTGTGTTGTGCATGTTTGGCCATGGGGTATGAGTGTCTCTCTTAGTGTTTAGATGAAGTGTTGGGTATAATCAAATTGCAAAGTATTTCATTACTGAACTAATTACTTTTAAAGAAAAGCTTGAAATGTAACATTATTTTGAATTTGTTGAGTGGAAAAACAAATTTATCTGTGAAAAAGTGTTTTGGAAAGTAAAAGTTATTAGTAATACGATTACTTTTTTGATGAATTAATCAGTAAGGTCAGCAATCTGATTACTTTTTTATTACTAATTTGTAGAGGATTAGTGGATTTGTAGAAAATTAGTAATGTGTAGTGGATTACTTTGAGTAATTTACCAACACTGTTTAGATGCATTAAGGAATAAGTGTGCAGGCATTTATTTAGTCATATGCATCTAAGAACAAGAATCCTTCTCACTAAAATGTACACAATTTTAGGCTTGAAACACAAACAGAAATGTAAAAAAAAAAAGGTCAAATTATTTAGCTTTTTTTTTAACACATGGAAAGTGAAAAAGGATATACTTAATCTAAGTCAGCATAAACATCATCGATACGACTCCAGCTGTTAATGTTTTCTGAAGCAATACAATTGTTTTTTTTTGCAAATAATTATACATTTTTACGTATTTTTTTAATTATAATCCAACACTTCCGGTAAGCTTCATAAGAGGGTGGAGATCACACGGTCTCTCGTTTGATGTATTCGTGTTGGCATGTTACGGACATAATCACACATCTCCTCTCAGTTGAGACATCCAGGATAATCACACAAATGCACCACTGTGAGTAAAGAAACAGATAAAAACGGATCTAAACCAAAACCAACTAAGCGTTCCTCCTCACTTTTAAACAGTGCTGCTCTTCCGGCTGTGTTGAATTTACCTCAGTTCTCGCGTGTTTCACGTGCCAATGCGATTACGTTACATGCTCATGTTGCAGCTGACTCGAAGAGATGATTTATAGTTTAAAAAGTACTTAAATCTTTTTTGTACCAAAAGCGATCGTGTCGCTTTAGAAGACATTAATTTAACAGCTGGAGTCGTATGGATGAAGTTTATGCTGACTGTTTGTGATTTTTGGAGCTTCAAAAGAGAAATCTTCATTCACTTGCATTTTTAGGATCTACTGAGGTGAGATATTTTTCTATTTTTCTTCAAATGTGTTCTGATGAAGAAAGAAAGTCATACACACCTGAGATATCATGAGGTTGAGTAAATGATGAGAGAATTTTCATTTCTGGGTGAACTATCCCTTTAAGAGAACATGTACTCATACAAATCAGGAGGTCAAACTAGAAAGTCACGTGACACCATGCGAGGTTCAGTCGTGTGAACGGCGAGCTCTGCGCACTTTGCTAGTTTTAACACTATTAATGGCATAAACCAGTGAGATTCGTTACACTCTGTTCCATAACTGTTCTAGGAGGACAGTGTCAAAGAAGTCAAAATCCTCGGGCTCTGGAGACATTAAAAGACTCTTACGTACTCAGGCTGATACCCCTGAAAAGGCCGCGGACCAGGGAGCCAATTTGGTCGGAGAGTTTCGGGAAATTCGGCGAGAAATGTTGAACATGTCAGCAAATCCTGACGAAGGTCATTGCTGACTTGGAGGATCTTGCTGTAATACGTCGATCGATCACTGCCATGGAGACAAAGTTCTCTGAGGTGGTTACAAGAGTGGGGGATGTCGAGAAACAGATCGATTATCTGGAGTCATCAGAGAGGGAATTAGCTGCTAATCTGCTAGTGACCAAGGTGGATTTGGAGTGTGTCTGGGAGAAGTTGGAGAACCATAGCCGGTGGAATAACGTCCGAATCGTCAGAATTCCTGAAGCCGAAGAGGGTCAGGATATGGTGAAATTCCTGGAAGGCCTCTTTCTGAGTCTGCTCGACATAACAGGCCATAAGCTGGAAATCAAACGAGCTCACAGTGTTCTGGCTCGGCGATCCGCTGAGGGAGACAGGCCCCTATCAATTCTGGCCAAATTTCTGAGATCACCCGATAAAGATCTGGTGTTACGCGAGGCAAGGAGTAAAGGAAGAGTTTATTTTATAGATTATCTTTTGTTGTGTAACTCTGTCTCACAAAAATTTTTATTGAAACACCATACTTGAGCAATCTGGTGGCAAAGTTGTCACGGGGGCTCTTGTAGGCGTACATGGACTGTTTAAGTTTGGAGGGATGGACGTGCGGGGTGAATGCACACATTTTTTTTTTCTGTTTGTTTGGTTCTGGGGGAAGTTCAGGGTTTGACTATTGCACTAATGTTGGAATGTGGTCTTTATAATTTTGTTTTTGACACACAGTCTATTTTTTCTAATATGTCAAAATGTCAAGTGTTAATATGAGCAGATTGTCTCTCTCCACATGGAATGTGAATGGGTGGGACACCCCATAAAAAGAAGGAAGGTTATTTCTTTTCTTAAACGTAAGAAATATGATATAGTGTTACTTAAAGAAACGCATCTTTCCCTGCAGGAAGCTGAAAAATTTGGGAAGATATGGGGTGGACATCTTTAGTGCTGGCTCGAGTAAAAGCAGGGGAGTCATCACATTCATAAGTAAGCATCTACAATTCAAATGTCTCAAACAGATTAAAGATAAATTAGGAAGAGTCATTATTGGTTAAGCAGAAATTCAGGGGCAAAGTCTTATTTTTGGCTAATATTTACACACCTAACATTGATGATCAGGGCTTTTTTATAGATCTTGAAGGGATGTTGCAAGCCGCTGGCACCCCTCATGATATAATATTGGGAGGAGACTTTAATCTTTTGATGGACTCAGT
Organism: Myxocyprinus asiaticus; assembly: GCF_019703515.2. Taxonomy (NCBI): domain Eukaryota; kingdom Metazoa; phylum Chordata; class Actinopteri; order Cypriniformes; family Catostomidae; genus Myxocyprinus; species Myxocyprinus asiaticus. Next base: position 3,742,488 of record NC_059354.1, on the reverse strand, counting down.
CCATGATCATAGTGAAGCAAAAGAGTGCAAGCCCCCTAGAGCAACATTGACGTGTAACAGGATTGTAAAAATCTTGGTATTACAGATATTTGGAGACTTTTGAACCCATCTGGTAGGGACTATAAATTTTTTTCATCAGTCCATAAGAGCTTTACACAGATGATATTTTATTATTCGTCTCCGAGCCTACTAGATCTATGCCTTGCCTCCACGGAATTATTCATTCCTTTTCTAAGTTCTCGGGATACAGATTTAATTGGTCTAAATCCGAAGCTTTTGAACCCATCTGGTAGGGACTATACATTTTTTTCATCAGTCCATAAGATTTATTCTAGAATAGATTTATTTTTATTTTTTTACATCCAAGTCCCTCATTTCATCTGTTTGTGATTGCTCAATTGGAAACATTTTAGTTTCAGATCATGCCCTGGTGAGTTCAGAGGTGTTGCCACATATGGAGAAAAGGAAATCATATAGTTGGTGCTTTAATGTATCCCTTTTGCAAAATTCTGAATTCCAACAAATGTTAAAGGCTGAAATCAGTGTTTATATGGAGACCAACTGGTCCTCAGTATCCTCTGTGGGCGTGGCTTGGGAGCCACTTAAGGTGGTTCTTAGGGGCCGGATCATACATTATGCCTCATTCACCAAAAAATCCATAGCATGAGAACTTGTGGAGTTGGAAGAGAATATTAAAAGTGCAGAGGCAGGGCTGAAGCACTGAATGTCGTATGATGGCCTCAAAGAATTGACCTGATTGAAATACAGATATAATACTATTTTGTCGCGGAAGGTGGAGTTTAGGCTAGACAGTCATACTTTGAGTCGGGGGACAAGGCAGGAAAACTTCTGGCTAGTATATAAAACAGAGAGAGTCTTTTTCTACCATTCCCTCAGTGAAATCTGCTGGTGGTGAAATATTTACGTCGACCATTGATATTAATAATGCTTTTAAAGAATTCTATCTTGATCTCTATAGTTCCATGTCTTAGTCTACTGATGAGGATATTAGAAACTTTGTGGAACCATTAGAACTTCCTAAACTGATGGCTGAGCAAAAACATTCTCTTGATTCTGAGATAACCTTGGAGGAGCTTGGCGAGGTAATTAAGGCCTTGCCTACAGGCAAGTCTCCAGGGCCAGATGGCTTTGCAGCTGAGTTTTTTAGATCTTATGCTACAGAACTGGCTCCACTTTTGCTAAAACTTTATATGGAATCATTAAAGAATGGAAAACTTCCACCAACCATGATGCAAGCCAGGATCAGTCTGATTCTTAAAAAGGACAAAGATTCAAGCGAGTGTAAGAGTTACCGTCCAATTTCCCTGATCCAGCTAGACGTTAAAATATTGTCCAAAATTTTGGCTAACTGATTATGACATCTCTTATACATATAGATCAGGTGGGGTTTATTCGGGGCCATAGCTCTTCTGATAACATTAGGCGTTTCATCAATGTCATGTGGTCAGTGGCGAATGATCAGACTCCAGTCGCTGCCATCTCACTTGACGCCGAAAAGGCGTTTGATATGGTAGAATGGGATTATCTTTTTAAGATTTTGGAAATTTACGGGTTCGGGAATACTTTTAATGGTTGGATTAAGTTACTTTATAGACACCCGGTAGCGGTGGTACAAACGAATGGATTATTTTAAGATTATTTTACTCTGGATAGGGGCACCCCGCAGGGTTGCCCTCTTTCCCCATTATTGTTCTGTCTTGCCCTGGAACAATTAGCAGCTGCGATAAGAAAGGAGGATGATTTTCCAGGGGTGGTGGCGGGAGGTGTGGCACATAAGCTTTTACTTTGCACAGATTATATTTTATTATTCATCTCCGACCCTACTAGATCTATGCCTTGCCTCCACAGAATTATTAATTCCTTTTCTAAGCTCTCGGGATACAGATTTAATTGGTTTAAATCCGAAGCTTTGGCTCTGACAGCATACTGCCCAGTAACGGCTTTTCAGCCGGGCGCCTTCCAGTAGCCCAAACAGGGCATTAAGTATTTGGGTATTTTATTTCCAGCAAATTTGAATGATTTAGTTAGAGTTAATTTTGACCCTTTAATAAAACAGTTTTCGAGCGATGTGGGCAGGTGGGCTTCATTACATTTATCTATGATTGGGAAGGTTTATGTTATTAAAATGAATTGTACTCCAAAATTCATCTACCTGCTACAGTCTCTCCCTTTAGATGTCCCCCTCTCTTATTTCAAGCAACTTGATAGCTTTTCATTTTTGGAATAGTAAACATCCCAGATTACATTTCAGTAAATTGCATAGGCCAATTGACAAAGGTGGGCTAGGCCTACCCATGATTTTGTTTTATTATTATGCATTCAGTCTCAGACATTTGGCTCATTGGTCGCTTTCACCTGAGAGAGCCCCTCCCTGGTTCTGTATTGAACAGGAATTTTTGCCCCTATTTCGCCATTGCAAAAACTTTCTATCAAACTATTCGGAGAAGTTAAGTTACACCCCGTTATCTCACATTTGCACTCGGTATGGACAAAAGTGTCCAGAGTGTTTCATTCAGACATTTATTTAAATGTTGCCTCAAGCAATGTATTATGGCTGAACCCAAAATTATGTATTAATAAGTCCCCTTTCTGCTGGTCAGAGTGGATTGTGAGGGAGGTTAATATGCTCGGTGACCTATAAGAGAGTGGAGTTTTGAGATCCTTTGAAAATTTGGTTAAACATTTTGGGATTCCTAGATCTCAGTTCTTTAGGTATTTACAGCTGTGCCACCTGCTCTGTACTATTTTTGGGAGTAGCATACACCCCCCTAAAGCGGCTGGGAGTGGTGCTTACTGCTTTTGGAAAAGGTCATGAGGCATCAGTGTATTACTCCCTGCTAACTGACGGAGCTTTAACTTCTATCAAGAGATTATGGGAGAAAGATGTAAACTTGGTATTGGAGAAGGGAGTTGGGGTTAAATGTTGATTCTGTGTATATATGGTTTGCTTTTCTTTGTTATCTGTATGAATCAATATAAAAATGTCAATCAGAACGAGGTCAAACTAAATATTCTATGAACCGTTGCCTTTCATATTTATTTAAAATGAAGTTTTCCATTTTTGGAACCCTGGTAGCAAAATTTGGGACATGTGTGAATTCAGTTTAAAACCCTGATTTATACGAGTTCATTATTTTCTAGCAAATAAGAAAGAAATATGACAGACTGGTTAACAGGGTTGCAGATTAAACAAAGCTGATACTTACAGTTACTTATAGTTATTAATCTGGGATAGGAGATACCAAACAACAAAAATTTACACACTTCAACTTTAAAGAGCACCATTTATGGTTTTTCAAATATTATCTTTCATGTAGTGTGTTATATAGCTGTTTGTGAATGAATGAAAATCAAAGTGCACGACAAATGGAGTTATTGACTCCCAAAAGAAAGAACCGATTCTGATCACCTGAAACGAGTCGTTGTAATTCCAGATTTACTTCCTGTACTAACCTACGTAATTTAGTAACAAAAAACCCACCTCTGGTCTTCATTGGCTGCTCGCGAACAGCTTTGACCCGACCTCAAACACTACACTAAGCGGTAGACCAATCACAACAGACTGGGACATCTGACCAATCAGAGCAGAGTAGGCTCTCTGAAAGGAGGAGTTTAGAACGAATCCTTTAGAACGGATCATTGAACAAGTCGTTTTTGACACTGGGAAAAAATGGTAAGGCTGCAATTTAAATTGAGCAAATGAAAAGTGTTTTTTGACCTTGGATGCATGTAAATCTATTGTATGAGACCTTTAAAACAAAATTAGGCACGTTTAAAGACCATAATAGGTGCTCTTTAATGTAAGCTATGACTTAATAGGGGCTACCTAGGTTTGTTTAGGGCCAAATGTTGATATGTACTGTAGTTATTGACAAACTTAAATTTCTCATCAATTAAAGATAGCTTTTTTTTTTTTTTTATCAACTTTCATTCTATAACTTTGGTATTGGGTCGAATGATTGAGCTTGATGAATGCTTACAAAACAATTTGTAAAATCTGAGAAAAGTTTTTGAACATTTAATATGTCTGTAAGCATAGAAATGGCTGGTCTAACACAGATTCAAAAGTTCATGCCAACAAACTGTCTATCGCCTACCCAACATTATATTAACAAAACAATCCCTGCTAGTCTGGTTGTGTAAACAGAGCACGCAAGCAAACACACACACACACACACACACACTCCATACTATTGCCCTCTAGTGCTCCTAAACGAGAACTACAGTTTGTAGGTTTGCGAAGCTCAATGTTGTGCCAATGTTGCAGATTGTATGTCCTCCAGTCCCTCAAGGCAAAAGGAAAAAATGTTTCACATGTGCATGCATATGCAAATGAGGGAGTTGGAAATTACCATTTTAGCTTCTGATTGGATAGACTGAGGAGAGGAGGGGCCAGGGATCCCAGGGACACAAGGCACTACAGTGACCGGTCGAACCAGCTGAAAGCACATACACACACACACACACACAGACAGAAAGATAATGTGGGTGATCAGTCGTTGTCTCTCTCACACTAAACTAGGAAAGACAAATACGAGGAATAAGAAGGAAACAACAAAAAGGAAACACAAGAAAAAAAACCTAAATCACCCTCATCCTCACACTGGAAGAGCTCAGCATGCGTTCAAATCTCTGGTTGGACGAGGATTTCCAAAAGAACCCATTTTAAAGTACTGTGGCAGTACTATGGTACAGTGATAGCATCAGATGGAAATACCAGGGTACTTCGATAAATATCATAAAACTGAATGATTTCCATAATCATGTCAATGTTCTTTCATTAAAAAAAAGTTCGGAAAACTAAAAAACATTTTCGTTAAAGCTAAAGTATGTAACTTTTTCCTGTTAAAAAACTTTATAAATATAAGTAAGCCATTCGTAGGTTAATTTTCTCGAAAACTGTAAACACTGTGTCTCTACAGAGCAATGAAAATCCTGTTTGTTTTTGACTCATTCGAGTCATTGACTCGACCAATGGCACGAGTTGGGGGCGGGACTATCTCTTTTTTCTTTTACCAACAGCAGATGTATTTGGAAAGCTGTTTTGAAAACAAAGTTTATTTTTGTAATTCCATTTGGTGGTGCAAGAATTACATGCTTCAGCTTTAACTAAAACAGTCAAACAGTCATAGTCAAAACTAATTAAAATGAAAATAAATTGAGAGGACAAATTGATAATAATTGAGATAAAAAGTAAAGTAAAAAAATCTGATTGATATAGGCTACCATGGTATTTACATGATACTCAAAGGTAATTCAAAGAACACCATGGCATTAGCATAGTTTAGACCAGTGTTTCTCAATCCATTCCCTGAGGACCACTAACAATAATGTTCACTGCTTCCTACTCACTGAGCACGGGATATCTGTTGAAGTTCAATTTCACTTGACAAACCCTCATATAAAAATAAAGGTTATTTGCTATTTTTGATTATACAACAGTTAGTTAGGTCCTCGAATCTGATTGGACGAGAGATGTTCCAGGGACGCTTCACTGTTTGTATCACTCCGCTTGTGTTCGTGGCGTTCTAAACTAAGTGTAAGAGAGCAGTGCAGATAAGAGCAGCTAGATGAGTGTCTTTGCGTTTTTCCCTGTGACGTTAAAGATAAAGTAAGCCAGCGGATGGCGACAAAAGACCATTTTTATGTGAGCCAATTAAGTTTGATGTGCATAGAGTCAGCACACATCAGTCAGTGAGCGGTTTCTTTTGAAGTCATCAACATTGTCTCTCACTTCATTATCGCTCGGATTACTACTACACTACAGCTGGGAAAAACAGTTAAACTAACAGCTTTAGCATTAAGGCATAACACAGCAGAGAGACACAACAGACAGAGTAATCAAAAACATACTTAAAGTGCTTATTTTACCAGAGTTTCTGCATTGGGAGATGTAAACATTTAACATGGAGGAGGAAAACACGGTTTTATTTTACACAGAGAAAATAAGATGTACTTGACCATCTTCAGCAAGCTGACTAACATTAACTTTGGCGAGCAGGGCAGGGCCGAGTGGTGGCTGGGCAGAGCGAGGCCAGGAAGATAAGTGGCGAATGAGGTCCACCTGTGTGCCACACCGGTCTCACATTCCAGTGAGGGGCAGGGAGTATTTAAGGAGAGGAGACAGTGGCAGACGAGAGAGTGAGAGACTCACAAAGCTGTCTGTGTGTGTCTGTGTGTCAGTGTGGTGTTGCTGAAAAGCAGCCTTATTGTGTGTGACTGAAAAGTGCAACACTAAATGTCAACATGTTTTGTCAAGCTGCCCCAGCTGCCTCCTTTCCTTAATTGTTACAATTACACAACAGCTGAGGAATAGCGTTTAACAACTATATCTTTACTGTTCATCACTGCATGGGAGTCGCGACAGACGCAGGTAATCACACATGCTCAATCTCACTCTCTCAAACACACATACTTGTTTCTCCAATAACTTGTTATAAATAGCCCAAGCCATCGTTAATAGTTCTGAAGTGAGGTTTCTGAATTACTAACAGAGGCATGCGCGGATCTTTCGAACTAGCAACGGCAGATCCTGATCCGTGGCGTAAGAAAGTTTTGTGACAGTCCTTAGTGTTTCCAAATTTTTTTATATACCTGTTCGTTGAACTGTTGAATAAAAGCGATATCACACTCGAATAACAGCCGTGCTGATATAGAGGCCATACAGCACATTTGCTCGTTTGATATTGCTTTAATATGCATGTCTTATTAACTGTTATATGAGTGGCTGTCATGATAATGGATGTACAGTAAGTCACATCTTGTGTGCTTAACACTCGTGCACAACTTTCTGAGGTGAATTAAGCTGAATAACAACGCCAGAGGCTCAAACTCCATTTGTTTATTTTAGCATTTGTTTTTTTGAGAAACACTGGTTTAGACCAAAACCATGGTGCTTTTTTATTAGTATAGGCATAAAGGAAAATATTGTGGACCTCTCTTTTTTGTCCACTAACTACACAGGGTTTTAAGTGCCTCAGACAGTGTGTGCATGAGTAATTATCTGTCTCTGAATGCATGAACATACTAAAGAGTGGAGTGTGTGTGAGATGGGGGGTTCTCACAGGAATGGCAGTGGGTATGTGTACGCTGGAGCTGGCGATCGTGGCTGGGATAGCAACTGGCATGGTCTGACCGTTAGGCAGCTGCAGAAGAACCGGAAACGTGCCTGACACTGGGCTGAAATCAGAAAGAGAAAGAGACAGGGGAAAACACAGAAACAATATTCAGACCAAATGTATTATATATATATATATATATAAAAACAGTACTGTGCAAAAGTCTTAGGCACATAAGATGATTCAGAAAAGCATTTGTCTTAAGATGGTTATTTATATCTTCAGCTTTAGTGTGTCAATAGGCTCCCAAACATTACTTTTGCAAATAGAAAAGATTAGAATAGAAGAACAGGGAGCCCTGCAACAGATGGCATGACCCCACAAAGCCCCCCACTGAACACTGAGTCAGTCTGAGATTACATAGAGAGACAATTGAGACAGCCTAAATAGATAGAAGAACTGTGGTGAATTCTCCGAGAAAAACTGTGTCCAGGTGTACCTAGGAGTATTGGTGCTGTTTTAAAGGCAAAGGTGGTCATACCGAATATTGATTTAGCTTTTTTTATATTTACTGGACTTGACTTACTGAAAACTATTTATGTCATTATTTTTGAAGACATCCTCACTATGCAACATTTTTCACAAGTGCCTAAAACTTCTGCACAGTACTGTGTGTGTATATATATATATATTTATTATTCAGATAAGCACAACAACAAGATACATAGCTCCATGCTTTAAAGACAACATGAAATTGTCAACTCATTTTACTTCCGTAACATGAAATATTTCAGACCGGAAAAAAAAAAAAAAAAAAATGTCTGGCGGGACTATAACCATCAAAAATGAATTGGATTGTGAAATGATTCTGTACCAGAATGGGGGTAGACCCGAAAGTGAGTTTTTAGTGAATTGTGAGGACTACCGGTACTCCTCTCCTGAAACACCACTGGCATCCACTTATAAGGGCGGTTTTTGGACCAGAACATGGATGCTGAGATTAAATTCTCACTCATTCTGACGTATCCAAAAGGTAACACACATTCAAATCTTTTGTTTTTGATATCCATTTGTTATTTGCTATCACTGCGTTAAACTTTTACATTAATGTTACTGCGTTCAATAACAGCATTCCGAGAACTAAATGCAAAAGATTTGTATTTGTAGTTCTGTATTTCTTCATAATCTGACAATTTTACAGCTAATTACGCCTCTAAAAAAATCGAAATAATAAATCTGCTGTTTAAAATACTTTAGTCATTGTTCTAGCTCCTCACACCCCTTGCATATTCATTATTAAATATTTTGGCTAATTTGATTATACTTTTATCTACCAATAAGTGTGTATTCTATGCTCAGTTTAACACATTTTAATTCCGTTCTGCAGAATTAAGCAGATTTCCCCTAAAAATTAGTGCAGAAATGTGAAAAAAGTCCTGCAAATAGACAAATTTTAAATAAGTCTTTTTTTAAGTCTTTTTTTAAAGTCATTTTAGAAGTGGAGCAAGTCACTACATTTTTGGTAAAAGACTATGAAGACAAGCATTTGTTTTGTATTAAGGAAGTAGATAGGGTCCATTTTGATTTCATGTTGACTTTAAGTTACCATAAAAAAAGCAAGAATGTTTTCTTCAATTGTTCAGTGGACAAAACAAAACAAAACGCTCAAACAAAACCTATGAATTGTCTGGTAAAAGAGCATTTAACAATTGAGCAATGTGAAAGTAAAGGCACATGGATCACAAGCAATTGAAATGAAATCATAAATTCTCAAAGTAAATAAGTGACGAAAACGAAACCGAATGAGGCGTGTAGGAGGAAGTGATGGAAAACTGAAATAGAAGCAGAATAAGTAACGTTTAGAAGTTACTTACACTATCGGTCTATTAGAGGACGGGACCTGGGTTATAACAGAGCTAGATGTTGTTGGAGATGTGAGAGGAGCTTGCTGAATAACAACACCAGCATCAGAGCTGGCAAGAAGTACATTGGGGACTTGGAGGGAGGCAGGACGGACTATAGTGGATGGAGGCAGAGAGGGCGGCTGCAAAGAAACCTCCTGAAAACACCACACGAGAGCCAAGTTGCATCAACCGCTCACACAACACCTACACCTCTGACTGTACATTACTGACCTATAGATTGTGAGACCACAATCTCTGTGACAATTTAAGACATTTCTATGTATATACTTTGTTCCAAAATCAAGCACCCCACTTAGTCAACATTTTTAGGCATCCTAGGGATGCTCACAACCATGAAGAGCTTTTCAAATCAATTACTTATCACAATCACATCAAAGTTAGTATGTCTTAGAACATCACTTGTTTTGGAACAAAGCAATAGTTGGCTATAGGAATTGTCTGATTATATTGATTGTGTGCTATTGTTTGCTGTGTTTAAAGAAATATTTAATTACAGCACAGCAAATATATAAGTACTGCCCTCTGCAGGGGGTTTATGAGGACATCATCTCAGTACATTAAGAGTTTACAAAAGTATTTTAGAAGCAAAGAGTAAAACACATGGTGCTCAAAACGCAGAGTTTGTTCATATTAGCTGTGACTTAGCTTTTTAATCTTAATGGCAGTATGCTCGTGTCTTATCAGGAAGAAAGTTCCAGCTGTATCACACATTCTGAACAACGTTTGTTGATTTGCTGATTTCATTGTCAAGAAATCTCTTTTTATGTGTGAATCTAAAAGGATTTTCAAACCAACTGGCTCCAGGACTAAATATTTCAAGCAGCAAACTCCTTTCACAGGGAAGGTGGCAGACACACAAATCTGGCCTGCTAACACACAAGTTACAGGTTCATCCCAGGTATGAAGGAATTAGGCTACTGGTATCAGAAATCTGCATGATATCAGCCCTCCAGGGCAGACTTTCCCTGTAATGACTATTCTGCAAGTTGCTTTGCATGAAAACTGTCTAGGAAATGACAAGCACTAACTCAATAATAACACACAGAGAGGCCCCTAAAATAAGTCCTACCAATTACTGCCAGTGCTTATGAAGTCCTCTGTGGAGCAGAACTTTGTCTCACCTTGTCATCAGTGGTTGTAGACTCAGGGTGGGGACGAGGACTGTCTCTGTGAGACTCGATGGATGTGTGCTCCTCTATTTTGTTTCGAACAACAGGAGTCGCAAGAGGAGACAAGTCCAGGGGCAACTGCAATAAACCCCAAAATTACTATTTGATTACACATCCAATTCACAAATTCAGAATTTCACAACACAGTTATCTTCTAAAAAAGCAATGTATTTCCAAATAAAAAAAAAAACATTTCACGGGAAAGGATGTATGGAGGGAGTCGGGATGTGATTTTATCAAATGGGATTTAACTGGGTGGTGCAACGTTAGGTAATATTTTTTTAGGGGTCCAAGCACCAAAGGTGCTTAAAAATGAAAGATATTATTTTCCAGCTAATGCTGTTGATTTTACAGGAGTCCTTCAAACTAGGTACATTATGAAAATATACATTTTACTAATTATATATTTCTTGTTTTTCATCATTTTGGACACATTTTAGCTTTTTTATAAACTAACAAATCCATGTTTTCAATCAATAAATATGACATTATATTGTATATATAATTTTTTGTTACATGTTTATTGTTTAATTGCACAATTTGTATTATTTGCAGGTATTTACATTGAACAAGTGCTAACAATCGGTACTGTCTCTTTAAGAAAAACAGTAATTATGTAAAAAGCGTCTGTAAATGAAGGGGACTCAAATGGCTTCTCATTGTTATGCGTGATAAGAATTAAATGTTTCTTTTTACTGTTGTTTTTGATCAACAACTGACTGTGAAGACAGAAAGGAACAGAAAATCTCATCTTTGGACACACATTACATGGATCAACTTTTACTTTCAACAAGCAGTGAAAGCTGAATCACATACAGTTGAATATATTGAGATGCGTACCTTTTTAATGTCATCCTCAGTGGCCTTTTTAAAGTCATGCTCAAACGGGCTGCTGAGCTCGTTAAACAGCCCGACCTCCTCACAGTTCTTCAGGAAGCGAGTCGGTGTCGGTGTCTGGTCTGCATATACAGCCCATAAAACCATAAACTCATGAATAAGTGCATGTTTGTTCAGTCTATTACTGTGCACGGGTGACTTTTCAAACTTACCAGCGATAATGGCAGAGTCATTGCGTGCTGGCCCAAACCTCAGGGTCATCTCATGCTTGTGTTTATGCACAGCCAGGTGGTCTTCATTTGTGAATCGCTGTTGCAGACAAACAATCATTATGTTCAGATATGAACCACGAATAATCTGAATAATGTGGATTCAGTGAAAAGCGAAGCACAGCAAGCATAGTCTTGAAAAACTACATATGATCATAAAAACTGCAGTGCTTATTTGAAGGTACAGTTGAAGTCAAAAGTTTACATACACTTAGGCTGAAGTCATTAAAACTCATTTTTTAACCACTCCACAGATTTCATATTAGCAAACTATAGTTTTGGCAAGTCGTTTACTTTGTGCATGACATGAGTGATTTTTCCAACAATTGTTTAAAGACAGACTGTTTCACTTTTAATTGACTATATCAAAATTCCAGTGGGTTAGAAGTTTACATACACCGAACACAGAAGTTAACTGTGCCTTTAAGCAGCTTGGAAAATTCTAGAAAATGATATCAAGCCTAATTTAGCTTCCGATAGGCTAATTGGAGTTAATTGGAGGTGTACATGTGGATGTATTTTAAGGCCTATCTTCAAACTCAGTGCCTCTTTGCTGGACATCATGGGAAAATCAAAAGAATTCAGCCAAGACGAAAATTGTGGACCTCCACAAGTCTGGTTCATCCTTGGGAACAATTTCCAAATGCCTGAAGGTACCACGTTCATCTATACACTCAATAGTATGTAAGTATAAACACCATGGGACAATGCAGCCATCATACCACTCAGGAAGGAGATACATTCTGTCTCTTAGAGATGAACGTAGTTTGGTGCGAAAAGTGCAAATCAATCCCAGAACAACAGCAATGGACCTTGTGAAGATGCTGGAGGAAACAGGTAGACAAGTATCTATATCTACAGTAAAATAGGTCCTATATCAACATAACCTGAAAGGTTGCTCACCAAGGAAGAAGCCAATGCTCCAAAACGGCCATAAAAAAGCCAGAATACAGTTTGCGAGTGCACATGGAGACAAAGATCTTACTTTTTGGAAAAATGTCCTCTGGTCAGATGAAACAAAAATTGAACTCTTTGGCCATAATGTCCATCGATATGTTTGAAGGCAAGCCGAAGAACACCATCCCAACCGTGAAGCATGGGGGAGGCAGCAGCATGTTGTGTGGGTGCTTTGCTGCAGGAGGGACTGGTGCACTTCACAAAACAGATGGCATCATGAGGAAGGAAAATAATGTGGATATATTGAAGCAACATCTCAAGACATCAGCCAGGAAGTAAAGCTCGGTCACAAATGTTCTTCCAAATGGACAAGACCCCAAGCATAAGTTGTGGCAAAATGGCTTAAGGACAACAAAGTCAAGGTATTGGAGTGACCATCACAAAGCCCTGACCTCAATACGATAGAAAATTTGTGGGCAGAACTGAAAAAGTGTGTGTGAGCAAGGAGGCCTACAAACCTGACTCAGTTACATCAGTTCTGTCTGGAGGAATGGGCCAAAATTCCAGTAACCTATTGTGAGAAGTTTATGGAAGGCTACCAAAAACGTTGACCCAAGTTAAACAATTTAAAGGCAATGCTGCCAAATACTAACAAATTGTATGTAAACTTCTGACCCACTGGGAATGTGATGAGAGAAATAAAAGCTGAAATAAATCAACCTCTCTACTATTATTCTGACATTTCACATTCTTAAAATAAAGTAGTGATCCTAACTGACCTAAGACAGGAAATGCTTTCTACGATTAAATGTCAGGAATTGTAAAAAACTGAGTTTAAATGTATTTGGCTAAGGTGTATGTAAACTTCTGACAACAACTGTATATGAGTGCTTCAAGTGTTTAGCAGTGATCACATGCCTGTCCGCAGCCAGGAGCAGTGCAGAGAAACGGTTTATCATCACTCATATTCACAGCTTCAGTCTGCCACCTAAAATATTTGGAAAAAAGAAGTCAAACCAAACATGCAACTTTTAGATCATTTAACAACAATGTACTGACTCAATGCAACCAAAACACAAACACGAGATTTATATAAAGACATTATGCAGTAATCAACATCTAAAACCATGTGCAACAATGAATATTAGTCTTCTAATCCTGATGGACTTGCTTTGTGTCAGACCATGCTGTCACAGCAAGTGGATGTTTGACAGGACATGGATGTGAATTTTAAGGATGCTCTTAAGATCAAATGTAGGATGAAATACAGCACACATCACTCTATATGTAACACAAACCCCTCTCAGAGGTGTCCACATGTTCATTAAACTACTCCGTTACTCATATACATTAGTGAAGTGTGGTCTAATGATCAGGCTGATACTCACTCGGATTACAACTCTGACCATAGTCACTTTCTGCTTTAAATCCCACTTAAGACTATACATTTGTATTTTCACAGAGCTAAACCCAAAGCGCCAGGGTCTCTCACCACAAACCCGAATTCCTTTAGTTTATAAGGCTATTTCCAGTGACAACTGGACTATATCAATACTAAACAGCTTGTTTACATCGCTCTCAGCAGGCTAATCAATGCTTGCGCCGTTAGCCTCATCTCCCATTCATTTAAATGAAATCTAAGCTAGCTGTTAGCATGCTATATACCCGTCGCCATATTAATAACAAAGCAACACCGACAAGCTATTAACATATCATAAATCTGTGTTTAATATGCCGAGTCTTCCTTTCGCCAAACGGATACTTCTTTTTTTTTTTTTTAACTCGCGTTTGTTTTTAAAAACGGTGTATTGATGCGCTCACTCACCCGCTGGCTGAACCCAAGAGCCCACAATTAATGGCAACTCTCGCGAGAGCTGAAAACTCTGCTAAACTCTTAAGAGCCAAAGCCCATTAATGCCAACTCTCGCGAGACATTGAAACTCCGCTTGACCAGCTTTGTACCCAGAGCCAAGCCCTTTAAAACATAGTCTCGCGAGTTTGTGATTTTTCTATACAAAGTGTTTGTGTATGTTTTTAAAATTGTGGCGCTATTAGTCATAGATTTCGATAACCTTTGACATTTCGCTTGAGCAAAAACACCGTGTTTACTGTAGTTCTCTTCTGTTTTTGGTTCATTCAGAGTTAAACAAAATCGACAGCATCTTCCACAAAAAATAATTTCGACACGTCCCTCCAAAAATCTGGGTTACCGCGAAGTACGTACAACGGGAGTGAATTTGGACACATTACACGGAACAACAATGGGAGTGAATGGGGCCAGTTTTTGGAGGGTTAAAAGTCAAATTATGAGCTGTATCCGTTCTACTGTTGCACAGTGCTGCTTCTTGGCAAACACATTTAAGAAATTCTGAATTACAAACTAATAAACATGGCTTTAAATGTTTTCAAATTAAGTTTACTCACTAAAATGTGAACTATGTTTTTGATGGGTGAAAAAGCTATGAAAAATGCGTTTCTAAATTCTCCAGAGCAAAACCTGTGCCTCTTGCCAGAAAAGCAAATCATAATGACAACCAGGATGCAATTTGGTGTTTAATTCAAAGTCATCCTTTCATTATCAACCATTTTATTGCCATCATACATGCATGTGCTTGCAAAGTGAAAAAAAAAAAAAAAAATGTTACCCAGAGGTAACACAGGGCAGGCCAAGCATAGAGGCGTCTTTGGTGGCTTTTACAGAAGTTCAATAACTTCGCATGTTGGTACGCCACTACACACGACTGCTGAATGTAGCTGCGTGTGAAGAAAAGTCAAATACACCACAAAGACTGTGTAACTGTGATCTAAATTTAATGCAATTTACAAAAGCAATTAAGGTTTTTGAACTGGCTTTCAACTGCTATATATTTACAGTCATACTATTGACCATACTATCTGAGTGGACCCTTACAGTCTGCACACACACACACACACAAAGCATTACATTTCTCCAATTCTGATGTACAGAAAGTGCAATCAAGTTCTATAGTTCCATGGTGAATTTCAGGTCGATGTTCCAGCAGCACCATTGGAGCTGTTGCCTTTCTCATTCAATGGGCATGAACGTGATTCAAGGTTTAAATAGTTAAACAATTCTTAATTGTTACATGATTTCTTCTTTTTAAAGAGTAGACTTAAAATTTGTAAAAAAAAAAAAAAAATTATATATATATATATATATAAAATCAACCAGCAGACATTTTGGTAGCAACAGCAAAAATATGTAGTCACAACTGTACCAAATGTGTTTACACAATTAGAAGTTTTTTTACATGGCGAACAGGATCAAGAAAGCAACCATCAAACAGAAGAGCCCCATAGCTTCAGACAGAGCGAAACCCAGGATGGCATAAGAGAAGAGCTGCTGCTTTAGAGATGGGTTCCTGCAAGATAAACAACAAAGCAAGACAAACCTCAGAGCGTTACTAAAAACACATTTACATGCAGAGACACTTGCAAACATCTTGACAAGTTAAATCTGTATGATTGTTTGAAGATTTCTTTGTAATGTTCCACCATAGAATTTATAGATTGACTAGCCAGGGGTGAAAAATATCCAACACTTACGCGTAAGAAATTTCAGAGCATGTTACCTGGCATAACCGATGATAAGGCTCCCGAACACGGTTCCGATTCCAGCACCGGATCCAGCCACTCCCACGGTGGCAGCTCCAGCACCGATGAACTTAGCAGCGGTGTCAATGTCGCGGCTTACGGCGCTGGTCTGGAAGCTTCTGAGGGCCACCTGAGTGAAGGGCGACTGGGACAGGACAGCAGCACCGACCTAAATGTGGAAAAGAGTACTGTCTTGACCTCTATACGACCCTGGTATGTTTCCCACCTGCCACCTACTTCAAACTGACCAGCCTTTACATTATATAAAAATTATATTATAAAAGAAGCATTACACTTGCAAAATGTTTTGTGCTTTCAATGCAGAAAAGATTTCAAAGAGTTTAAATCAGCATAGGCCTGAACAGCTCTACACCAATGAATTAAACTGACAATGACTATCCTGTTACTCTTAAAGGAATAGTTCACCCAAAAATGAAAATTTGCTGATAATTTACTCACCCTCAGGCCATCCAAGATGTATCTGAGTTTCTTTCTTCATCAGAACAGAATTTAAGATTTTTAGGATTTCATTTCAGGCCTCCTCCTCTAAACAATGCAAGTGAATGTACTCCATTTTATGATGGACCAAAATGCATATTTAGGGTGCATCAAAATAATCCACATGACTCCAGTCGACAAATAAAGTTCTTCTGAACCCAAACGATTGATTATTTTTAGAAAACAATATTTATGATGAAAAAACAGTGAGATTCAACACAACAAAGTCGTCCGTCCAATGTGTGTTAACAGTACAGTGCATCCGGAAAGTATTCACAGCGCTTCACTTTTTCCACATTATGTTACAGCCTTATTCCAAAATGGATTAAATTCATTATTTACCTCAAAATTCTACAAACAATACCCCATAATGACAACGTGAAAGAAGTTTGTTTGAAATCTTTGCAAACGTATTAAAAAAAACACACAAAAACAAACACATGTACATAAGTATTCACAGCCTTTGCTCAATACTTTGTTGTTGAAGCACCTTTGGCACCAATTACAGCCTCAAGTCTTTTTGAGTGTGATGCTACAAGCTTGGCACACCTATTTTTGGGCAGTTTCTCCCATTCTTCTTTGCAGGACCTCTCAAGCTCCATCAGGTTGGATGGGGAGCGTCGGTGCACAGCCATTTTCAGATCTCTCCAGAGATGTTCAATCGGGTTCAAGTCTGGGCTCTGGCTGGGCCACTCAAGGACATTCACAGAGTTGTCCCGGAGCCACTCCTTTGTTATCTTGGCTGTGTGCTTAGGGTCGTTGTCCTGTTGGAAGATGAACCTTCACCCCAGTCTGAGGTCCAGAGCGCTCTGGTGCAGGTTTTCATCAAGGATGTCTCTGTACATTGCTGCATTCATCTTTCCCCTCGATCCTGACTAGTCTCCCAGTTCCTGCCGCTGAAAAACATCCCCACAGCATGATGCTGCCACCACCATGCTTCGCTGTAGGGATGGTATTAGCCAGGTGATGAGCGGTGCCTGGTTTCCTCCAGACATGAAGCTTGCCATTCAGGCCATAGAGTTCAATATTTGTTTCTCATGGTCTTAGAGTCCTTCAGGTGCCTTTTGGCAAACTCCAGGTGGGCTGTCGTGTGCCTTTTACTGAGGAGAGGCTTCCGTCTGGCCACTCCACCATACAGGCCTGATTGGTGGAGTGCTGCAGAGATGGTTGTTCTTCTGGAAGGTTCTCCTCTCTCCACAGAGAAATGCTGGAGCTCTGTCAGAGTGACCATCAGGTTCTTGGTCACCTCCCTGACTAAGGCCCTTCTCCCCCGATCGCTCAGTTTGGCCAGGCGGCCAGCTCTAGGAAGAGTCCTGGTGGTTCCAAACTTCTTCCATTTAGGGATGATGGAGGCCACTGTGCTCATTGGGACCTACAATGCTGCAGAAATTTTTCTGTACCCTTCCCCAGATCTGTGCCTTGATACAATCCTGTCTCGGAGGTCTACAGAAAATTCCTTGGACTTCATGGCTTGGTTTGTGCTCTGACATGCACTGTTAACTGTGGGACCTTATATAGACAGGTGTGGGCCTTTTCAAATCATGTCCAATCAACTGAATTTACCACAGGTGGACTCCAGTCAAGTTGTAGAAACATCAAGGATGATCAATGGAAACAGGATGCACCTGAGCTCAATTTTGAGTGTCATGGCAAAGGCTGTGAATACTTATGTACATGTGATTTTTTTTGTTTTTTATTTTTAATAAATTTGCAAAGGTTTCAAACAAACTTCTTTCACATTGTCATTATGGGGTATTGTTTGTAGAATTTTGAGGAAAATAATGAATTTAATACATTTTGGAATAAGGCTGTAACATAACAAAATGTGGAAAAAGTGACGCACTGTGAATACTTTCTGGATGCACTGTATATAAAAAAACAAAAACAGTACAGACGCACACAAAAGCATTCTTGAACAGCCCCAATACTTGAAAAACTGACCCAAACCAGAGACTATTTAGCAGAATTGAGACAATTCTATTTAAATTAATAGGAGAAATTGGAACACCTAAACAAGAAGCTCTAGCGCCTGACGGATGTAGAAAGGAAGTCCCGCCTTACAGGTAAAATACTAGAGCCAATCACCTTTTAGATACAGACATCGCCTGTAAATCAACTCGAGAACGGAAAACAAGCCAGGAAAATTGCGTGTTTTAATGTAATCTGATGTAAAAAAAGCATAGTTTATGATTCCAAAATTATCAAATTTTATTGCTGATTTGAAATATGCTCTTAGATCGTAATCTTGACCAACCATTTTGGAGATTTGGTCTTTCTCCATTCAAGCAGATAGGAGCTGCATTGTCATGACTGGAAATAGCCTCCCGAGAGCGTTCCAAAGATGGCCGACAGTGGACTAACTTGCTAGAAAGACTTTGCCCAAACCCAGCCGGAAAACCTGGCAGTTTGTCGGAATTCGCCGAGTTCAGGTCGGACCTCTATTGCACGTGTAGAATTACCGAATAGTGATTTCGGTATGAGTAGCGGCGCCTCGACCAGTTAACAATATAATTCCTGATATCCAAAATGAGCACTTTTTAACTAATGAAAAATATTTTGTTGATGTCCATAATTTATATCTGAACATAATTGTCAAAATGGCTTGCAATACAAAAAAAAAAGTGTGTAAAACATTTAAGAGCTCACAGAAATGAACTGAAATCCAAAAGGCAGTTTTCAGCCGGTCTGACACTCACCTCTGGTTTGACCTCAGGTCTAGACAGGACAGCAGCAGAAACTGGTCTGTACAGGGCGCGAGAGCTTGCACGCACCTAAAAATACAAAATAGCACTGGATTAAGTTATAGTAGTGTAAACTGAACTTCTGCCATAACTACCCTAACCCTATCTGTCATAATAGTGTTCAATGTCTTCTGACTAACAGACATTAGGGAAAGTCAAAAAAGTATGTACACTATGCTGTTGATAAGTGTTTTCCGCTAGGTTTAAGAACAGGCCTTTTTATTCCATTAAAACTCTTCACCATAATGATATTAAGTGAACAAAACCACCAAGTCAATATCCACAAAGTGGGCAACAAAACTTGATGCAACCAAGTGGATAACGCTCTGGATTCAAGGGCGTAGATTTGTCTTGAACATTAGGGGGTTGCAGCATGAAGCATTTACATGTTTCCATTGATCATGGTATAAATATTGGGGGGGGGGGGGGGCTGTACTTGCTTGTTTTGATTATTACAAAGGTTACAGGTTCAAATCCCACAAGACAATGACCATAAAATTGTGCCCTTGATAAACACAAGCCTCACCTCAGTTTACTCCGGAGGCACTGACCCTTTAGCTCAAAACAAGTGTACTGTGAGTCGCTTTTAATGAAAGTGCACAGTAAAAATGACAACTTAAATATGAGGCAGCACCTGCCTAATAGAGAATGATTCATTAAGCATGAACTGCATGACCAGCTACATCCCTTGCAATAGCACTCAGTCAATGCACAAGACAAACGCAAACCAGATTAATGACTGATTAACAAGCAAAACCTTCGACCTAAACTTACAACTTTGAAACTGAAGCAAAAGGTCAAAGGTAATCTATATATTCTGCACGTGACATTTCATGTGAACCCTTTAAACTCCGTTGAGAAATGAATGAAAAACTGATGTCAAGTTCAGCCTGCAGGCCCGTGCAGAATAGCTTTCACGAACACAGACAGTTCAGCAGACAGACAGTTTATGAAGTTAAGCTCACTCACCAGGGCGGGTGTGGAGACGAACTTTGCGCAGGTGAACATTTTGAGCTTTAGGTTCTTTTGATCGGCCCGGGACTTTCTGCAAAGACAAATTATAAGGTCAGAGAGGATTTATATGGAGAGCTTCAAAAATACGGCTCTCTTGAAGAGGAAAATAACTCTAACAACACCACTCCCATTCAAACCGCCGCGGTGTGTTGTTAAAAACAGCGGATGAATGTAGATTGGTATGTTCAGCGTGAAATCTGTCAGTACTGGTTCACTCACCGAAAGCAGAGGTCGAACCGCCGGAGATACTACGCATGCGCACTACTGATGTGCATGTGACGTCAACAAGGTCGCTTCATTCGAGCTTTATTGAAATGTGCTTTGGTACAAGAGCAGAAAACCAAAAATTATTATTATTATTATTATTTTATTATTCTGCTTTGGCGTGATAATAAATACATCAATATGAATAATAATATGTTTCACTCTGTAATCTTGCTTAAAGGAGACTTGGCCAAAGGCTAATGGCATCAAAATGACCTTATATTATGAACTTTTCATATTAAGAACTTTCTAGTTTCTCTTTTTTTTTTTTTTTTTTTTTTTTTTTTTTTAAATAGTGTATTTAATCTTTTTTATTCTAAAACCAATACCAGTTTGCTAAAATTGAATGTTCTCCTACCTTTTTTATTTAAAGACATTTTTGATAAATGAAGTTAATAGACTCATCAAAAAGACTAAAATAAAAATAAAAAATGTAAAGAGTGACTTTTATTTCTTTGTTTATTTTTTTAAATTAATTTAATATTTATTTATTAATGTATTCACATTACATTACACACACACACATGCACACACACACATTAAGAAAATTACACTTTATCCAAAACCAGTTTGATATTATTTGAGATTTTAGAAATGAAGGTAATATACACAATCAAAAGCAATAACATTAAAAAACTTTACTACTATATTTTTTTTATATATTGTTTTAGACCTTTCCGTATTGAGATTTTTTTCTTTTTAATTTGTATTTATTCATTTACTTATGCCTTAATTCCAACAATAACAGAAATCACAATGAAGGTTTTGACATGAAAAAAGACATTAAAACCAGTATGATAATATGAAATGTTCTCATGCATTTTTGTATTTGAGGAGATTTTCAGACATGAAAAAATGAATTAAAATATATATAAAAAATATTAAAAACACAACAAAAAAGGTGAATTATCTTCAAAGAAACTGTTTAGGCATAAGGTTTTGTGTATGTTTTAAAGAATTTTAAAATCTATAGGCTATAATAATATACATGTTTAACTTCATTTATCCACCTTATTTTGCAGCACGGAAGTAAGCAGCGGCTGCATTTCCAGCGAATGTGAGAAAGTTCCGCTGGCATTGACCGCAGTGTAAATAACTAGTAATAATACCAGAATTTAGTGATCTGGGCTTGTAAACTATCACACAACCACAGGATGTACAGCAGAATTATGTGCCAATATCGGTTAACTTTCTAAAGTCAGCATTTATAGTAAAAGAGTAAAAAAATAATTCACTTGTTGCTGTGTGTTGTTGTATTGAAGAAACGGTAATAAAATCTGCTTCTTTCTTTACCGAGATCGTGATGATGCAGTCTTTCTTGTCTCCATGTAAACCTCCGTTTATATGTACCTGCATAACCTCCGATGATGCCTTTATTTGTTTATTTCCAAAAGCGATGTTTTATAAGTCATGCTGAATGCGAGATCTGCGTGTCTGTTTACTATACACCACTAAGAAAGAGCGAATGCTCTCTGATAAGAACGGAGAGTAAAATGCATTTATTATTTTGCCAAGATGAAACAAGATGCAGTTTTGGTGCAAAGAAAGTTGAAGCAGCATTTTCCTGGCAGCTTTCTCTTCTCTGCTGGTTGTGTAAAGTTTGTGGTGGACTGTCCTGTCAGCACCTGATCTCTCATTCATTCTGCCTGTGCAACAATTTGTGATTAAACAATGACAAAATGCAATAAACGGTAAAACCACTGAGTTTATGAAAATCGTAATTAATGATAATAATATGTCGACATTTATTGCCAGCATGTAATATAAAGCAGCATAATGTAGTATTTTTGTATAGCTAAAATAGCTGGAAGTGGCTTATACCAGAAGTGGTCCACATTCAAGGCTGATAATGGCGGCGCCCTAGTTCTGCTGAAAAATAAGGTGGAGCACCTTCTGTATAATGCTTTACAAAAATTTTTTTTACAATAAAAGCTATCCTCCTTTTTCCTCAACACGGAAGTGTTCCACGATTCGAGTGTTTTCACTTGCATCAGCGTATATTCTTAGCGGGTAATGTAATGTTTAAGGTATCACATTTGTAAAATTGTCAAAAAATATGTGCCAATACTTCCCGGAGTCGAGATGACCATTTTTATTAACAGTCCCACACCTGAGTGTGTAGATGACATGAAGTGATGGTCCGAGGTTAGTTACGTTGATATCATTAATTACTTTGAGTTGTTATGACAACAATGGCACGGTTAAAAAGTTGAGCCTGAAATTCATTTTTACACCAAGTAACACTTCAACGGTTGTTGTTCTTCTCTGGATCGCTCATTTTGGCAGTTTTTACTTGGCATCTCGAGACCAGAAATACAAAACAGGCAATTAGAATCATCATGGCAGCGCCCAGTGGTTGCTCAGGAAAACTGTGGATAACAGACTAACAAAATGGTGAAAGCAAAAATCAAATTTTTTTTTTTTTTTTTTTGTCACACACAA
The DNA here is from genome assembly GCF_019703515.2 of Myxocyprinus asiaticus. NCBI lineage: Eukaryota > Metazoa > Chordata > Actinopteri > Cypriniformes > Catostomidae > Myxocyprinus > Myxocyprinus asiaticus. Next base: position 3,719,738 of record NC_059354.1, on the reverse strand, counting down.
GTGTGTGTGTTTAGTCTACAGTGACTGACAGCCTAAGAAAGCATGATTGTGAATTCCACATAAAATGTTTGTGTGTTTCCAGTGAGCTACCTCTTTAAGTAACACTGACCTAATTTAATTTGCCTTTAGTAAGATTATACAAATGTAAATCAAAATCAATTAATCATTCAGAATATACATCGCTGTGTAATTGATAAAGATAATAATTCTATAATCTGACCCAAACCTACTTGTATGTACAGCACATAGACTACCATGCAACTTTCCCTTAAGCATTAAAAATTCCCCTGCATGCCTCTGCTCTCATGCCTTCTTTTGTCTCTGTTCTCAGTCTCAGAGTCAGAGGTATGATGTAAGTAATGCTCTCCTGGAGGGCTCGTTGCTGAGCGTCTGGTTAAAGTTGTACATTTTCAGATACAGTATTTTTCTAGTTGAGGGTGATGAATGGCTTGTGGGTTCTGTGGGGTGTGTGGAGGTTCAGGTAATGAGTGCAGTGAGTGTTGATGAGCTGAAATACTGCTGTAATCCACTGCTGGAGTCTCAGGTGTCAGCACAGGTGAGAGGCACTCAATCTCACCACACTCACACAGAATCACACCTACCGAGGTGCCTCAATGCAAAATAACACATATTTGCAGGTAATATACTGTATGCAGTATAATACACACGCACACATGCACACACGCACGCACACACACACACATTTTGGTACTCCTATTATTACAATGAGTCTTTATACTGTACAAACTATACTGTATATTCTATACTGTACATCGTTTAGTATGTTTTTTAGCCATTTGAATGACAGGGACACTAGGAGTGTCCTCATAAACCACATTTATAGCATAATACCCTCGTTTTTTATTACTAGTGTGTAACCTAAGAAAAATGTCCTTGTAAACCACAAAAACCAACTCTCTCACACACACACACACACAATTTCAGTATTTTAATGTTTGTTTAGCTTCTCCGTTGTTAAACTGTGATGTTGACATGATGTTAGATTTCAAGTTTACCTAAGTGAGAAGAATATTTAATATTGTTTTATTCCAGCTAACTTAAAATGCTCATTTTCACAGTTTTTTAATCAAAGCTTACCTTTACAAACCATTCAACATCTCTCTAAAATAAGCTACACTGATCAAAATAATGATCAATTTTACTATAAATTGAATGTTTTTTTTTTTTTTTGTTTTTGGTAGTGCATGGTTGCATGGATATTATTTATCTGCAACTGACATATATAAAGGTGTCGAACCTATGTAATATGTTTTTAGTTATTACACCTCAATTATATTAGGCTAAGTGAGTAAAGCAAGCCAGATCTAATCACATTCAGTCTACATATTTAATGCACACGAATGATACTTCTCATTCATTTTTTAAGTTATAACCATTGTGTTTTTAAATAGAAACAACTGATAAATATGACTATTTATCTGTATTATATTGGGACGCAAGAGCCCATGGCCACTCCTCCAAACACAGCTCACATCTTAATATTTCAAACTGACTTTAAAGAATTGATATTATTAAAAACACAGATAATACATTTAAAAAAAAATATTATTAAAAAGTACCTTTAAAAACATATAATTTCAAATTAATTAAAAGAGCTAAAGTTGATAACATACTAAGGACCAAATTATTATTTTTTTTCAGTGTATTAGTGGCAGACCATTAATGTATTTTATTAGAGTAAAGTACTATTATCTCAGTGTTTTCTGTAGAATCATGAGGATTGTTGTTCTGAAGACGCTCCCTGGGTCCCCTTTCCACCAGAGGGGGTCAGTGAGCCTCCAGTGCCCCACTGTTCCCCTAGTGAACACACCAGTCAATTAAGGCTAAGGAATAGCATCCTACCATATGTATGCACAGTATGCAAATTGTTTGTACTTACCTGGATGACTAACTACATTGGCCAAAATGTACTGTGTAAAATACCGTATTGCACAATGCAGTGTGCTTGACTTGACTGTCCATTTCAAGTGTGGAGCAGAGAAACATCAAACATTCAGCTCTTTCTTGACTCATTTATTCACATAATCAGAGTTAGGTGTAATGCATTACTAAGTAATTAATTACTGTAATTAAATTACTTTTTCATTGAAAAAAGTAAAGAGATTACTCTTAATTTTTCAGTAATTTAATTACAGTTACTTCTGATGTAATTGTGTTAAATACTTTATAGGCTATAGAGAATTCTATATAAAACAATAGTGAATTTAACATCAAAAT